>NW_028288902.1:337142-674285 GCF_059628265.1 Tinamus guttatus | reverse complement strand
AAAAAATCACCCTAAACTGTGTGGGCTTTTGAATAAATCTCTGGAGAAGGCGGCCTGCATAATCACCAACTTCTCCTTGTTTGTTACAAAGGGGTTAATTTGAATTATTGCAGTCTCTTCAAAGAATGCAAAGCTCTTCTAACAAATCAGAGAAAGCCTGTTCTCTATGTTGCTATCCATGCAGGTATTTTTATATGAAGGGATACATTTTCAAATCCATGCAAGGGAGGCATGTGCTAAAATCTGTTCATGTATAACAGGATTTGTGCTAATACCTCCTACACACTGCTTGGAAACTATACCCCTCTCTGTTTTTAACAGTTTGTAGCCATGGAAGGGACTGTGATTTGGAGGAAGCTGACATGTGTGGAACAGAAAACTCACTAAGAAAGCTAAAATTAAATTGGTAAATTTCAAGCAATATATACACTGTAATAATAATAATAATAATGCGTTTTTAACTCACAGAAGTGTGTTTTATCTGGAGATCATTGTGGCATACTGAGTTTTTCCTTCTGTAGTACCTCCTTTGTACATGTAACAAATCAGACAGATAAAATTTGCTCTGGAAAATCATATAATCTCTCAGTTTATGGCAGGCAAAGTAATGGCATTGAATTTGGTAAAGCTACATGGATTTAAGACAATTTCAGGTTTGGTCTAAAGCTTTAACAGCATCTACTTTCATAAACATTCATAGCAAGAAAAAGGATTGAATTTTAACGCATGCACTATGGAACAGAACAACCAGTCCCTCCAAAGACCTTTTCAGTCTATTCTGTGCGTGAAATGAAAACAGTTGAACATAAGATTGTGAAAAAGAAACTAGATACCTGCATATAGTCTAATGTATATCTTGCCCATTAAAAATAAATGGCTGTGCAGATATCTCAAACTTAAATCTATCAAGGATAAACTCTTCATTTTGACTCATCCAGCACACCAAAAAGCTAATTTCTTAGAAATGTAAGGAGACATGTCAATTTTCACTATGACAAGGTCAATTCCATGAGCAATAACTTCTTGAACATCTACCATTACATTCTCTGAATGTCTGGTAGGCTTCCCAAGAGAAACAATATTCAATCTATAACAGCCTAACCCAAAAGCAAGGGTGAGAATGAAATGGTCTGGAGAGCAGCGCAGAACTGAGCAACCACATCCACCCTGTGTCTTAATCCTTTACTAAAGAAGCTGCTGAGTATACAATGTTATAGTGAAAAAGAAGCTGAAAAAAATCAATGTAATGAGAATACAACCGAAACCCATACAGAAATATCATCAAGAATGTCACATTCAATGCCTGGTTTGAATACAGTGCTAACAAAACGTGTGTTTAATGGACTGTGAACATGTACACAACTGAAAATGAAAATGATTTTGAAATAAAAAAGTAGTTACAAAATAAAAGATTTTCACTGTAGGAAACAGAAGTTGGTTTGTCATGTCCAGCATGTCACAATAGTTCGTAACATCCAAAACTCATGTTGAGCAATGACTATCAGTTACCTGAGGGAACTATTAAAGCACTTCTAATAAAATCTGGGAGGATGAAGGGGTGGGAGTACACATTTTAAAACCCTTTTTATTGCTGTTCACTTAATAAAGCTTTTATGCTCTGATCAGCTGTAAACTCTGTCAAGCCTGCATTTCCCTTCAGGACAAAAGCTCCAGAAGTTTTGTATTATTATTTTTTTAATCTACTGCTACATTCTCTTCTTGCATTTTTCCTTCTGATATAACATAGTGTGTCTAGTATTTTTGCCTTCATTGTCCCAATGAAAAATCAGGTTGTTTTTTTTCTACTCTGTCTCTTCTGGAAAGTGAAACTCACCTCCCAGTTCTCCTCCTTTTAATGCATAGGACCAAATATATGTCTGAGACCAGGTCCCATGATGCTTGAAGAGCCTTAATACTACACTAAAGTATACATATGCTTCTATAGCAGGAGACCAACCACTTGTGCTCATTACTTTCAGGCAGAGAGTGAAACAGTCATGCTCAGTGCTACAGATGTGGGTGGAAAAGTCGTATCAATAGAATAGTTCATCTTACCACAAGATAAGTATCCAAAGCCCAAGCAGATGAGGAGGAATTGATTCTGACACAAAAGACTAGCTCAGTGCCTGTTTTTCAGATGTCATAAACTGCCAAGACACATCCTATGGCATACAACACTTGTATTCCTTTAAATCTCCCATCTACTTTAGATGGTACATTTCCTTTATATTTATTTGCCACCTCTTCACTCAGTGTTGTTGAGCTGTAGGGATTTTTATTCCCACATAAAATTCAAAAGTATTACCAAATTGACAATAGAAACCCAATAACAGTAACAGACTCCCTATTCGTCCAAACCCTGACTTGTCTTGAAACTCAGCTTTCTAAGTTGCAGTAGACACGAGGACCTATAATGGACCACACTGAGTCACATGGTCAAATTCCCCAAGGTATCAGGATCTGAACTTACAACAAACTTCTTCTAAACTAGTGCTTTGAAGAGTTGGCAGCTGCTGCTCTCTATTTGCCATGTGGTTCTTGTGTCCTGTGATCTGTGAATATTTTGAATCTCTCATGGGAAGCCATTGCCATGAGATTTCCATGAAATTGCATGAAATTTGCTCCTCTCCACCACTTTTCATATTTATTATTTTCTACCTTTTAGTTTATACTACTAGATGATATTATTGGCCAAAAACATAGCAAATAATGATAATTTAAATACCTGAAGGGCATTACCCGACACCATGTATGTCCAAAGCCGAGCAACCAACAAGCATATAATGCCTTCCTCAAAGAAAGCATCCTCCAATGAGTGCTAGAGGCATCAAACATAGAATCAGAATCAAGGAACATAGGAACAACTAAGAAGGAATTTGGCCAGGTCCTGATGAAAACTACACAATACTGGGGATAAGTAGGGTGGGGGATCACCTGCTACACTTGAGAAGATGCTCATCTGAGGGCAGACTGCTCTTACCTGCTGGCCACTGTGGAAAGTTTTTAATATTCTCTCTCTTTCTAGCTATAGACAAAGACAAAGCTATAGCCTAGAGACAAAATTCTAGAGACAAAAAAAAAAAAAAAAAAAAAAAAAGATCTTTGCTTTCATAGTCAGTGTATGCCATCAGTTATGGAACCAACATGTGGCCCTCACCATCACCTTTTACATATAGCAGTACACATAGCAGAAACACTACTCCAAATCTGGACACTGCCTAGCCTTTAAACCTTTCTTTACAACCATGTTGCTATTGCAGTTCTTTACCTTGTGAACCCATGACCACAGGGGAGGTGTGTGGTCCTCCAGATCACTCCAACTGCAAGCCTGCTCAGAGCTTGGCACAGCCCCTTTCCAGGGCATTCAGCCTGCCGGCTGAGGAGTCTGAGGAATCAGTGGGATGCTCAGCTTGTAAAAGTGTTCCAGGTCCCACAGCTTAGAGGTGAGGAGTTGCTGCAGCTGTGGTGTGCTTGCTATGCTCAGTCTTATCCATTACAGTCAGTAACCTAGACTGCAAATATTTTATTCAGTCTCCTTTAGCTAAAATGGCCAGTGTGCTTTTTCATAGTAGAACTACTGAAGGTAATTGTCAGTTTTGCCTTGCAGGATTTAAATAAACACATTGGGATTTAAGGATTTTTTTTTCATTTTCTTTTTGCCAAGATTTGCCAAGTCATGCAATGTTGCATATCCTTTACTGTCAAGCTTTAGCTAAAACCATTTCAGTATACACTAAACATCTTGTATTTTATCTTCAGTTCTTCAAAACTCCCAGAAAAAATACTAGCAAATCCTTCCTACCTAATCAGCACAGAGAGACATGTGAAAAATGATCCATCCATTAAAAAAAAAAAAAAAAAGTTTCTAAATAGGTGTGGTGAATCTCCCTATACAGGATCCTAATGATCATAGCTGAATAGAATATCCAATTTTATACCGTTACCACACTCTGTCACTATACGCAAGAGGCATTTAGGTAACCCTAAATAGAATATGCATGAACATGAGCAACTAGAAGTATGTGAGAATGTCTGAGATGAATTATTTTTAAAAAAATATGAGTTGGATAGTCAGGTTAGGGACAACACACTTCTTACATTGGAAGATAGCCAGTGCAAATTAATGAAACAAACTCCCTTTATGGCCAATAAGGGGAGAGAGTTACGCAGAAGATTTCAACTAAAATACCTATTTCAACTTAAATACCTATTTTAGAATATAATGATACTGAAAACACAATGATCTAAGTTTTAGAAGCTTAAAATGTAGTGGGATTAACCAGACCCAGAATTAACAGGGAGTTCCCAGGAAAGATGGAAGATTTGAGCCTTATTCATGAATTTAAGCTTGTTTCACCATAAAACCTGTAAATTATTATGTAACATGCAAGACTATCTGTAATTAACCTTTTTTTTTTTTTTTTTTTTCTCAAAATCACCAAGAAAATCTCAGGACAGAGGTGAGATTCCTGTTGAAAGACTCATTTTTTGGATCACTTTCCTTAATTTAATTATTTGTTTCAAGTCTTTTGTTCATTTTTAATGAAGTAAAACCCTATTTAGATGATGCATTTAAGCATGAAGCTTGCTGACATGAATATCAATATTTCAATAAAATTAGTTAATCTACATTAAGTTACGTTACAGTAATACTATTTTTTTCACACTGATATGGAGTGTATTATCATGGCCAAAAGTTTTAATCTTATCCATTTTTATTAATGACTTGAATAGAAGGCAGGAAGATGTCATTTTTAAATATTTATGTTCGTCATTTGCGTGTCCCATTCCTTTTTTCACTAACAGTGCATGTGTTTTTGCCACTGTTAGGCAGTGGCAAAAACAGGAGTAGGGTCATACACCAAACCCATGCACTTACACACTCGACAGCAGCCAAAATGCCTTGTAGAGATTTTTGTTGGGTTTTCAAATATGTGATTGAGCTACTCCATCCATTTGCAACCCCAGGTCACAAAACAAAGAGATGGGAAGTTTTCAGAACTCCTTAGCCTCTGGCTGAAGAGTTTTCCATTCTGAATACATTGCTCTTAACTCATCCTCTAGAATTTAAAAGATGGAAAAGAGAATGCATCTTTGGCCAACTAGTGATGCATGTAGGCATTACAAAACAGCTCTATCTATCTGATGAAGATGCAGGGAGACAGAATCAACAGATATCTAAATTGTGTTTAGCTTCATTGCAGTGCTTTAAGTCATCTGAGTTAGGAACAAGAGTAATGGCAGAGCTGCCCTGAGATTGGTCCTGCACAGGCACTACTAAAGGTGCTATGGAACAGGCAAAATATTTCTGGTCTAGACAGTTTTCTTTAGTACTATGTATGTGCCATTAATTCTTTGGATTCAAAAGGCATTTTAAAAATCTAATATTTAACATCCTGGAAAACAAGCTTGCAAGCAAAAAGTCTTCTTTGCTGAACTACTCAATGAACTCAGAATAAAAGCTAATATAGTTGTCCTCTGGACAACCTTGCTGTCAAGCTTTAGTTTTTGTGATCACAAAACATCTCAGAAAAAAAAAAAAGAATTTCAAGTAGAGAAATGCATATCAAGGATTTTTTTATTTCACTTTTGATTTTGATTCATATTTATATAATTTATTTCCATTGCAAGCTCAGACATTTTCAGAGGAGAAAGTCATTTTAGTTTCTCCTAGTCTGGGCTTTTTTATATAAAGAAGAATACATTGTACTAAAACTATTATCTTTGTCATTTTTGATATTTGGATTTCGCTTTTTTTTTTTTCCCTCCTCAAATATAAATAAATGGAGAGCAATGTTTTCCCCAGAAAATCCAAAGGTATTAAGGTATTTCTGGCTAAAAAAGACAAAAAAAAAAAAAAACTCATAGCAAAGGAGGAAAGCATTATTATATTTTGTATGAAAGAATTAACATTCAAGGCAAAAATTGTTAAATATTCTCTTGTCCTCCCACCAACAGGGAGGTCTGAATTTTTTCTTTTACTATCCACCTTTACATTAAGTTGCTAAACCCAAAAGTAACTCTTAAGGGGTGTATTTTATTATGGTTTCCTTCCATATAAAAGCTTCACCAAATAAGTTATTAAACCTCTAAGTGAATAGATTAAAAAAAAAAAAAAAAGACTCAAATGAAATGGAGGGAATATTTATGAACAAATCTCCTGGGGCTACCAATTCATCATTTTGCTTTTGTGCTCCAGAAACTTCAGAAAACTGCTGCAATTTACTAGTTGGGGAGTCATTTATTTACTGTTGACAGCTAGATTCTGAACAAAGAACCAGTACAAGTAACAACTCTAACCAGCACTAAATAAAGATTATAGGGATTTTTTTTCCCATGATATCTGAGGGTGACTAGTCAGGAAAGGGACTTGTAATAATGTTTCATAATATAGGAACCCGTCAACAACTCTGAGTATTAATAAGCTTTCCTAAAGGTTCACACGCGGCCTTGACTTTCAGACAAGAAATAACTTCCATTAGATTCCTTCAGCACAAGCCTATGGTACCTGGCAGGAGGCAAATGACTCTTTGGGAAGACAGAGGAAAATGTCAAGAAGACTGACATAATTAGAGCATAATGCAGAGTTAACATACATAGAACCAGAGAAAAGGCAATCAATGGCATTCAAATAAAATTTAATTTCTTCTCTCTATTGATTTTTTTTAAAATCCCCTCCCCCACCCTTTTCCTTCGTTTCTATTTCTTTGTCCCTTCTCTTTTCCATCCCATTCCTCATCTCCCCTTCCCCACAAACACCTTTTCCTTTCCTTTTCCTCTCTTTTTGGGAGAACTTTGATGCATGGTCTATGCAATACTGTGAGCAAGCTCTAATTAAAACACATATCTTACATAACAAGGCCAAGATTTCCTTCGCCAAACCAAGCTTGGCTGTGAGCCCTAATCATGTGATTTTTTTTTCTATTGTGTAACAGGATATCAGAAAAGAAACTTGCGAAGAGAAAACAAGAGGAATTATCAGTATTTATTCTTTTACTTCATGCATCTTTGTCTCAAGGTGTATTCTGTATGTATGCAAACAGAAATAGATGTATTTATCTTTCATTTGTAGATCATTCAATTCATACTTAGTCCTACTTGCACATAAATGTATAGAAAACTCAAAACAGAAGAAAATTGATATTATGCAAAGAATGGATTCTTATGCAAATAATATTTTTAGGGAGTGAGAATCCTAGTATTTTATTATCCCATCTCACTTCCTTTGCAGGAAAAGAGCCAATACTGCTTATCATTTCAATCACTATGCATGAAAATCAATGCATATGAATGTGTAGACATATGCATGTATACATATATGCACAAACATGTTCCATACACAGACCTTTTTCTCCGGACTACTGTATTAAAACTTCCATTCCAAAGTCCATTATTCATGACAGCCTACTATCTATTACCTGTTTTATATTCTTTTGCATATTCAATAAAAGTGCACCATTTAATTTTCTGTCATGCAATTATATCATTCCAGTGTTCCAGATTCAGTACCAGACTCTTTTGCTTATGTTCAGTGTTCCTTCCTGCAAGAAGGAAACCTTCCTGCTGCAGAGCAATAATTCTTTCAGCATAATCAAGGTAAAAAGCTTTGTTGTCTGGGGATTATTCTGAAACAAAACCATAAGGCAGGCAGTAAATGCTTTTCTTTATTGAATATTGTGAGAATACCTCTTACAAATCCTAATTGTATCTATCAGGCTTCAATATAACCTTTCAGGGATGAAAAAGCAAACAGACAAAACCAAAGGAGACTATATTCCAGCAATTAAAATGGGGAGAAAGCATCCACACGCAAAAATCAAATATATAACAAGATCTGCGTAAGGTTTGGTTGACAGAGCACAGGGAGTTACTCTTCACAGGAGAAAATAAAAATAAAGCTTACATCGGAAAATATCAGCTAGTCAAAAAAAAACTTCATATAAAAACAAGGTATAGCAGTACCATAGTCAGCAAGCAGAAAATTTAGCAATTTTGATAAAAGGAGGTTCACATTCAGAACAGAATTTCTGGCCAGCTGTACTGATATTCACCTTGTCTAGACCACCTACTTCTTAAGCACTCTGTCTAGGAAATTGAATCACAATGGAAAAATTCTCTACTAGCTTTTCCTACTGGAGCTTTGTACAAATACTAACTTAATCGTTGTGACAGGAACTTAAAGTTTCATTTTTCCTACTGTATTGTCATATCTACTAGACTACTGCTTCTTGCTTGAGATGGAATAAGGTGCAGAAAGACACTTATGATCTTTTTCTCTCATTTTTCACAATACTTCATTTTCATTTCAGCTCAGAATCCATTTTCATTTTTACTTTTCTTCCATCCTGCATATTCTTGCTTAATTAAAAAGAACACCCTCAGATTCTTAACATAAAAGGTGATTCAATAAAAATTGCGATCTTTATTCATAACTGACACTTCAAAGTATGTGGTATCAATAAAGACCAAATTATGACCTTGTCCTCAGGTGTTTTGAAAATTTGTGAGACTTCGCAGAAATCGCAGATAAGAAACAGAAATTTAAGATATTCCTTACTTTTTAATATCAGACTTACAAAGACAGACAAAAAAAAAAACAAAAAACAAACAAACACTATTACTCCAGTTGCCAGGTCCTCCTGGGATAGCCAGTGGAATTTCAGAAATTGTTCACCAGAATAAGAAAGCCCAAGAAATGATACATATTTTCTACATTGGAGATGTGTGTAAGACTGGTAAGCTGGAACCCATGGACCCACTCGTCCTCTTCCACATTCAACACCAACTAAAGATTTATTTAAATCTACAAAAAAAAAAAAAAAAAAGAGAGAGACAAATAGACATTCATTGGTGTTGCTGAATGCAATCAAGGGTACACTGGGTCTCCAGTGGATAATTCACTGAATTCCAAAAATAAAATGATCTATGTGACCGTCAGATTCTTCTAAATGTGCCTTCCCTTTTGAAAACAGCTAGAAGCAAATGGGGATACCCTAGACAGGGATTCACTGTCTATCATGCAGTTATTAAAAGTTCTCTCTAAAGGCTGCTGTTTATTTTCTTTGACATGGAATAGAATTCAGAAATATATTATATCACATATAGGAAGCTGTTTTGAATCTTTTTTCAGCACCCAAGAAACCTGCTGCCTTTCTGCCTTTTTGCAGTTCCTTTTTATGAATTTTTATCTTTATCCCTATGAGCTTCAGGGAACACATTCTGATCTGTGACAAACCTCTCTCACATTTGCTTTTTGGCACACCTAAAATGAAAATGCCTGGTCTGTAACATCAATTACTTTATTTAGTGTCTGTGTTTGTTCAAAAGTTAAGAAAAAATAACATTAGGCAAAAGACTGGGATCCATACTATTTTCTCATTACCTAGAGGTACTGTAGTTAGAGATCTTAACAGCTTTCTTCCAATGCCAATGACAAGCACAGAGAATGAGCCTTTCTGAATGTCATAAGAAGGTAGAAAACAGTCCTTAAGGGATAAAGAATTCCTTGTTCCTTGGTGAAAAGGTTCATTTGTACGCCAAATGGAAGCATCAATGACAGAAAAAGCTGCAGGTATTGATATGATGGTCATTCTCTGCTAAATGTGCACATAATGGGTCCCAGAAAGCAAAAAGAAAGTTAGAGTAGCTGCAAGAGTATCTGGTTAATGCCAGGGTCTGTGCAAAGTTTGCCTTAAAGACACCTCAAGTCCTACCTTTGTTCTGGAGCTCTATACAGGATTAGAAGAAACAGCTGTGAACTCTACAATTTCAGCCTGAGAAAACCAAGTGGAATTTTATTTTAAAATGACCACAAACAGATAATTTCCATTCTCTCATTCCAGGCCACACATTCATTCCTTTGGCTTTTTGGAACTGTAGATTATTCAACTGGAAATCACTAGCTGTGGCTAGAGATCTGGTAGACAGCTTATGTAAAGCAACAGCCCCTTATACCTCTCTGACCACAAGATGGGCAAGAGGGGGCTGGATACTGGCAGAAAGTGATATTCAAGATTCATAAGGGGTTATACAGGATTGATTTAATAGCGGACTTATACTACAAGCTGCACAGGGAGTTCTGGGACCCACATGGAGGGGTCATTGACAGAAGGGCTGCTGAAGACACAGACTGGACGTGGGAGTCAGACACCCAGATGAGACTCAACACTTTTCCTAAGGAAATAGTTCCAGTAGAATTGAGGCCCTTATCTCAGCTGTGCTATCCTTGAGAAAGGAGAGATACTTTTCCATTAATATCCATTTACTCTTCTCTGTCCACTACTTACAAGTGGATAGCATGATCAGTCCCAGATCATGTATACAAGCACCAGTAGATACCTAATTGAACTATGATGATTAATTGCCTGATTTTGAAACTGGATTACTATTGGGCAGTAGATTTTATTACACACACTTATGCAGTTCTGTATTTTTTTTTGCATAAAAATTACTTTTTTTCAAGTATATAGGGTACATAATTCAGTACTGTACTTGCAACATATAAATTATAATAGCAAACAATTTATAGTGATCCTTAATCAAGAGAAAGAGCCTTACAGTACAATCAATATAAATCACAGCAGAATAGCAAACTGTTCTAGTTATTAGCTAAACTGAATTGAAATCATTTAACCTTTCTGTTACAAAGTCCAATCCCAAAGCTGTTATTCAATCAAAAATTCATTATTCGGACAAAAATTTTTAAAAGTCTTGTATCTATGAACTTGTATTTGTAATGTTTCAATTAAATGGAATACATTCCTTAAGTTAATTTGATCATATCTCGCTTTTATTTGTTTCTCATCTACCATCTCATAGGTGATTATAAACAGTGAGTATGGCTATTTCATAATTTAATATTTGTATTTAAAATCTGAGGCTCTGATAAGTCTATGAAAGTGATCAAATGCAAGTTGTGCAAACTTGTGAATGGTGTCAGACTTTGAGTATGGTTAGATCTGGATCTAAATGAAAATAGGCAGCCTCTGTGTCTATCAGATTTAGAATAATGCTGGTTGTTCCAAGGACTGTCTCCCAACATCAGCCAGCCTTGATCAGAACTGGAATCATTAAGCAGAGTACAAAACCAGAATAAAGGGGGCAGAGGGGCAGCTGAAAAAGCTGGTAGCCTCCCCTCTTGCCCTGCAGAATTTACAGTCTTGGAGTCAAATATGTAAATGTGCAAATTATAAATAAGAGATGAATTTATTTTTGAAAGTCCTGACATTTAACAAAGCAGGAGCCAAAGTGATAAACTGCTCACAAGGACTGCCAGCAGGCGACTTCACACACGGTAGCTGCTTTACAATGGAGTGATTAATACTTATCACAAGGGAAAATAATATGCCATCCATTCTTGCTAAAAACATGAAAGAAGCTGCTTAGGTCACCAGGAGCAATGCTACGGCCATGACCACAGTTGCAGCTACACTGCAAGAGATGTCCAGGTCAGTGAAGGAACAAGATAATTCAAAATTCTAGATAAAAAGTAATACTCAAAGGCCAAATATATGCTAGCAGAGTAAATGAATAACCAGATTTTTAATATAATCTTCATAATGATTAGACTGCAAATGTCATTTGGAGTTAGACGGAGCAAAGAATTCTTCATGCTCCTATGACACAAATGGCACCTCAAAAAGTCATCCAGCGCATGCGTTCAGGGTATGGGCAGTCACATCTTCTGAAACTAATACTAGTACACCCTCTGCTAGGTGGGTCCCTAAAGCCCCGATAGCTCTAAGGAGGCACTAGGAGACATGCAGACACTTCATGCACATTTACACAGTTCTAATGTAGACAAAGGACCTATGGCATGAGAAATGCAATGATGAAGTCTGCTGTCTGATCGACCTTCCAACTTACGCAGAGAAATAAAACCTCTGAATAACACTCTTTCTTGCAGTCCTTAGCTCACTCAATGGTGTTTATATAACATCCTCCTGCCATAAAATGTAACCATCTTGCAATCTTTACACTATAATATTGTTAGGGAATGTTCTACCTTTCTTTAATAAGGCAGATTGAGGATGATATTCCCACATATATCTGGCTACTTTAAAAAGGGATTAGGTATTTTAAAATTATGGGTGTAGACAGCAAGTCCAAAACCTTACAGAAATCTTTGGCAGAGGAGAATAGAAATCAAAGCCCATAAATCCTAATACTAAGGCATGTTTCCTTTCATGTTCCATTCAGACAGGAAGGTTCTACCATACCATGCATATAGCCAATCTGGTGCACCAGATTACCAGTTATCTTAAATTAAGGCTGCTATTTCTGTTGTCTTTGCCAGCACAGAACAAAGACAAGCCTTATTACCAAACTCAGTTCAATCACTCTGTGAATATAACACTCAAAGAGTTTTTTCTAGTGATATCAATGCTTTTGTCTGCCATCTAGTAGATCCATATTATCTTGATTTTTCAAATGTAATTAAATGTAATGATTGCATATTTATTTTTATTTACAAAGGCAGTTACTTGTACAATAAAATTTGATTTAATCGATTGAAGTCTCACTTAATGGACTTTTGAGGACCAAATGTATTTAAACAGAGTGCTCTAATCAGACATAAAAACACGCATAAATCAAAGTAATTGAATCAATAGAACATGAGGAAAATTGTGAACCAAACATATATTTGAAAATATGCAACAGGAAATATGATTTAAGATGTCAATTATCAGAACAGCCCCATTAGCAATGGCTATCTCCACTGTTCCTTTTAGTAAACAGCAATCCTTGATCAGGCTTCTATGCCCTAAGCATCATAATTAATTCCTGAGCACAGGAATTTCTCCTTTTAAAGTCTTTTCCTGCATAAAATGGAGAAGACTGTGGAGGACTCCAGCAATAGTTGCCACCAAGGAAGATTACAGTGTCGGTGTATGTTCAGAACAATTTTCATATTAAAACCATAATAATTTAACCATAAACATAATACAAAGAAAGATGTCTGAAAGTTCAGAAGTGCTAGGATTGTCTATGTAAAGCTTGACACTCTTCTTTGACATGTGCTTAATCATAGTACCTATTCTAAATCTTTTGAGATTTATTTTCTCAGAAATATGTAGTTACTTTCAAGATTCATTTTCCATTTCTCTTTCACCAAAGAATATTTCACTTCCTACATGTACAAGATATCAGTAAGACAGTAGTTCAAGATATCAGCAAAAACACATCTTTGGCACGTGCCCATGCTGTTCTCGCCACAGTAGCCACGCGCTTCACAGGTGAGAGGGTATGCATACATAAGCTCTACATCCATGTGACTCCCAGCACTGTTTGTGTCTGGATTAGAGCTGTGTGAAGCCAGATATCTAAGTACCCATCAATTTTCTCCATCAACTAATAAAAAAGCTAAGAAAGATTACACTTCTAACTTAGAATTCTATATTACCTGATAAAGGATATAAGGAATAAATTCAGATCTTATTTCACATCCAGTTTCATTCCAAGAATCCACCTAACCAGTGAGGGGATTGAAAAAAAATACCTTTTGTTCACAATTTAGGAGGCTGCATACCACGCATGCACAATGTAATTTAGGATTACATACTGTATTCCAGATACCAGTGATCTGAATCGTCAAAGACTCTGTTGCCTTTTCACGTTAAATATGTTTCTATCTAGCTCCATTCCTATGAAAAAAATACATTCTTTGAGACATGATTTTGTTCATCCTGATTGCGTTGTCATTTGTGTCCTTCCTCCAGCGTGAACTCCCATGCTATTTCTGTTCAGCTCCGCTCTGTTCCAATAATAATCTCCTTTTGCTTGACAAATACTATCCGTTCACTTCTGTGTCTCCACCAGCTTCTCTCTCCACTTCTCACTGGAAAAGGCACATTCTTTCATGCCCTCTCCTAAACTATGCAAACCCAGCCTTAGGTGGAGATCCAATCATTCATCCTTTTCCATTGTGCATAATGACATGCTACTGAATATATTTTTTAATTGCTTCAGATGTCTCTAGTAGTTAGTAAGTTATCCATATTAGTTTTCTGTCATCCTTTCTGTCTATTAACATCCAATTCCTTCTCCTCTCTTCTCTTATTCTTAAGTGATTTTCTGTATAATCATAAACAAGGTTATATCACATAAGTGTCATTTGACATGAGTACAGAATTCAGAAACATACAGTTAAGCAATCCGCCAGCTCACAATAGTGAAAGTGTTGAATTCTTTTCAAATAACCTGGAATAGATCAGATGATTATCTCAAAGCTGAGAATATCAACACTTATCAGATAAAAAAATGAAAGTTTAACAGATGCTTACTTGGGAGTCAGGAGATTGCAGCATTTTGCAATAAATACTTGAAGATTCCAGGAAAATTTTGATGAAATTTGCCAAAACAACCTCTATCTTTTCCACATTCTCAACATTTTTACTTGCTGGACACAGAAAAATACAGATTTTTCTAAGCATCTGACAGAAGTTAAAACAGCATAAAGATAGTATTTAGTAGGTGACCTCTCTTACTAACATTAAAACATATAGTGTTTCTGCACCTGAAACCATTTAGTACATTATGGAAAAAACAAAAGATCTTCAGGTGTCTCTTAAGCAATGAGCTTTAAAAAAAATAGTGTTCTGTTGTGGACAAGATTTATCAAAAATAGGTCAAATCTAATTTTACTTATACCATGGGAACTGCATATAGTAGAAAGTTATTAAGAACAAAGATATGTTCGGCATTGCCTCAGAACACTATCCAACTGCCAAAGTATTCTCCAATCAATTAACCAACCGTCAGCCTTGTTTCTTCTTGCCAGCACTGGTGGGAGCCACCATATGACTGTGGCTTGTAAGATGAGAGAGAGTTAGTAGCTTTGTTTTCTACTTTAATAAACTATTTACACCATTCTATTCTGCCGTCAAAGTGAGTGCAAACTGATAAGGAAAACCTGTACATTCTGGAAAGTGATTTCAGAACCCAGTCTGATGTCTAGGTGAGGTGTTAATTAAAAATGAATTAAAATGTAACAGGACTTGAATCACCAACTTCATAATAGTTGAAATAATAGTGTTTGGCATCAAATGAAACCAGCTTCAAAATACCTATGGGCTTTTCTGCTGCTTTTTGGAATTTAGGTAGTAAGCTCCTTGCTAGTTAGTTCTTTCATGAATTTTTCTTTTTTCTTTTTTTTTTTTTATTGGTTTTGCTATAGGTCCTGATTTGTAAACCTTCAAGCTTGTTTGGATGTTGCTGGGGAGAAAGAGTGCTGAAAAACAGTGAGCATGATAAATACAGACAACTGAAAAAATGTACGATTTGGGCAGAGGTACGCTATGCTCCTAGAAAAACTTTTCATGAAATCTTTGTCTCTTGTCAGAGAGATGGACTATGGGTGTAGTGCTTAAAAGAAAAGGAAGGTATCCTTTCTGGTAGCAATTCTTAAACACAAATAGTGTAAGAGCTGTCAGAATAACTCGTTATTTGACATATAACTTTGACATACAAATCTGAAATCATTACACAAAAAACTTTAAGCGTGGGGAGCCCCCAATTTAAAGAGTCTGTATCCTATCACTGTCTCATTTATCTATTACTCTGGCAGCCGCACCTGCCTCACAGCAGCTGATACAGCTTCATTGTTTTTAAGCTTATTATATTGCTGAGCAGTGCAATTGGATGACACCGCATGACACACCAAGTTGGCAAATGTGTCCGCCTTCTCATTTCACTTCTAGTAAAGTCAAGAATAGCTGAGTCCTCGCCAAAGGTATTAGTCTTCCATTTGTTCATGCAACATCAAGAAAAGGCATGGGAGTAAAAGACATATATTGCCATTGTTTTATAGGCTTACATATGACAATTTTGTCTTCTAAATGCATTTAGTTTATTTGATACCCTCCACATCTGTGACAACTTAATTGTTATGGTATCATTAAGAATTTCGCCTAGATCTCCTTTTTAAGATAGAAACACACTTTTCAGTACTGTTTCCAAAGCAAGAAATGAATTGATTTTCATGTAGCTTAGTTGAAAGTAATCGTGCTCAACATTTTTAAAGTAAGTGTTTGCTTTTAAAGATTTCTTGAACTATTTTTTTTTCTCTGAGCTAGATTTATTTCCTTCATTTTGAATGTTATCTGGTCAAAGAGCTTCTTGCATGCATGAAGAAATATTTGCAAACATAGAAATACTTCATGCATGCTGCAAACTGTTTACAGGAAATAAAAACAAATATCAGAAAATTAGAAGAGCAGGAGTCACAGTTCATCAGCAAAATTCTCTGATTCTGTTCCACTGATGTACAATATATGCACAGGAGTCTTTTGATAAATCAGGAATATTCAGACTCTGTGGGAGTCTTTGAAATATAGAGAGGATGCTTGTTAAAGGATTCTCACTGTCTCTGTTTGAAATGCATCAGAAGTTCATGTCAGCTGCTCAGCAGATCCTTATTTAGAGCAGACCTGCCAGCTTGGGCTTAGTGTGTCGGGGTGCATCAGTGTGTTCAGAAAAGTGATTTATAGTGGCAGCACAAATGTCCAATTATGTGCATAGCTTACAGTTTTTCAGCAGGGAAGGGCCCAAACAAGTGAAAGGCTGAAATGAGATTTATTTCTTTTTACCAGCATTTGCTTGTATAATCCCACTACTTTTTTTCTTTAAATTATATTATTTTTTCCTTCTTTCTCTCCTCCTGCCTTATCAAGGTTATATTAACAATACTATATTACAAGATTTTCCTCTATTGGATGCATTTTTAAAAAGCATCACACAATCTCATACAATTTATAAAACATCATACTATTTTTTTCTTACTTATATTGATTGTCGGTCATTTTCCATTGCTATAGAACTATTACTATTTTAGACAAACATTTATGTTAAAGGAAAATCAAGTGGTCAAAGTATTAAATCAAGTGGTTGTAAATTATGAAATGCCAAAACTTGGATTTAATCTTGAGTTAGTTCCTCAAACAATTTTTAGCTTAACTCTAGTCTTTCTATATAACAGACCTCCTACCTCATTCGGTTGACAGAATGAATGATACTAGATTAGTGGACAGCTGTTCAGTATTTTGCATTACCTTTATTGTTCAGCTTGCAAACCAGGTCTTTCTTATGGCACATTACTCATACTCAATCCTGAAGACAGAACTATTAGTTCCTACATGGCTGTCTTAAGGTATTCACTGTTGTGGTATTTATATTTCACAAATACAAATACATTTCTCTTCACACTACCCCTGCAAGATAAATATTTATTAATATACTCATTTTATAGAGGTAGTAGAAAAAATAACATCACAAGGCTTCACTAACTTTTCATGCCCCTTTTGAAATATGTAGGACTTCCTTTCTCACTGCACAGACAATTTACAAAGCCCAGTTTTCAGGGATTTCAGCTGGTGCTCTGAATTCTCAACAGCTATGTAAGTGAGGGTGGAGAATGTTAAGTTGAGCACACAGCCCATGCCCATGCCCAAACAGAGCAATTGCCTTTGCAAAGTCACCTGGAGATACTTCACTCTCTGAATTTCCAGCCATTCAAATATTCTAGACAATCTTGTTGCATCTATCAGTACGTTACGTGTAGGCTTTACGTGTAGACTTCCTCAAGTCTACACTTCTTGGGAAACCAAAGAAACTTAGAAGAATACATTGACAGAATGAGAGAATTCAATACTTTTACTTATACTTTCCACTCAAATTTTAGAGGACAATCTTCTTAGAATTTGTCATGTTTCTGTCAGAGAAAATATCTCACTGGGAAATGATTCACTTGCCCAAGAATATGTATTGCTATCTATACAAAAAAAATTGGGAAACAAATGATTTTTTTACCATTTGCTTTTTCATTAGAAACACGAAAATCACAGAAAAAGATAACATTTTTCACAAGAAAAGGTTCAAAAACATATACCAGAAACGAGTTCATTTTCATGTAAATTTCTAAATGAAGATTTGGGTGTCTAATTTTAGATAGAAGTTTCTAAAATAGAATAAGTTTCTGTTATATGTTTCAAATTTTCAAATATGTAGACCATGCAAATATATCCAGTGCATTCAAAATGAAGAGTTATCACTTCTATTTTAGTTGAGAACTATTAGCAGCATAGCTAAATATTAAAATATATCCCATCTCACATACCGACTTTGGAAAAAGGATTAATTTATCAGACATTCATTCATGTTGCTTCTCCAGAATAAAAAATTAACCATGATTAGATGGGTTCATGTGATGGAAGAAAAATCATGAACATATGAGATTAAAGCATCAGGGAGAAATTTAGTAGTAATTCAAAAATTAGTCTTTTTCACATTCACTTAAAAAGATAACCCACTCAAAGTGTGCAGATGTCTAAAGCTCTCTTAACTAGTGAAAGTTATCTAATGACAACAGAAGAGCACGACAGTGAAAGAGCATGATCTGAAAAAATAGGGGTTCCTACCTATTGGCTTTGAGCCAAATGTTCTGGCGTTTTGTGCCCTGCATTCATTCCTGTTCACTCCATCTGGGAATCAGCAGTTTTATAAACTGTTGTGCCAAACCATATTTTTCTTTGCCCAATAACAGGTTAATCATGCCATTAGCTGGTCACTGTTGCAACTCAAAGGGGGAAAAATCTGCCGTGAGGTGATCAGAAGAACCTTGCTTCTGTTGCAGAGGCCAGTCCCGATTCCCACTAAGCTCAAAATTGAATGGGATATAGAAACTACTGCCTCTCAAAGGCACCTCATCAAAAATCTTATTCTGTGTGACATACCCTGTGCAAGCATATGTCATCTTGGTGCAGATGTTGTAGGCCCTGGACTTTCTCCTCTAGCCGTTATTCTGTCCCAGTGCAGTCGGTTATAACCAAGCCACTTATGACTTGCTTCATTACAAGCCTGATAATTATTATTCTAGCCCCAATAGTATATCTTATTATTTGAATAATCTAAATAAAATTTAATTGCAAAGGAGAAAAAACAGAATGCATCACAAAAATTACCATAATAGGACTTTTCTGTCTTGTTTTCTTTTCTTATTCTTAAAAAAAATACCATTCTGGCTTAAACAACCCAACTATGCAAAGCATTCAGCCTCAACACAAATACCAACATGTTTCAAGTGCACGTGGTTATGCTGATATTCCCCTGACCCATTTTTCTCCTGGCCATGCATTCACATCTCTCCACAGAAGTAACTGAGTTCATTATGCCCAAGCTGAAGGCCAGCCCCAAACTATGCAATCACATTAGGATGCTGTTGTGTTCAAACTAACGAGCCCAGCCTCCCAGCTGAATGCATTAGCTCAAATTATCATTACCTTAACACAGTTGTACGGTGTTTCGTCACAGCTCATCAGGTCTGGCATTTCTGGATAAAGATGCTTGCTTGCATTGCTTGTATCTGTGTTTAAAGATAACCTGATTTACATCAACATTGTCTTTCTCAGACATCCCAGAACATTTGTAAGCAGTTTTGAAGAAACTGAATGTGGATGGGGGTTATGGTAGCAAAACTGAGGCTCATTTGTATAATACTTGGAAACTGTGAGTCTAGCAGTACTTATGCAGGCCTAAAGGTATTGGAACTGGTACAGGATGATAAAGATGAAAGGAACTTGACACTGACTTTAGATTTTACTAATTTATAAGTATCAAGATTTTCATAAATATATTAAATAGACAGTGCTGGCAAGTTTAGTTAGAGATTAGGATAGATATAAAACTTTGCAGTATAGAGGTGGAATACTTAAAACTGATTTTTAGAACAAATAATCCTATACTGATATTTTGTGTGTGTTTTGGGGGCCTTCTGCTACCCACTAATTTCACCTTCACCTTTTATCAGCCGAATGACATAAATTATTTATCAATCTTTTCATTTCTTCACACAGTCTACTCACAGCCAAGAATTTATCTATCAATGCCTCTCTTCTCTCATGTAACTAGCCATAGGAGGAGGGTAGGATTCCCATTAATCTGAACCGACTATATTCTGAAGTGTTTAGGAGGAAATCTAATGCTATAATAACCTAAAACCTAAATAATCTGTGGGTGTTTGACACTGTTTTGACACGAATTATTTAAAATCTGTTAACCATCGAAAAGTAATAACATGTGGGTGAAAAGGCTAAGTGATGTTAACTGCTACTTGTGTTTGCAAAATTATTCCTGAAGACCTTCACTGTAGACCTCAGAAGAAACACCTTTACCACAATGAATTACCTTGTTGTTATTTAACCAATCCACAAAGAGGTAGTACTAAGGAAATGACCCAGTATTTTCACCAAGGAAAGATATCAGTAAAGATTGTAGGGCTTCTGAGATCACTCTTTTTTTTTTTTTTTTTTTTTTTGAGTGTTACCCTATTTCACTTCTCTAAGGATCCATTCAGTAGCGAGCCTCAGAGTGGCCTTTGGACAGGAAAAAGCAAAGGGTCAAAGAATTTAAAATTGCTAAAGCATTTCTAGTTGCTTGGCTAAAGATAGAAGATACAAAATAAATCTATGTAAAAACATTTTCCTCTCCCCTCCAACACTAGCAGTTTCCCTAATGATAAGGCCATGAAACAAAAAGGCAAAACACAAGCACACAATTACTGGCTGTTTCAAACTATGTGCACTGTTTACTAGCATTATAGGGATTATATGTATAGTTTGCATTTTAGCTTTCTCTCTCAAATTCTTTCTTTAGTAAATGGCTCACATCCATGTTCTGCTATCCATTTATGCTTCTGCTGTAAAAGCATTAACCAGAGATTGCAGCTTTATTGCTCTGCTCACTGTGTTAACATTCACAGTGTTGAAGTCTGCAGGCACTGTTTTCACCCTACTCAACTTTTTCTGTTCTGAAACTAGGGTATCTGGGTAGTGGCATATCAAGGGTCAGACAACATATACATTTTCGGAAATAAAGACTAAGGAATTTTTTTGGGTGGGAAAGGTAGTGAAATCCTCCATTATGTGCTTATTCTCCTTCTGCTGTCTTTTCATGAGACTCTTGTATTGTGGAAAGGGTTAAACAAAGGTAAATCTGTAATGTCTGCCTAGGTTATAATTTTATTAGTATTTCATTTCTTTTTCTGACATGTGGGATCTTCATGTCTTTTGCTCTCCTACTCCCTGATACGTTGTTCTGTCACCAGGCTTATAAAATCCTTTTGTGTGCAAAGATAGAACACCATGACACAAAATGTCATCTTTCTTTTCCTTTTCAAAGCTTCCTGGACTTGCCTTCAGTCTGCTAGTCACCTCGAGAAAAAAAAAAAAAGACTTAATATTGGTGACAAAGTCTCTGTGGTTGCTACATTACCCAATAAGAGTATTATGTTCTCTCTTTCAACTTCGTTGTTAGACATATAAAGCCGCATCTCATGTTGACCTACATGTGAGGAAAATGAAAACAGGTCGGAGACATAAAAAAAAGGAACTCCACTTCCACTCTTTAGTGGAAAGTGCAGGGCAGAGGTAGAATGATGGTATGGCAACAACTCTGCTCATTAGGGTACAAGGAACAAAATTGCAGATTGTAGACACAGGGGAAACTTAACATGGCAACATACGTCCCCAGCATAAGTTCTGGACCTGGCAAGCTTGGGGCTCTCTGACCCATTTCTTTAGACATTTGTCAACATCGTGCCGTTCTTCAGTCACTACATGACTTGGAAATCTGTCCAGTCACTTTGGTGATTGATTGCCCTAAGAGTGGGGATGGGCAGCTGGTATTCTTATATTCTGCTTCTCTCCTATGCAGCTAAGTACAACATTAGCAAAATATTCTGCCAAAAGAAAGGAAAACACAACAGATGGAAATATTAACTACTATCAGTTGATGTAATTGCCAAATAAGGTGTTTACTAGCTTTTTGGTTTTTTTTTTTTTTTTTTTTTGAGTTATTTGGTTCATGGGGAGAACAGAGATGTCTGTTTATTTTGTACTACTGACTGTGGACTCTTAAAGAACACCGATACCTGACTCATGAGTCAGTACTTTTAGCACAGAAGATATAACAGAATACATAACATTTATATGAATAAACACGTTCTTTTCTTATCATTATATACCTCAACAGCAGCATAAGAAAGATCTATAATGAATACAAATCTACAATGTTTAGCAAACTTTGTGTGTTTTTTTCTTTTCCATCGCCTGCACTTTTTCCTCTTTTTTTTTTTTTTTTTCCTCAAGCCATTTGCATACAGGCTTTGACACCATCCTGTGAATGAGGCTGCACCAACACATTTTCTATTCTTAAGTCTAGGAACTGAGGGCACTGTTTTGCAAGCCATTGTAGGAGGAAATAGAAAATGTCTCCTAAAATAAAGGCAAGCTTATTGATATTGTCTTGGATAACAAAGCTATCAGGAAGGAAAAGCTTCCCTGTTCTTTTGAGCAAGTAAATGTCTGATATTCATAATGGCCTGATATCATCCTTGGTCACTTGAGGTTTATGTGCTCACTTTCTAGTCCATTGACTACCCTGAAACGGGAGCTAATGCCTGTTAAAGATTCAAGGATATAAGTAAATATTTAAGCAATTAGCTCATGCTGAGCTCCTTCAGCTACACTCATATAAATACTTGGATTATTTACCTTTACAAACTGAAATGTCGTTATTGGATTGCAAGTGATTCTTGCTTAAAAATCACAGAATGACAGAATTTGCTGAGCCTGGAAGAGACGTCTGGAGATTGTTTCAACCTCTCTGACAAAGTAAAGTCAGCCTCAGCAAACTGTCCAGGGCATTTCCATATTGGGTTTTAAATATCTACTCCACAACCTTTCTCAGCAACCTATGCCAGTGCTCGGTCACCCCTTACAGTAAAGAAAAATTTTGAGAGGTGCTCCAATCCCTTAATCATCTTAGTAGCCTTTTGCTGGACTGACTTACTCTACTATCTTGATCTCTCTTTTGTATTGGGGAGCCTAGCACTGGATCCAACACTCTAGATGTGGCCTCACCAGTGCTGAGTATGGATCCTCTTCCTTGACCTGCTGCTAACGCTCTTTCTACTGCAGCCCGAAAATTTGTTGGCCTCTGCTGCAAGGGTGCATCACTGGCTGTGGTCTGCTTGTCCACCAGGACCCCCAGGTCCTTCTCTGAAAAACTGTTCTCCAGCTGCTCAGTCCACTGCATGTACTGATACATTGGGTTATCTGTTAAAATGCTGTTCATTTACCTTCTGATCATTACTCATATCAACACAATCCATACTTAGCAATAAAATAGGGCATATACAACTTCTTGGGTAAACCTCAAATGCTTGAGTTTTCATTGTGGAGTCTATAACAGAGTTTCATTAAATGGTGTGTACGTAGCATGTAGAAGGGCTTAAACAAGATCATAAAAGAAGAGATGGACATGCACATAAGATTATTCTAAATTGATCATAGCACATTCCTGGAATTTAATGGTCTATTTGTAAACTCATTGAATGAACTATTTAGGTGAATATTGCACTAAGGTGAAAGTTAAATTTTAAATACAGTTTAGCAAGACAGAAAGAGAATAGCATGTGCTGCCTCAGAAGTGATATCCCAAATATAGCAGTGAAGCATGAAAGGAAACTCGCAAGCACTTGTGTGCAAAGACAGAAAAGCACTTGGGGAAAAAAAAAAGAAGAAGAAGAAGAAGAAGGAACTATAAGGATGCAGTCACACATTCATAGCATCACAAAGTTCTGTACCATTCCAATCTCAATCACTTGCTAATGTACAGAATAGTAGTATATGGTATCATAAGGAATAGCAGAACAGTAAGGAGAGAGGAGTAAATCATCTCTAACACCTCTTTCTCTGGCTGAGGTTGTGCTATGTTCTACACTGAACATTTGATCTCTTCCATTGAGGAAGGTTTTAAGGAAAAGCAAACATGTGGGGAAATGCTGACAGATGCTGGCCAAAGTGGTGGAAGGCATCCCCAAGTGATCGACTGAATCCTAGTCTCTTCTCTCTTCCAGTATCAGAGAAGGACACTAAGCTTCCTTTACCCTAAGAGCTAATCAGAGACTTTTGAATGAGTCATTCAAGAAAATAAAAAAAAAAACAGTTTGTCCAAAGCAAAAGCATGCGTCAGATATCTAAGAAAAACCTCTTTGATAAAGTTCTGAAGAAGAGAATTTCATTCCCTTGGAGGTGAAGAGCCCAAACCAAGTCAAAATCTGTACATAAATGTGGGCTATCATTTGAACCATATTCCTCTGTTCTTGGAGTAAAAGAAGAGATCCATATTTCTCTTCTGACAAGCAATTCTAGCCTAGTTTTGAGTAACTTTCTCGACGACAGCTTTTGAAAATCAAGAGGAAGCAAGTGAGGTAAATTAAGAACTGTCTGAAAGGCAGACTTCAAAGGGCAATCAGTGGTGCAGAGTCTTGTTGGAGACCCGTAGCTGACAGTGTCCCCCAAGGGTTATTACTTTCAAGACATGAGCAAAGATGAACCTCATGAAGTTCAACAAAGACAAATGCAAAGTCCTGCACCTAGGAAGGAATGACCAGTACAGGTTGGGGACAAATGAGAGGCAACAGGTACAAGTGTAAACACAGCAAGCTCCATATGAACATGAGGAAAAACGACTTCATTGTGAGGATGACTGTGCAATGGAACAGGCTGCCCAGAGAGGTAATGGAGTCTCCATTCTAGAAGATATTCCAAAGCCACCCTGACACACTCCTGTGCCATGTTCTCTAGATGATGCTGTTTGAGCAGGAGAGTTGGACTAGATGATCTCCAGAGGTTCCTCCCAACCACAACCGTTCTGTGATTATGGGATTTTCCAACAGAGCAAGATCAGCATAGCTTTGTCAAGTCTCATTTAAACATTGCTTATATCAGCTCAGTCTTTAGGACCCAGTCTCAGGCAGAAGAAATTCTAGACTTTTATTCCACTAAATGGATGGAAAGGAACTGAGGACAGGACCTTTCTCATCAAATGAGATCCTTGCTTTCCAGACAGCTTTACTGAACAGCACTCAGATGAGCAATCAGAAGAAATAAAAACTTGTGAAGCAGCTTCAAAGAGATTCATAAGGATTTCCTTTTTTTTTCCCCTATATCCTGCCTTATATTTGTTCCTTCCATGGACATAGAGAAGGCAATAGGACATCCATGAAAGCTTTTACTTGCACAAATTTAGGCAATGGATGCAGCTAGTCCACAGTGATTTGCCTATTTAGTATGGCTCGGATTTAATGATTAATTCAGATTTAGAATTAATTAACTAATTAAGCATTAGATTAATATAGAAATCCAACATGTGAAAAACAAGGTTCAAGATTCAACTTGTCATTCAAACACTTTATTTCTCTTAATTATTTTCTAACAAATTAAATTTCTTGTCTGGGAAGACAGAATGGGTTTTATAATCTCAAGCAATGCAAATAAAGCAATTCCAGAGACAGTTTGGCTGAAATGAATAACACAATAACGAAAACCTAATTCACAAAAAGTTAGTTCAATTTTGGACCAGGTTCATCAAAGTGAAATCTCTGTCTTTTGTTCTGAGTTATCGTACATGAATTTTATGGGAGCTACATACAGGAACTTGAAATTAAAAAAAAAATCATAAGGGGAGGGCAACTTGATATTTATAAGGATGTTAGTTTCTACCATTTAATATTTATGTGTTCAAGGTTATAATTATGAGGTGTCAGTGTAAGTATAAATTGTAAGTCCTCCTTGGAAAAAAGATTTGCTACTGCCACCAAATACTCCTTATAGGTCTGCTCAGTGACTGAATATTTGACCAACACACTTTAAAAAAATCCAATTAAAAAGCAGCAGATTTTGTGTGATGCAATTATATTAAGGTCTTGCACGTGAAGCTTGTAAAGAGTACACTATTAACAGCAATAATACTGCACCACAATGTCCTAGAGACTGTAGAACATCCAGAGTGTCGCTATAGCCACAAATATGGCTTCTATGGCCACTCCCATCTGTTTGTAAACTGCCTTGAAAAGCTGACACACAGAACTGTTGCCAGTTTTGTCAGTATTGACAAAAACTACTTTTATTGTAATATTTTCAGAGTAAACAGCTCATGGGAGTTAAACACTCACTGTCTTACTGCAAGAAAGCAATCTGAGGACCAGCACTTTCAAGTTTATGAAATGGGAGTTTTTCTTGTTGCTTACACATTTTAAATGGCTGCATTTCTTCTGCACCATCGCAGAGTGACTCCACTTGTTTCTTCCTTTCTCCACTTTGACAGATTCCGTTTACCCTGACACAATGGTAGGCAGATGCATTCATTCATAAAGGAAAGTTCAGAGGAGAAGTCAGAGCAAACCTTCAGTCACTGCGACTGTGTGCTGGATAAGCTGCATCCCAGGAGCAGTACAGCAAGCAGAAGATAAACAAAGTGCTACCACATGCCATAATATGGAGCATCAGTGTGGGGTTCTGGTGATAATATTAAAGTATCATTTGGAATTTTTAAGAGGCAAAATTCAGTGATCCATTTAAGAAACAAAAAGAATCTTCTACATATGAGATAGTAGTATGGAAAATCATTGTATATCTTGTTTTTATTTATGAGGGACAAGGATCCATCTTCTTGAAATACTCTATACATTGAGTTGTAGTGTTTGCTAGCTAGTCACAGTTATTCCATAATGAGTTGAATAAGTGTCTTATCACCCTGCTATTTAAATCGATAATAGATTGTAGGATTACTGTCAATAGCAGAAAATGATGTTTGGGCTCATTTTTGTCAGTATCTCTGTTTTTGACATCTCCACATGATTTGGCACATATACTAAAGCATCCTATGATTATTGCCAAGAACATGTTTCACATAAAAATGTAAGTTGAAGGAATGAATTAGACAAAAGCCACTTAATATTTGAAGTGCAGCACTGATACAGAGTCCTGGATGTTGACTAAAACTCTTGGAAGAAGGAGTGTTGTCAGCTGTGTGATGATGGCAAGCTGTCTTATTTACCCTAGAAAATAATTTGGGTTTTTCATTCTTCATATTAACACATTAGAGGGAACTTGCTGTTTATAAAAATGAAAGACTGATTTTATTGGCTCGAGAAGTATATGCAGACCCTCAGCAAAGGTCTCCCAACTGATCTGCTACATCTCTAAAAATGCAGCAGTCCAGTTACATTGACCATGACATCTCAGGAACTAGATGTGATATTTTAAATGAAAATGATGACTATAAAAGCATCATTTCCTTTTGCTCAGGAAATACCTTTTGCAATTAATGCCCCATGAAATAAAAGTCCTGTGCAATAGCCATCTCTAGTTCTAATTCTTATTGAACAGACCTCAATTATGTTTTAGACAACATCATAACAAAGAAGACCTTTTTCTGGCTTACCCTCAGGAAGTCAAAATGCTAGTTGTTCTGACTGTCTCAGCAAAGGCTGGGAGGAGAACAGTGTCTGATTAAGTTACCTGAGCAGGGTGCTGGTAGCTACAGCCCTTCAGCTTTGGAAAGGCTGAAAAAAAAAAAATGTACCCTTTATGGAAAATAAATGCAAGGAGGAGACAAAAGGTGTGGAAAAATGTCAACATACAGAAGCCACAAGTGAAAAAGTATTCAAAAAAAGTAACAATACATAAAAATACTCCTTCATGGAAAGACTGAAGCCAAAAAAATTTAATTCAATTAATTTAAAAGTAGATGATAGGATTAGAAAGCATGACGGACAATGACAAGGTATGCATACAGACTTTACATCAAAATGCCTTAAGCTGTCCCAGCATAGTTCTGAATGTATTGGAGAAAATGTGTTCTTTGTTCAGCTGCTGACTTTCACGATCTGGTATAATATTTGCCAGGGTTGCAAGTACAAATGTAAGAAATGTTAAGTTAGTACACAAATTCTATAGGCACCTGTCTTGCTTTAAGTCTCAAACATAACTACCTTTCAGTAAAGAAAACAAACAACACTAAATACAGTGTTAAATACAGGATTCAGAAATAATAGTTTCATAAAAGAGTTCTTCTGTTAATTGAAAATTCCTTTCAAACAAGATGACAAAAGTATGTTAGAAAGCTTGTGGTGAAAGGAGGGCAAGAAAAGCTGAGTTTTCCCTGCCGGTGATTGCAAACTGTACTCTACTAAAATGTGTATTTCATTAGTAATTAAGTCTTTATCCCATGTTCCCTGCACAACATTTATCACTTTTCAAGAAGAAGTTTTTAAAGATTTTGGCGTTTTTTAAATTAGATTCCAATTCAGCAATGTATTAAAACACCTGCTTCAGAGATTGTTTCAGGATTTAGGCACAGGAGAAAATATTTATCATTTCTCACATAAATTTCACCATCACCTCTTCTAAAGGTTTTCTACCACATGAGCCTCCAAGAAGACTGACTCATCTGAAATCAATGCTACATAATGCTCAACAAGTTCACAAAAAAATTGCTCTGCATAATATAATACAAAAGAAATCAAAGCTATATTTTATATTCTGGATAAGAGTAAAGGTACAGATTTGCAATCTAAGAAGTTAATGATGTGTGCAATAAGAGGTATCCAACATGGTCTCTTAAAAATGTGTTTCCTTCAATTTGTTATACATCAACATGAAAGCTGTTAAAAAATCATTCAAATTGGGTACTAGATACGTGAAAAAAAAAAAAAAAAAAAAAAGGAAGAAGAAGAAGAAGAAAAGAATAACAGATGTTGAATGCTTTCATTGCTGGGTATAAGTTCCTTGAACATCTTGCCCAGAAAATTCTTTCACTGGATATCAGCTGACTCCTTTACATCATTTGACATTTGTTCAACAACAAGCAGTGACATATTACAGAACCCAAGCAGAGCTGTACTCCCATCCCACATCTGATTTCTGATAGTGCCACCTACGTAGCAAAGTTAATTAGAAAGAATATTGTCCAGGGTGCTGCGGAAGTGATTTTCTTAGGAAAACAGCAGGCACTGAGGTCCCCACGAATTGTCAATCCAAATCTAGAAAAAAATACAAGAGGAGAGAGAGCAAGAGAAAAGAAGAAATGCAAACAAATGAGACACAGCCTAAACATATCTGTATGGTATTATTATTCTACAAGAGTAGTGTAAATCATGTGTCTCAATGCATATTGTGCAAATATAACTGTATTATAGAAAAGAAAGGGATAGATCATATAAATACAAACAACATTCACTTTGTCATTATTAGAAATAGCATCAGAAATGTCAAACATAAGACCACCCATTTTCTTGAATCTTGCTGTGAACTTTGTTCTTTCCTATCTTTGACACTAATATGATTTTAAAATAACATTAGAAATTTTATGAAGCATTAAGATTTCAAATTCTACAATTCATATTCACATTAATATGAATTAATGAATTAATGAAAAAATAGTATTTTAATCTATAGAGTTAAACAGTTATTGAGACAATTTTCAGAGTAAATTAGTTAGATAATATAGATTAATACCCTTAATATCAAAGAAAAAAAAAGCAAAGAAAAAATGAAGCTATATAAGGTTTTGGAGCCAAGAGTGGAATATCATTAGGAAGTTTGATGGCACTAGATTTTATTCAACATGAAAAGTGGTGGGACAGATTGTTACCTTGAAAACTAACGTCATATTAAATGATATGCAATCATATAGTATTATATTGTATTATATATGTTTTATATTTTATAATCTAATAATATAACAAATTTAATAAAGAGACCATTTGTGCTAATCAGAAAAGGGAAAGACTTGAGGGTGAATATCTTCAAAAAAAATCATCTTGGCTAGCATCCATGAAGTGCACACAAAGATACACATGCACACGCTTATACATGCAAGCTGTTGACTAGGCAGTGTAGTGTTTCCAGCTGTTTTAAAATGCCTGGTGTGCTTCTCAGTACATTCTCACTTCTTTCATCACAGATTTCCACAGGGTGAAATCTGTTAGCTTGTATGTAAGCAATATGAAGCAATAGCTTCAAGACTGGTTAAAGAACATTTTTTTTTTGCCTCTTATACTAATCACAGGTAATGACTTCCAGTAATTCATGGTGGATGACATCTGTTGAGTCTTACTGTGGTAGTTCAAAAAAGTTGAAAAATAACTTTGACTCCATCTACCAAAAAGTATTATCAGTCCAATGTTTATCCAAAGGATTCCTTATAAGAAGGAGAAGTATCCATGCATTCCATCATGAAAAACAGAAATCTAATAGTGAAATTATAACAACAACAAAAACGTTCAGCCTTTTCACTTTATAATGAAATGACTGTAAAAATTGCTTAGAAGCTCCACTTGCTTTTATTGGCTTCCACTTCTGTGAAAGCTCCCAAAAGTCTCCAAGAATCACTCCCTCGAAGATGCCTGCCCACTGAAGAACATGAACTTTTGATTCTCCAGAATTAAGCAAGTAAAAAGACCTAGGTGCTGGAATTAGTGTGGGATCCCTGGGAAAGAATTTTCTGGGGCTAGAACACAGAAAGACTCTTGAATTCCTGAGGGCATGAGGACACCAATGGAGGGATGGATTTATTTATTTACTTATTTATTTATTTTATAACTACATGTATTACTTCAAACATAGAATTGGCTCTAACAACAACTGAAATCTGCATCAAGAATCTGTTGGGAGTGTGAGATGAACCCAGCTCCATGGTGAGCTCTTTCAAAGGTCAACTCTTGTTTACACAGACACTAGCAATGACAAAACTAACCACTTGGGACAAGTCTTGAAAGATTCCTAAATCTTCTTGCTGAACTTAAGACATCCTCAAGCTACTCTGGATTTTTAAAAATATGTGGTAACAATGCTTAGAAAAAAAACCACTTAAGTGTGTCCCTCCAGATTCCTATCTAGAAACGCAAGCACATAAATCAGTATCCATCTTTGGAATTTATCCGTTTTCACACACAGAAGTGAAATGTTCTCGGAATTTTCAGAAAACTTTAAAATTCTGTTATCAAGTATCTGAATTTACTGCAAAAATGTGAGCTTCGGAGATTTTATAATCTTTTTGGTTTTCCTTCAATTTAAAACAACACAAAAAAGCATAATGCGAGGAGTGAAAAATAATATTTTGTCTCATTTGCAAACACAGAAAAAGATGGCGCTTGTTCGTAGGGTCAACAATCTGCCTCAGACATTTACTTTAGCTGATAAAAGAGAATTTCCCTTGTGGAATTCTATTAACCCTTTTACTAGCCCACCAATAATGTCATTCTCCAGGTACCCATTTTTACTTGCTTATAGGCTGCACAGTGTATTTGGGTCATTGCAAATTAAACAGAACAGCTCTGCTGGCTCAGCCAATTTAAAGGGTATGCATACGATATGTATAAAATTCCCATAAGTTGTTGTCATAAAAAAGACTTTGATGTTCAAAAAATAAGCTTTTCAGTGTAAAAAACAATTGTATCAGGAAAACATAGGTTTGATACAGAACACTTCCACTTTTGTGTATACATATCAGTTTATACATGCTACAAATACAAGGATGTCTTCACACATAAATATGGGAAGCTTTTCATGCTCAAATTTCTACTTAGTTTGTTACCTCACCTAACCAACAAAGGCAAAACATAACTCACTCTGAATCATATGTCAATGCTACTTAAATCTTATAGGGTTATCCAAATATATTGAATAGATGGAAAATAAATCAATGCAGGATTTTATATCCTTTGACTGTGAATTTAAGTTTGTTAGGTTAGGGTGGATTTAATAGATATTTTCAATCTAATTTTGTTATTTTTATCTTGGAAAGGGTAAAAGACGTATTTAAGTTGTATACTTGCATCAAACTCTGAAGAGATCTGAACTGATGAGTGCAACATCCTCATCTTTGCTATTACTGATTCTAGTGAGGAAAAATATCTTTTCATGGGTTTAGGTTTACCATAACCTTACAGTTTAGCCTTGCCCAACCTAAGGCCAAGTATCCAAACTAAACCTGATGTACAGCCTATCCCAATAGTTAATGGAGAGAGAGAGCACACCTAGAGTCATTCACCTATGGTATAAAATCCATCAATGTTGCACCTCCTTACCAAACATTCTCAGCTGCCTCAGAAAGGCAGTCTGATTTATCTGATGCTGCATCATGAGTAACACCCAAGTGAATGTGTGCTAATCATACTAGGTAATCCCAGTACCCCAAAATAAGTTGTATTGATATTGGCAGCTTTCAGAATCAAATATGCACATCATGAATCTCTCCATCCCTCAGGATGTACCTACATACTCTTAATTTACAGTAGTGAGAATGTAGGCTTGTATGCTGGGGTTTAGTCACTTTAAAAATTTAACAAAAACAAACAAACGAAAAAGAAAAAAGCGTCACATAGTATAGTTTATTTCACTTATTCTAGGCATCAGCACTCTCTGAAAGTATCTCTCTTCATTAGTAATGGAATCTACATTACTACATTACTAGAGTAGTTTACCTTTCATGCAAGTAAAGCCAAATTAGGACAATTCCATCTGATGCATTTTGCCAATTAGGATGAAAGTTTATTTTTTTCTGGGATAAACAATGGGTTTGATAAAGAAATTTTCTGACAAGACAGGAATATTAATTAATTATTAATGTACCAGATATGATGTTCTATTACAAAGGTGAAAAGTTCAAAATTAAAAATGCAGGATGCAACAAAAAGGATAGAGTCTTAATTAAAGACTGATAATTTTCACACAGATATTATTTTCTCTCTTCATATTATTAAAAATATAATAAAATATTGATGATAAATTATTAGGGCAGTTTGCTATGTTAGCTCAAAAACATACTCTTTCACTAACATTCTCTCCATAAAATTCACTTTGGCTGTATCTTCACCAAGTTTGATAGAAATAATGTGTATTGGGTCATATTTACTTGGGATTTACTTTAAATGACGCAGCAGAAACCCTTCCCAGAAAGAGTTAAAAGGAAGACCAATACAGAATTTTATTGTGATTAACTATTCTGCTTTCACTTGGAAGTCCACCTAAGTCTCTTCTCAGCAAATCAGTGTAGTGAAATCAGGGAAAGTGCCCTGTCTTTGAAAGCCAGGTGACTTACCTTTTTACCTTGGTGAATTAATTCTGAGTTACGTCACTCAATTTCCAGAAATCAGGCAGAGAGTAGAAGTTCAGAGCTAATGATTGCTTACTAACTTTCTGAAAAGGAAATGTTTTTATTTGGAAGAAATATCAAGTGAATAATAATGGATAAAAGATAAGAAATAAGAAAAAGAAATTTTAGTAAAATCTGCAATGTTATTTTCATTGTAATTCTTTATTTAACTCATCCCAGGTAAATATGTAAAATTGATGCCTGAGCAAAAATGAATAATTTAAAAGTTTTTTAATCTGACTTCTTAAAAAGCTTAATAATGATGATCTGTGTGCTTGTGATTCCGCAAGTGAGCATTGCTGATTAAAAAAAAAAAAAAAAAAAAAAAAAAAAACTCTGTCTATACTCAATAAAGCTAATTTCAGAGTGTCATGTAAGCTACCTACTACTCAACAACGGATGGGATAAATACAGTGCCAATAGCACTCACAAAGTCTCCCTGACTAACTGTTTACCAAATCAACGTGTTATTTCGAAAGTACAGTTAGTTATTTGCACGTGCTATGAGCAGCCTCTTTAAGCATTCTCATATGTTTCCTATGCTTTCTAAAATGTCAGACAGCATATGTATCTTCATGTGGCCATAAGCTTTGGTCCTCTTTGGCTCTTTTCCTCTCTCCTTTTCTCTCATCCACTGTTCTCCTCAACTGATCTGCTTATTGCTGCCATCTACCTTCATAACAATGCTTTAAATCTCATAACAATCCTTTTAATTTTCTACCAGCTTTCCTATCACTGTCTCTGCAATGGAGACATGGAGATCATCCTCTCAGAAAAGCCAGTGAGTCACAGCCTGGGATCTAAGTAAATCAAACCACTTACCACCTTGGGCTGTGAGTGAGCCACAGATTTCTGCATTGACAGGACATTAGAAGGCTAGTTGCCTTCTAGTTGCTGCTAGGTGAAAGAAGATTAGCTAGCAAGCAGTGGTATTATAAATTCAACAAGATGAAAACCCTGTTTTTGAAGAGCTAGGACAACAATTTCACCCCACCCCACCACAACCGCTACTTGTATAAACATTCAAACCTTAAGTCCCTGGACTGCCAGCAGAGTGTGCTCTCCTGCATTAACCTGCATTCCCCTTTCCTCTGAAAAAAAACCTAGGAGGGCACATTTAGGGATACATATGGTCTCTGTGTCTCTCCATAGGATCTGAAACACATATCTAAAGCAATAAGGAATAAGGAAAGCAATAGGCATCAACATTTGACAATTCATGCCATTAGGCAGGGATGAATTACCCCCTTACAGTGTCAGTCTCCTTGCACTACCCATCGAAGGAACCTGAGTGATTGCCCTAAACTGTCAGCCATAAATCAGGGGAGTGCAATTCTACCCTCTAAGCCTACATTTTTATGTGATTGCTCAAAAGAAGTACACACCTTTGAAATGGCATCTCAGTGCACCTGAATTGTAGGCTTAGCACTGATAATCTTAATACACTTATCAAATGAGTTTTGAGATACTAAGGCATCTTTTCCAAGCAATGCATTCCCTGTTATGCATTATAACATTGCAAAAGTCTATGATGTTTAATACAGTGACAGATCCTACTATCATACCTGAAGCACCATATAGTAAATTGATAACCATCCAACAATTAATGCATTACTGTCAATAGTTTCGGTAGGATCAAATTTCCATCAGAGGAAACCAGAAATATTCATATTTTAAAAACTTTAGGAAGATAGACATTGATCACAAATTTATCCCAGCACAGCAGGTGGGAGGTTGGTGGTCATTCCAAGTCTTCGAAGAACAACTGGCAGCATTTGCAGGCATCTGAAGAAAAAAAGCAAATACTTTTGAAAAGTCTGTTATGCCTTGCAATCTAGTTTATGACAAGAATGTCATTTCTTGTCAAAAATATATGTTTTTGCAAAATTTCAATAATCTTTCCATCTTCATGTCAAGTATAATTACTGATATATGCAAAAGTGTTTCTATTTGAGTAATTGTCTAAAAACTAGGAACTGGAGCTCTCTGAATTTTTCTCCAGACTCAGGTAGATCAGCCAACTCAATAGATTGTGCAAGGAGCCTACACCGAGAAAGATATTTTCAGAAATACACTGCTAACTTATGCATTAGTGAAGCTAGGGAGAGACACAGGTATTTTTAGCCAAAGTTCACAAAATTAATGCAAAATTAACTTTAATAGGAATAATATAAAGATATTTATGTTGTAAAGTGATATAAGTGATATAATAATGATATAAGTGGTATAATAAGCGATAAGTTATATAATCCCATATTACTGTTCAAAAGGGTAACAGCTATTGACTTTTATTCTATCAACTTGATGTTTTATTAATGTCTAGTTTTGTTATTGGTAAATCAAAAGCAGTATGCTTTTTGCATTAATAGACAGACTGATAAATGAAATCATATTGCAATAATTGTTCTGACAGACTAATTCAGCTGTACTTCATTTCTGAAAGACTTCTGAGGGAATTGTTCTACACTACTTATGGAAAAATCTTGTACATGATGGTTTCTTTAACAGCATGCAACACTTGCACCTGATTAACAGAATCACAGAATCACAGAATGGTTAAGGTTGGAAGGGACCTCTAGAGATCATCTAGTCCAACCCTGCTCCTCCAGCAGGGACACCTAGAGCACGTGGCACAGGGTGGCATCCAGGCAGGTTTGGAAGATCTCCAGAGAAGGAGACTCCACAACCCCTCTGGGCAGCCTGTTCCAGTGCTGCGTCACCTTTACAGGAAAGAAGTTCTTCCTCATATGAAGATTTGATTTCCTATGTTTCAATTTACACCCATTACCCCTCATTACCAACCACCACTGAGAAGAGCCTGGCCCTATCCTCCCTACAATCACCCCTCAGGTACTCGAACATATTGATCAAATCTCCTCTCAGTCTTCTCTTCTCCAGACTAAACAGGTGTACTCCAGGTACAGTGGCACCAGAGCTGAGTAGAGGGAAAGGATTAAGTATGTTCCCATGCACTGAGGTGCTAAAAGCATCATAAATAGGAGCAACCAATAAGGAATTTGTCTATGTCCTGATGCAAGCTATGATATTATTAAGGAAAAAAACAAGACAGAAAAGATCATCATGGTCTTCCTTGTTACCACCTGTTGCACTTGAGAGGAAATTCAGAGGAGGCTCATTTGAAGACCCCAATACTTCTCTTCATAGGTGTCCTTTGGAAATTTGCTCTTTTTTTTTGCTTCTCTCTCTCTCTCTCTCTCTGTCCTTTTCTATCTATCTTTCTTCCTTTTTTTTTTTTTTCTCCTAAGGTAATTTTGAAATCAATTCATGCCATTTAGCTAAATGCCTCATAAATAAATTTTTGTGCACATAAACCTGTTTCAGCATCCTTTGTTCAATGCTTAAATACAGAATAAAGTTGAGGTTCAAATAATATGCTAAACGTGGATGAATTAAACACCTGTTTAAATGCTTTCTGAATTTAAACTAGAAAGCTTGATGTAAATATCATGAGCAACAAACTTAATGGCCTACAGAATCCCAAACATGGCACTGCAGGGACAATTTTACATAAACATATCATAAAACGGACACATAAAGAGGTAATGGTGGAATAGATAAGGTTAAAAACCATGAGTTACAAAGTCAGGGTCAATCCAAGTGAACAGGAATGGCTGGCATGATTTGAGTAATTTGAGAACTTTTCATTTTTTTCCATGCCTTTTCAAAAACTACCAAAGTATCAGTAGCTTTGTGTCATAGGGTTTTTCATGTTGTAAGTAGCTAGCAAAAAAGATTATTTGATCTCTGAACATCACATCCCCTGCAAAAATGCCCAGTAGTCTGTTTCAGACATACGAAATTAAACCCACCACTCAGTCCTTCTATAAGTCCTTCCCTGTTTCTCAAAGGAAGATAACACTCATCGTCTTTTAAATGTGGTGTGCAGATGAACATTAGCATAAGAAAGCACTGCAAAAGGTAACCATTTCCACAGCAACTGGAAGTTTTGCTAAATAAAATGCTTAAATTTACGTGTCTACTGGTGATATGTCTTAAACTGCCTTGATAGATGTCAGGGATCTAGTTAATATAAACAGTAGAGCTTAAAATGTGATTCAAGTCACTTGAAAGTTGACATCTACTGACTAGCCAGATGAACGAATCTCTAGCCCCTACTGACTATATTGGCCCTTGACTACAAGGTGAGCTTGTGCCCCATAGACATAACTGTCTTTACCTCATGCTAAATCCTATCCCATTTGACTTCTCATAGAATCATTGCGGTCAGAAAAGACCTTTAAGATCATCAAGTCTAACCGTAAACCCATCAACAAGATGCCTACTAAAGCATATCCCTAAGTGCCTGCCTTCAATAAACAACAGGGTACGATAAATGTTTTAATGTGCTTCCATATAAGAGGACAGCAAAATGAGGCATTCATGTTACAGTTAACATGAAATAATAAATACGTAATATAACAAGTATTGTTAATTATTAAGTATGAGCATTACCAACCTAAATGTATACTTTTTCATTCTGATGTTGGCCTAAATGACATTTCAGAATCAAATTTTCTGACTGAGAGATATTTTTTTTTTCTGACTAGCTGAGAAATAGCAATCTTCTCAGTCCCAAAGCTAGTGATGAATGAGTACATATATTTCCTTGCATATCATGCATGCTCATTTAAAAAGCCCACTGACCATAGAATATGAAACATGTTAGGATATCTTCTGGTGTATTTTGCTTATTTTTTAAACTTAATCTATGTGAAGATATAGCTTTGCTTTAGAAACACAAATATAAATAACCAATGTTAACAAGGAAAGGCCCTTTTTTTCCAGACTCCTGTGCAAAGATGTTTAAAGCTGAACACTTCTAAATATTCTGGAACAGATAAATAAATCATCTGATACCACCTCCTGAAGCCTCTGGCTTCTTTGGAAAGCAGAGCTAGAATTTTTATTTTCTGCTCTCTTCGCTATTTCTGTATGGCCCTGGACATCATGGACTTCCAAGTGAAGCAGAAGGCAGGACTTACTTAATGCTAAGATAGCATTGCACATTTTTTGAAGCCATGCAAAATTTAATTTATACTTGTCTATATTTGAGTTTGAACTATTAGAAGCATTTCTTTAGTTTCATCCATTGCTAACAGCCTTTGCTGACAATAATTTTCATAGGAGAAAAAGCCTGAGAACTCCAACAACTGAAAACTGAAACATAAAGACAGTCAGGAAAAGGCCGGAAAACATCTGAACTCTAGGAGTATAATATTTTCCCAAATCTTTACAGTGTGGACAATTTCACACTTGTGGTGATAAAAAGGGAGAAGGAAGATATTGTTTTTCAAACTGTTTTTTTCAGACATAAAAATAACCTTTTTATCTTCCAAGAAATAGCAAGTCCTTTGAAAAGATGAGTGCTAGCGCACTAAACATTTTGCTTTCCAAAAGTATTAATAATGCACTTTTAAATCACTTCATAAAGTAGAGCTAGTGAGAAAACTACACACATATATACTGTGCCAAAAGAAAAGAATGCTTTGAGGCACAGTTTTCTTTTGGACTGCAGGTCTGCAAGCTGTTGATCAAGAACTGACTCTGTATTTTACTTACTGGGATGCTCAGAACACTGCTGAGCCCGCCCCGCAAACTTTGTGCATCTGATGTGTGCATCCCTGTAGCTATTGACTTATTGTGAGTCTTTCAAGCTTTCCTGCATTTTTGAGCAGTGCCAAGGGTGTTTCTGGCATTAATATATTTTTAAAAATAATAATAAAAATGTATTTCTATTTGGTTAATATGTACTGATCAGGGAATCATAATTAAAATTTAAAAAAAAAAAGAGAGAGAAAAAGAGAGAGAGGGGGAAAGCAAACAAAGAAAAGGAAGTACCAAATGCAGCTCGAACAGAAAGAATGTATAACCACTGGCTCATTATTAACAGGATAAATCAAGGAAATACAGTAAGTAAAAATGTAATTAGTACAAGAGAGCGATTGTTGAATGCTATTTGATGAATGAAATCAATGCTGATTAAAGAGAGGTAATGTCCATATCATAGAGTAAGAAGATTAAAGAGAGATATCATTTAAACCAGCATTTAAAAATGACCAAGAAACAATTAAAATAACTTGTTAAAGCCCTTTTGTCTTCTGTGCTTGAGTGAGTGCCATGTCTGAGAGCCAAGCTTTTCAGAGCTTTCTGCCTTTCTGACCTGGGAGTTGTAGCTACTTGCTGCTGTGCAAACCAAAAAGAAAGGGCAATGAGCCTCCTGCAGCCACCCTGTGCTCCGCTGTGGCCACGCTGCCTCTCCTGGGGTTCTCCCGGGTACCTCAGCTTTAACACAGGGAATGTCCCGATCACAATGGCACCAACATAACGTCTCAAAAACTTATGCCGAACAAAAAGTGGCAAGCACAGTACTCTAAGGGCCACCAAGGAGCTACTCCCAATAGTTGTAGTAATGAAGAAACTGCTCAAAGTAAATCAGGCTGATATTTTTTTTCCACAGCAAAGAGCTCATAGTTTGCATACAAATTACAATTTAATTTATTTTAAAACTCTTCCATTTCATCTTGATAATCCAAATAAGCATGAACAAAAATGAGAAAAGACAATAAAAACAAGAAAACTTGAGAAAAGCCAATTGTCTTTACATACTGATGCAGGCACTTTCTTCTGCATTCCATGGAGAGCGCTCATTTCTCTGTAATACGAGCACATTTAAAAGCAAAATTAAATACAGCTAGAGTGTGAGAATAAAGAATAAAATTTCTTATGAAACACACTCTCTTGGCAATGTCAAGAGACTCCAAGGAAGCTCCAATTTATAGAAAATACCACACAGCTTAAAAACTTAAACAAACTTCCTTGGCTTATAGCTCCCAAGGAAAGAAAAAGTACAACTGTATAACAGCGAAGGGTTTCTCATATCACAGTTCACCATAATGGAACTGTTATTATATTTAAAGAAGAATAAGATAGAATTTGTATCATATCGCTTAGTCTCTAGTATTTATAAAATACTAGTTTAATAAATAATGAACTTAATCCATTTAAGAATGTTGAAGTACTTTGATAATTATACTATAAAATTAAGTATAAACTTATTAGAAGAAATTTTCTAGGTATTGAAGAATATATTTCAATCTCTTCCAGATAAACATTTGCAGAAATGTGAGAAGAACGTACCTTGCTTATATATATTTCAAATAGGAAATACACGTAATACTATAGATCATTATATAGTAATTATGGGCAGAGTCCATCCATGATATTCCTCTCTGTAACTTTGGTACTGGCTTCTCTTCTTTTAAAGAGAACCAAAGTGATTGCCTCTTAGAAGGGAGAGTGCATGAGAAACCACATATAAGGTATTCAGTTGACTGCTGAACTACCTCAGAACTTTTCTGCAATCTTTGGCATGGAGAGTTATCTCAGAAGAGTAAAGCAAGGAAAATATTTTTATTTTCATACACTCATCAGCCAGACCTCCTAAACTATGAAAATACTGGTCACAGCAATGATAACCATAACTATACCATAACCAAATGAAATCACAAGATCCTCCAAAACAACTCCGCTCAGTTACTTTGAAGGACAATTTTATTCCCATTTCTCTTCTGTATATTCTTCTTGTGCTAAGAATATAAGTGGTTCTCATGGATGCTCACCTCTGTAACTTAGAAGGAAACATATTTTGAATGTTAATTTTACACTCAATTATCACATCCTGAATTGCTGAAAGGGACATAACTGATCTTCACTTCAACATTTATCCCCTCAAAGATAACCATACACAAGCATAGATTAGGTAACGATTACTTAAAAAAAAAAAAAAAAAAAAAAAGCTATTCCAAATATATCTTATTTCAACTAGCTTCTGTTTCCCACATCCTAATGAGCAAAAGTAAGTCTTACCAAGTCTGTGTCCTAACATTTAATTGTGCTGTTCACTTAAACACATTTAGTAAAATGCAAATTAGAGAGGCAGATACAGTGGATTTTTACTTTGATAAATAACTACCAGACAACAACAGAAAACATTAGGAATAAAGAGAAAGAATGTGGTATTCAAAGGCATTGTCACTAAATAGTTAGGCAGTGACATTAAATAGCTCGTTAGGGAAGCTCACTTGGGTAAGTATCAAAACCAAAAAACACCGATAGCTGGTTCCCTCATTTTCCAAATTAAAACAGATCCCATGCTCAACAGGCATCAGGATCAAATGCTTCCATACCACATGTAGAAATGCGACAATAGTCAAACTTGGTGTGATTTAATCCTTATAAAATTACAAAATCCACCTAATTAGAAACTAGTTTTAGCTTGAAGCATGAAGTTTTACACTTTTTTATAGCTGAAGGATTTTTTTAAGTTTAACAATACCTGGTCCAAATATATCCAATCCCTATCCAATTATATTATTATAATTATTAAATTATAATTTTATTAAATTAATTAAATACATCTGATTAACTATTTTTTCATATCAAACTCCTAAGAATCCTATGTTTAAACATTGTCCACCTTTTACACATCATATCACAGCATATACTTCCTAAAGGAATTTTAGGAATCAAATTTAACAGACAATATGTAATATAATATAAATCTGCCCTACAGAAGCAAACTTCAATAATGACCTTGTTCAAAACTCTTGTGGAATAGCTTCACTCACTCTCTACATATTTTTTTTACTGAGGATGCAATTCAATGACAGCCTTTCCTCTGGTTGTAATGAGTTTCTGATCAACATTAATTAAAAATGCTTGGAAAGTACTCCTTTGAACTGTAGGTGGTTCCTATCTCATCTAAGTTTAGCAGATGAAAAATTAGATCCTTAATTTAAATGTGTTACCTTTGAATCTGGGAGGGTAAATGGGGAGACAGACCTCACTAGAGGGCATCAATCCTCTCTAAGAGAGTTGTTTAAGGGTAGGTACAGCTGCAGATTATAACATCTAAATTCAAATATCAGCATGTAAACTAGGTGTCCAAGCTCCCATTATATTGGATCACTATGGGCCTGTTATCTGAAACCTCAAAGCCATTTTGTAAAACCATTATATGAAACAATATCTTGTTAAATTCTGTTTAGATGCCCAATTTTGTTTCTGCCTCATAATGAAGAAAGAAAACTGGAAACAATGTCTTTAAAAATCTATTCAGTCCAATCTGTGTGTGGAAGCACTCATTAATCATAGCCTTGTAGCTATTCTAGGGCACTGTTCCAGAGAAAAATTAAAATTGCTTAGAGCTTTCAGTTCTTTCCAGCGTAACTCCAGCTTTGGACTCCATTTGTATAGTGCTCAGTTTGGAGATTATTAGAATATCTCTACGATGCTTTTATATGCTATTAATGTATACTTGAACTTTGAAGTTTTCATATGAGAATAAGATAAATACTTGAATAGACTTATTATCTTATAAATACTTAAAATGCATCTGTAAAGCTAATTCTTTTGCAGATACATCCAGTCTCACTTCCGCAGCAATTTGGTGTGATTTAGTGTAAGATCAATCGCATCATTGCTCTGCCTTCATGTTGCAAGGATTTAGTGAAATAGATAAGGCATGCTATCACCTCAGCAATTTTCAGGAATTATCTCCTGCCATATATTACTTTTCATGAGCTCAGTTTTTTCATAAATGTTTCTGGCTCCCAAAACCATGCAATAGCTTCCCCATTAGCTGAGGGTTCACACTTCACATAACACCTCTGGAAATCCAGCCGATTCTAATGCCATCAGGTTGATACAACTTCTAACTTAAGTAAAAAATGTTCCATAGTGTAATGTTTTTGAATGGGACTGTTTTGATAGTCATTAGCTGTACAGCTGGCCCAAGCACTTTCCAGAGGTTCATTGTTGGAAAAGAAGTTTGCAAAACTAAAACCCATGATTCAACCCATGATTTCATTAGGAAAATGTTTCAGTTATTCATTGCCATTTAAAAATGTCCATGTGGGTTTGTCAGTACAGCTTTTGAAATGTAACAAATTAATATCCTTACTTTGTCTTAATTTGTGCACAGATGGTGTGAAGAGGGCTGAGTGATGCGCAGTGCTGTCCCTCAGCTTGTCAAGACTTATTTACAGCACAGGAGCCATCCTCTGATGGCTGATTATCTGCTTCATTTAGTAGCAGTGAAATTAACCTCTGGTTTCTGTGCTGATGACTCAGCAGGTAGTGCACCACTAATGCAAAAAATAGTACCAGAAAGACATTGGTCTTCCACCCTAACAAGGACCATTAAAGAGCCAAATTGCTTTATTAGACCCAGGAGATAGAAGCAATCATTTCAGTCCACTAACTGGAAATAATAAAGTCTGAAAAAAAGAGAAGAAAATGAGTTTTCTTTCCAGGCATGAAAAAAAATGCATTATTTTAAGTGATTTTTAAAAAATGTAATTCTGCAATTAAGTTCATTGGAAATAGATCTTGTACTGAAATTGAAAAATCAGGAGAAATACAGGAAGTTGTACATTGTTTCAGCTCCCATGGCTTTTGCTTAGATTGTATCACATAGTACAGAACATTATGCATAGTATATCTCCAACAGGAGTAATCTTAGTTAAACAGCTTGATGTTAAATACACCCAATATATGATTCTTTATGCTGGGTAATAATACAACAGCAATAATAATCTACCTGGAAATGCAGATTAAATGCTTTCAAAATATAACCTCTTTTGAAATGTTGTTCTAATGATAGCAGTTATGAGCTCACAATGAAAAATCAAGGTGGAAGAAGACTAATGATAAGCAATATTAACCCTATTTAATTGAACTTCCTGAGGAACACTGAATCTCAAGGGCTATCTGTCAGTAGAAGGAAAGTATTGGCTATTTGGCAACAAATTTATATTATACTTCTGCCAGAAGAGTTGCTACAGTAGCGCCTGCTGTATTATATTTCCTGGTTTTCATCACATGACACAATTCCTTGGTGTGATGTATTACACAGTATTATTTCAAAGCAGTGTGACATATGTGATGTGTTAAAAAATTACCTTTTTGTCTTTTCTCTTCTTTTTTTTTCTTTTTCTGCTGAACATATACAAACTGCTGCATGAAAAAAGGGTTGATTACCCATGCGTAGTTCTTGAAAACAGGTATCTCGCATGATACCTGTGCATCTTTAGAAAAGGAGATGTCAGAGAAAAAATAAAATATATATATACATAATTAAGGCTATAAATACCAGACAGGAGTTTAAACATAAATTCCAGAGATTTTCCTGAAATATTACAAAAAAAAAAAAAAAAAAAAACAGTATTGCATACTGGGGAATTCTTATTATGGGAATAGCTTATGGATGTTTGTTCAAAGGCTTTGTACAGACGCCTTTTTAAACCTTCTTGGTTTTTGAAAGAAGAAACACATTCATCACTGCAGACTCTTTTATAAAAGGAATTGTTGATGCTTCTGAATGCCTGCATGTAATATTGTCTGGTCTTTCTTCCTCGACATGTTGCAACTTGCTCATCTTTCAAACCCAAATGCCCCAAAACAGGACTCAGGATAGCTAAATTAGAACAGTGTCCAATGGTGCTACACTATAAAGCTCATTGAAAACAGACTCCTCTTCAGAAACATGAACATCTCCAGGCAAAAGGAAAGGAGAAAAGCGCATGCTCTTTCTTAATGCTTTCCCTTTCTACCTTTATCCTCAGAGATTTCTTGTCCCATTGAAACAAACTCTCAAAATCTTTGTCTGGCTGATTTGTCTGAAGCTCCAAGCCCTTCATGTGGTGTTTGGCATGAGTCTCAGGCATTCTGGGCTTGGTACAACAGGGACATGAAGATTTACTTTGTCTTCAGAAAAACATAACAAATAAATAAATATTCCCTAGTGTATCTTTTAATATACAATTTCTTTGTTCCTCTGATGAATTGACATGGGTTGAAGAAAATGGTATATATGCTAAAAATGGTTTGCCTCCAACTAGTATGCAGTTTATTTCTCAACTGCTATAACCATGTTCCTTACTATATGTATATGCTATTTTACCTATCTATGTTACTTATTGTCTCATATGACTGAATGTGAACGATGCTCATGTTGCAACATGATGCATAGACCTGAGACCTGGAGAGCAATTGTGGGGTTGTGTTGAAGTTAGGAAAGCTTTAAATTTTAAGGAGAGGTATACACAGAGGAACTTCTTAAAAGCCTCTCTCCTCATGGAAATCAATAAGTATACAAGGTATATTCTTGGAGAAAGGCATCTTACATAACCTTCCCATGTAATTCTAACTACTTCTGGCACATGTCTGTCATGTAATTTTGTTTTTGCTACATGCTTTAGAATTTCTCTGCTCAAAGTCTCTCACAAGCAGAAGTTTTGCATCTGAATAAAAAATGACACCTCCACTGAAAATGCATTTCCTGGGGTGCGATGCCATGAACTTTGTATTGAGACATTTTCCTCGTTACAATCCTTGACTGATGACTTGCACAAACCCAAAAGTCCTTGTCAGACTTTTCTAATTGTCCAGCAGTCACCTTCTTCTTTTTTCTTTTTTGTCCTACCTAAATCAGTTCTTTTTTTCACCTATCCTTCTGTCAGTTCACTTCTGAGGCGAGTCTTCCAGTGAGTTACTCTGTTAAGGTTTACGAACTTCATTAGCCCTGTCTTTATAGGACTCAGGCTGGAGGTCATTTTCTCTGATGCTGAGCCCCACTTTTGCTCATATTTATTCACCAGAACAATGCATAAGGAGCACAGAAATCACTGGTTAAGGCATCGGGCTGTAATGAAGTAGATTAGCACCATATTCTAGCTTAGTAGTAAATTCAAGTCACACACTGAAAGTTACACAGAATTCTCTAGCCCTCTGATGGACTGTAGATTCCTTTCTAGATTTGAACTCCACATCCCTTCTAGCTAACAGCAGGAAAGAAATTAAGTCTCAATAACAATTACATATCTTAGCTTCTTGTGGGAGCCCCAAGAGGAAAATCTGTCATTTCACTTCAACATTTACTTTAGTAATATTGACAACATGTCCCTATGCCACTAGCTCAAAGCACTGGATATGTGCATATCTTCACCAAATGTATGAACAAAAAAGATACTCATTCACTTCCTTTTCCTTGAGGACAGTATTCTGTTCCCATTCAAATGTCAGCTTCACCACCTATTCAAATTGGACTACACTTTAGCCCCAGCATAAGAGTTTATTCTTAAACTTTGCACATTCCTAATGACAAAATAGCTTTCTAAAATAATGAATATGCAACTCTGTAAAAACTGGTGAAAAATGCCCCAGTGAACTCAATTAATTCCTGTAAAAGAACGTATTACACACTTTTGGTGAAGAATTAAAACTAAACCAAATTTGTTAAGTCTATTGCCATACAAAATTTTCTACTATTCCATTTGCCATTCATCTCCTGTATTTTAAGCTCTATAGATATATACCATCTGAAAGTATAAATAGAATGTTATCCTCTCTCCTAGATTCTCTTGCAGCAAGAAGCTCATTAACAATACATAACACTCACTGACTCTTCCTGATAAAAAAAAAAAACTTACTTTGCTCTAAATAGTTCAGGTTCTTCAAGATGTAGTTGTCTCTCTGGAATATTTTTAAGGTCACAAGAAGCAATCCCTTCCAGGGAGAAGCGTTTTCCTTTCCAGATATCTAGGGTAAGTACTGAAAAAAGAATTATGTAATCCCTCAGACCAATAAAGTGACCTGTGTTACACCAGGTTGTCTTGAATCAAGAAAATAAGTATAGTAGTATCAACTGGGTAACTGCAGGACACAATATGAGTCTGAGGACGCGGTCCCAGAAAAGAAAATTGCAATTTGTGCTTTTAAGCATGTATTTAATGACATACATACCAGTGTATGCAATGTTAATATCAAGTTGCCGATTATATGCCATCCATTACTCTACAACTATGCAGCATGCAGCTGAATTTCACAAAAGATTTCTCCATCACTCTTTGCATATACATATTTATTAGTATTTTAACATTCACAAGTATGAGAAATGTTTTCACAGGCCAATTGTAGTGCTGATTATGTAGTGCTGATTAGTGCTAAAATGATCTGAAGTAAAAGCACAGAAAAGGCATTGTCCATTTTTCCATCAACAATTCTGTTTTGAGACATAAAGTTACCTACAGAGCAGTCCATTAGTGTTTCTGATGGCTATTATTTCTATAAGCTCTCTTACATATTGCTTATATTACATAGAGATACACATGAGCAAATTTCTATTACTGGGGATGTAGATGCAACTACATGATCAAGGTGGAATTTAGTTAATTTAGTATTAGGAAAACTGTAAGTTAGATGAGAGAGTAAAGTTAAGATTCCAGGTAGAAAATTACTTAGCCTAGTTCTAGAGGACATAGATTGGTGCAGGAACTCACTAGTCAGTAAAGAAAATAAACAGAAAGCAAGCCTCAATAACATTTATTAAGGCAAATCCCTGTCCTTGCAGGGATCGATTGCTTACCTTTCCCTGCCATCTCCTAGGAGCAGTACAGGTCGGAAGAACTACAGGAGCTTCCTCATACTCGGCCATGGACCTTCTGCAGTTCATATTGCTGAGACATGCTGAGTTGAGAAGATGAGTTGCACTGAAGCAGACAAAGCATCAGGGCACTGCAGGAGCCAGGGCCTCCCTGGGGCTTTTCTGACTTATCTGCATGGGTGCTATCCTCTATTATTTCTCCTGATGAGCATACTTGGTCAAGATACAGGATAACTATGAAACCATGAGCCTTCAAATGAAACAACCAGATATGCCGTTTCTCTATTTGGTACAAGAATGAAGAAAAGATGTGAATGTTTATGTGGGAGAATGAATTACAGAGAATGAGGGATGTACAGAGACAGAAACCCATTCCTGAATAGTCAATAACCCAGTGGTTAGCACAGAGGAAGAAAAACAGTTAACTGAATTCTGACTTTTTTAGGTGTTGCTGTTTCTTTGTTTCTTAAACCAGTGCCATCTGTTTCTTGGAGAGGAGATGTTCAGATTGAAAACAAACAAACAAACAAAAAAATCAATTCTAATATGTGAAAAAAAATCAAGGGACGGGAAGGTTTTATTCTCCAATTTATCAGGTCAAATGTGCAAACATCAAATTATTTCTGGAAATACAGTGTGTGTTTATGCTTCACTCATGTTGTTGGCATCTTTAGAAAGTTGATTCACACAGCAAAAGCCCCATTTATATACCTTGCACAAACCCCCACAAAACCGATGTCCATCTTCCCTAACCTCTGAAGCCTTTTCTGTATCATCTCTACCCACCCTCCTCCTCAGTTCTTCCCATGACTCAAGGCAATCACATTATTTGCAACCCTCCTCTCCAGACCGTGCAACATAACTCATCACTTCTTATTCTCAAAGACCTTCTTCCCACACAATCCACAGCCAGGAATCCAGTCACCTCCTCTAGTCTAACCCAGACACCAGCTGGGGATTGTTCAGACAGTTAGAAGCTCAGATGCATTTCTAATTCTTATAAAATTAAATTGCTCAGGAACAATGGGATGAGAAAATGAGGAAACTCCTCCAGGTTTCTAATACAAATACCTGGTTTCCCTGTGTCACTTGAACTACTTGGTCTTCAGCATACATTCTTCAATCATTCTGGCATTTCCATTTATTTAAATTAAACATTGGGCTGATAATTAATTCACTGTTCCACCTCTTTCTTTTCTGCACAAAGCTGGTGGTTTCTTAATGTGAAAAATTACTTTCCAACAGGGACTGCCTTGTCTCCTAAATGTCTTTTCAGGAAAAGTGGAAAGTTTTGGTATAACTGCCCATGGGGGAACTTTTGTATAAATATCCAGTCTGAATGATACAGCAGGACCCTGGATCAATATTAAAAATTTACACTGATGTCCCTGAATATATCATAGTATAGTGCAATGCATACATAGTTTATATTAGAGTGACATGACTGTGCCTTTTCTTTGGAAAACATGCCAAATATTAATTTTCATTATTAAAAATTAAAAAGTGATCTTCCATAGTGGATTTGTTAAATTATGAAAAGCAGCAGCAGCAGTGTGTGAAGGAAAGGAAAATGCCCACTAATAAACTCCTTTTCCAAATGAGTCTCTCAAAAGAAATACACAGAGACTCAGGTAAGTTTTGGAAAGCGAACACTCATGAGTAATGTTTACTAGAACAGACTAATGTACTAGTACTTTGGTGTAGAGTACTGCTCACATGGGTAATCAGATTTCTTGCACAGGACATTCAGTAGCCATCTAGATTGGTGGAAGTCTGACTTGCAAGTGTCCTTACAGCAGCATCTTCAACTGATTCAGGTAAAGACTCTCCAGACGGTTGTTCTGTTCAACTTCTATGACCCATGTGGTCCTGGGTCCTACATGACTACTCAATGCATGGTCCAGTGCTACTGCATGATCTTAAACTACATACAAAACCTCTCTGACTGCCTTAACTTTGTACAGAAGACTGTCCTATGTGAGCATTTCAGTATCTGCACAAACAGTTTCTATTTACAAATTTATTTACTAGCTAGTTACAAGTGTCTCATCTATGTACTCTGATCAATTTTGCATTAGGAACCACTGAGAGAATTTCTGGAAGTGCTCCATTCTCTATTCAGGATGTTAATAAACACTTTTAAGGATACAAGGTTTCTTACATACAACAGGACCTGCCTAGGGCAAACTTCATGACTGTTCAAAATTCTCATTTGGTGAGCTGCTGCACCAAGTACTGCAAAAAGTTAGTCAAATGCTTTGTTATACTTTGTGGAAAATGACTGAAAGTTCAATCAGTCACCTTGTCTCAGTTCAGTCAACTGTTAAAAGTTGATCCAGTACCTCATCTATGCAAGCGACTGGCCAAGGTGTTTCTGGACTACCCAGGGAATTAAATGGCTTGAGTGCACTGCATGTGCACACAGGCACAGTTCTGCTATCTGGTTACACCACAATTAGAAAACCATGATAAACTTGAGTTTCATACATAAATTCCATAGATTTCCAACTCTGAGAAGGTGGGAGCCCAGAAGATAAATACAATAAGGATTTTATATAACTCAAATGATGTTTAAGATGATGATGTGGCTTCTTTTAAAATCTTATATCCAGGGATTAATCAGTCAAACTTCCTTTTTTAATATACAACTTAAGAAGAAAAAAAGATCTTGCTAAGGAATGGACAACAGCTTTTTCCTTGTGGGTGCTTAGTGGCAAAGCATAGGCTGTACAGTCTGGTTTTATACAGCTTATGTCATACAAACTCAACCTCAAAATATTTTACCAGTTGGAATAATACTAGCAAGCAGACAGTGTGTGTTTTCAAAGAACAAAATACATGCTGTAGGTAGCCAACTTTATTCAATAGAGATTGAGAAGAGGCAATTGAGAAGAATAAAAAGGGTAAGACCAAGCTGTGAAAACAGAGGCAGAAACCACGTGGGTATCTCTGAGTGCTTAAGTGATGACCTGGAAGCAATCCCTACTGAGAAGGGAGAGTTACTTTGGTGGTGACCTGGCCTGGTCAAAGGAAGAAGCAAATTCTCCAGGGATAAGTAAGAGCCTCTGTTAAGAGCTTGAGCCTATTTGGAATCATCATCCTATTTATAAAGAAGATAAGGAGAGCTGAGGAGCTGGCCTTAAAGGCTGTCCAAACTGTCAGGTAAGCAGACAGAATGGTGCACTTGCTTTATTCATGCTCCACCAGGCTGATCCTCAAAAAGGATTTGTTTCCTCCGACACTGGCAGTCAGCCAAAGCTGTAGGCCTAGTCAGGATGCACTTCCTCATGTGGCAAGGCAGTCTTGAAGAGAGGGTGAGGAAGATTTACTAAAGTCACACATTGCTAAAAAGGCAAGGAATAGGTTAGGAAATGTGCACAGTAGCACAGTAATACAAAGAAAAGATAGAAATTCAACAGGATTTTACTTGTGACACATTTCCTAGAGAAACAGGAAAAGCCTAGTTTGATCATGGCTCACTCTTCCTAAGGACAGGAACTGAAAACAGGGTTTTGTTCATGTCTTCTTTTAAAAACTGGAAATTTGATCCAGGTCAAAAAACAAACTGTAGCTCCAAATTAAAACTTTTTTTTTTTTTTCCCTCAATTTTCAATACTTGCAAATGCTTTCAGATGTTGGCCAGAAAATCTTCCATTAACGTTTATTCATCAGTCACACTGGGTTGTGTTGAATAATTGAATCCACGACTCAGGCCAGCCACTCCAACAGAATCATACACTGCCAAGCTGGGAGAGCTGAAAAGAGTAGAGAAAAGGTGTTGGTGAGGTCAAATTGCTAGTTATAGTTGTCATAGTAACAACACAAGGTGGAAGAGGGTCAATTGGAGCCTACTGAGGGCAGCTTTGTACTACAACATGGACATTTAGCATTACTAGGGAATTGGTAATATTGCAGGCAAAGATATCTAAATTACATCATTTACCAAAGAGGACTTAGAAGGGAGGAACAGAAATGTAAATAACAAATTCATTCTAATAATAATATTCCCATTATTTACAAAGCATCATCCTACCACCAGCAGTAGTTGGACCCTGTGATGTTAAAAACCTGATTAAAAAAGCATTTCTGAGTGTGGTCAATAAAATGATACATATATGCATAATTTATTAATCTGGATGTGGAATCTTTATTCTCTTCTTAAATTCTGTTAACTATGATGATGTCTGTCATAAATTATACATAGGGCATGTCTGGGTTATTTTTCACATGCCTTCTTGGAAACTGATTTTCAAAGTACTGACTAAGATCCAGCATCACACCAAAAATAACTAGGTAGATTTACCCGAAGCGATCAAACTCAACTGTTTAATGAAGTGAGAGATGCATGGGATTGAAAGGACTCAATGCTCTCTCAGTGATAATTGGCCATTAGCCCATATACCATTTTGCATTTGCATTGGGCTATCAAAGTAAAAGTGCCTACAGAGTTACAATGTAAATAATTAGACTGCAACTATGCAGAGATTTCCTTTATCACCATTTTGGAGGTACATAACTTCTTGCCCTTGCTTCTTCATGAACATCATGCCTCAGATGACTATGTCTGAATACAGTTGTGATGAAAAATTAGCTAAAGAACAAAAGAATAAAGAAATTGGTTAAGAATGTTACAGGAATGAATTTCTATAATAATGATACAGATTTGAAGATGTAAGTCATAACTAAATGAACAAGGTATTGATATGCTGAACATGCTTCAACAAAATAATTTTGCAGATCTCCAGGTTTCCCTTATGAACATTATTTCCCTAGGAAAACAACAACCTTTGTAACCACTGCAGTATTAAGCAGTAAAACAATAATGTTTATTTTTGGAAATATATATATTTTTAACATGAGATTTTTGTTGGAAAAAGTATGTTAATATGCATAACAGTTCCAATGGAAATGAAGACTAAGATTTAAAGTTAGTGAAATGAGTGTGAAGGTATGTGAAATATGTGCAAATCCAAAGAAACTGACACAATGGCCAGATGTTATCCCTAAAGGGGGTATATACACAAGGGAGAATATATATTACAAGTGAGAAGCAGAGCAGACCTGGAAAACTGCAGTTCAAGCTTGGAAAACTTTGTACTAGTTATTAGTTAAATGTATTATCAGAAAGGATAATCCAAGATTTAAGTGATTTGTGTCAGGAATCTGAAGTAGTTAAAGCACCATCACTAAAAGTACTTAAAAGAGGAGATTTGACAAAGTAAATCTGGGACCTAGTGAAAAGTCTTACCCAATGAAAATCCAGAATAATTGGAAAAACTGGAATAACCAGCCCTAAAAGACCTTACATTTATTATGTCGTGGTCAATTAATTGTGTAGAAATATTGTTTACTTACATAATAAGCAGCCAATTATAAGTTGTTAGTGTGTGAGGAACCTCTTCCCCTGTAACTGTGCTTTGCATGAGGTAGGAATCCATTGCCTGATAGAATGGAGGATGAAGAAGCTGAAATAAGATGACACACAAATATTGTCCAGTGCAAAACCCAGTAAGAGTAAGAATTCACCAAACCAAAATTAAATGAAATTAGATGCCAAGAGAGGTGCCATTCATGTCCGAGATAACAACTTTCTCTTCTTCTTAGGTCCTCTCATGAGGAAAAGGTCTTTCTAAGCATAGTTCTTCCATTTGCAGTACAACGCCAGTAGTAGGTGAGAGATATCCTGCTCTTAAAATGCAGAGAACATCTGTAAAGTTCTTATGAATTAAAGTTACAATTAAGCCCCAGCCCTGCAAGAGAGGTAAATTTTTGCCCCCTAAAGGTCCATCAACTCCAAGACACCTAGGCAATAATTTACTAGTGCTTTCTCAAGATAACAATTATGCAAGAAATTGGTTACATTCTGCATACTTATCACAACAAAATTAATTTTGTGTTATCCCTCTTTGGTTTGAGTAGAACCATCTCTAGCAGAATCTGCTATTTCAGTGTAATTATAGTTAGCACCTCTGGCTCTGATAAGCTGAAAGTGTAGCACATGGTTAAAGATTATTTGTAAAATAAAGTCACTTTATGCAGCAATCATGAAAGCAGAATTTCAGCAAATGTGTATGTAACAGACACAGCACAGTACATTAAAATTCTGTAAATCCATCCATGTTTAGCTCTAAAAGCTCAATTTTGATAGGTTGATGACCATTCTCTTTCTTGTTTTTCATTGCCTTTCTTACAACTCCTCGTTTTTTTTGCATGTGTTCACCAAAACCAAAATTACAGTAGTATTTTCACATGTCAAGAGAATTCTTAAATCATGCAAGCAATCTTCACATAAAGGTTGCCCTGGAATTGAGAGTTGTAATTATATTATTTATATCGTTTACTTCACAAAAATTATACAAGTACCACTGATGATGCCAAAGAGAGATGCAAATAATGTACTAGTGTTTGCATCTATTTAGTTGGTAACCTATGACCTAATAGGAAACATTCTGTTCTTGTGACTTTTTCATCTGGATCAGTAGAAATAAATAAATTATGTTTTCTGTCTGTGAACCAAACCAAAAAAAAGGTTCTGCTGAATTCAGCCGACTCTGGCTTATGCGGGATAGATGTAGCAAAATAGATAAAAGGTAACTGTGGCTTACCCCAGTACATTATGGAGATACAATTACTGGGACAAATGAGAAAAAATGAAGTCTAAGTCAGATCGATGTATCTTTGTCTTACTGCTATGATCCACTTACATCTATCAAATAAAAAGGACCACTTCCTTCAGAAGAAAAATCCACGTAGCTCAGACCTTTTAAATCACTCAAGAATTATATCTGCATTCTTAGGAGATATTCAGACATACCAAGAATAGCTGGAATTTGCTGAAGGCAGAACACTAAGGCCTGCCTAATGATGATAACCCTAATCCATACTGAGGGATGGTATTTTGGGAGGTGTGAAGCACCAGTGATTCCCATTGAAATGAGCAGGAACTATGCCTATTTCTGTTACATATGAGAATGTTTCTGCTGGTACTAAAATACACTGGGTATTCATATATCAAAATCAAATTTTGCCACACTAAAAGCTGCATAACAAAACCACACTCACTTTTTTTTCCAAAGGAATTTGCTGTTTCTACCCACTGAGATATGCAAGAGAAAGAGCAAAATTCATTATAAACAGAGAGCTATCAGAGGAAAGAAAACAAAGACAGGACTGTAAAAAAATCCTTTAATTTATTTCAATCCTGGTGATATTAAGTGTTACTTGGAAAAAAAAAATAGGTTACAAAATTCATATAAATGTGATTCTGAGCTGGCTATACCATTTTACAGCTGGAGACTTTAAAGAAATATCTTAGTACATTCCAAAAATGACAGCGTTTTAAACATAACTAATACAGAAAAATGATTTTTTTCCTCCATAGTATTACAGTATCAGTGTTAAACCATACAAATGAGACCAGGAACTCGAAGGAGTTGGGCACTAGCAAACTATATTTCATATTATAATTTGTCAGGATGTAATTGTAAAATCATACAAAAAGTATTTTAGGTGAACTGTTATTAATTCATATAAATTTTATTATAAATCTGAAAAGGAAGGAGAATGAATTGGACAATACATTTGCTGTAGCTCCAGCAGCTTTGCTAAAATTACAGTACTACAAAAATGTAATGAGATTCAGAAAAAATATTACTCCATATGCCTAAACTTTGGTCCAGCATTAACCCTTGCTTAATCATGTTCCTATTCAACCAGGATTCAGCTGTGTGACATCTAGTGGCTAAAAACATCAATGTTAGCTTTGTCAATCAAGAAGGCATGAAAGCCTCCAATAGATTGTCACTGAGCACTCGAAACAAGTAGCTATCTATTGCTGTGTCAGTGGGTGAAAAACAGCAAACTGCCCTTCTTCCCTAAACAGGCTAGGAAAATCTATACACTCTTTCTCTTTTCACAGTAACAGAAGTTAGCCAGGCATTGCATATACCATCTTTATATTATTAAAAATGCAGATGCAGAAAGACACTGTGGAAGAAGATTACAGCATGAGCTTCGTAAAATTAAGCATACGTGAATGGCATTTTCCTCCTCATCTGGTTTCTGAAGATATTTAACATTGTATTTGTGGCATTAGCAGCAAAAATTAAACTTTTTTTTTTTTCACCCCTACTGTTGTCTATATGTAGCTGTTCAGAATGTGTGATAGTTTAGCATTGCCAGTGGCATTTAACTTCAATTTTAGAGACATATTACAACTGCAGGCACTTCGGTTAATCTGCATTGGAAAACAGATATCTACTTATATAAGACTACTTATACCAAGAATAAACATTTTTTTCTAATTATATTTTTACAAATAATTTTCCTTAAAGTATTTTGCATATCTTAAAACACTATCAAATGGAAAAATTGAGGGTTCATATTATTACATTTTAGCCTAGGTGCAACCGTTTCTATTCTAATCTTGTTTTGTTGGTCACAATTAGCACAGGAAAGGACAAATATATATTTAGAAAAAAGAAGATAGGCTATTTTAGTTATTTCAACTGTGAGCAGAAAATGGCCCATAAAACCTGTATTTCTCATCAATATGTATAAGCTAGAACAGTGATTTCCAATCTGAATTTTCAAGCCTCTGGAAGTCCATGGACTACTTCTGGAAAATGAAGAAAAGCGTGCTTGTTTCCAGTTGTCTTCAATTAATCAAATGATGGTCCACATTTGTACTGGAAAGTTTTAGGGAATCCACAAAGTGAATGAAGGTTTAATAATATTGAATTATAATGTAGCCACTGAGATCCTAGGGAAAGATTGCTAGTTAGAAAAGTCTCCTGCCATGCACCAGGACTGTTCATGATTCTGATGCTGTCAGCTCTCGTGTTCATCCCAAGTCCCACAACATTTCACAAACTCCTAGTGCCATGTCAGTATGGGAAATCTGGGGTTTCATTAGAAAAACAGACTAAGATTCTCATCTTTACAAGTTTGAGGACAAGCTCAGGGAATAAATAAAGACTAGAAGAGTAAAAAGCAAGTTAATAAACTTTTTTTTAATGTGTATTCTGTATTGGAAGAACCTAAGCTGTTAATCCTTATCAATCATTGACAGTATTGCGATGAATAATACCGTTGATGTTTTGCCAACTGTCAATTAATAATAGGGCACAAATTTGCAGGAATGAACTTCAAAGAAGAATTTGGATATAGAATTGGAATTTGAAATTTGCTTAAATAGTTCGCAAATCAGAATGAAATTCAGCTCATCCTCCCTTTGCCTTTTAGATAAGGTCCAAACTGTTGAATAAGGTGGTATATCTTCCAGTATCAAAAACTAATGGCTGCTTGATCACCAAAGAATTAAATATTCCAAACAATACTGTGGAATAGCCATTGTCCATGATGATAGAAAATAAGTAGCTTTCGAAACAGTTTAGTTATGTTCAAACTGCCTATTGCAAAATTCAGTTTCTGGGATGTCCCAAATGAAGCCCAGGGATTATTTGGGACAGTGTCTGCTGCCAGGAGCCAAGTGGGCCAGTGATCATTCAAACAATCCAAGCAGAGCAAATGATTGCACTCTGCCAGGCAATGTTTAATCTGCTAAAAAAGCTGCAAGGAAGGAGTTTAGCAGCAATGGGCTTCATTCAGCACTGCATAACTGCAGCCTCTGCATAACAGGACAATCAAATCCAGTTTTGTCATTGACCTACACCTAGCCCCATCTTTATTGGCCTCATTTTTCAGTATGAAACTCTGCTAAGGTGTCAATAGCAGGGCTGATTCAAAAATACAACCTTACAAGCTCTTAGAAGCTCTTGTCTTTTTAGTTCCCTACCGCTGATGCTTTGAAAGTGTGCAATCTGTAAAGCATCCTTCCCTTGTATCATAGAACTACCACACAATGGGATGTCCAGAGTGGCACAGAAAATACTGTTGGTGTGTTTGGATTTCACTGATTTCACTGATATACATCAAAGACTGAAAGTCTTAGGTATTTTGTAGGTATTTACACACATAATATTCCTCCTCATGTATTAGAGATCTCCCACAAAGTCAATATCCAAGCATTCCACCTTAATGGATCACTTTTTCCCCACTATTTCTGCAAACACTCTTCAGGCTGGGGAAATGGAAGAGTTTAAATTAAGATGGTTTTCCAAGACTAGATGAGCTAGGATGATGCCAGGATTTCAACCCAAAGCTCAAAACTATCATCCTGTCCTTTAAAATATTATTTTCTCTGGATTGTAATAGTCCATTATCTGCCTGCCAAAAGAATACACATATTTTACATATATACATATATACAGAAACGTTCTCCTTATTCACAGCACCACAGAACTTAAAAGCCAGATTATCAATTACTGTTTTATGTCTAATTCAGATTGTAAATACCTCAATTAGGCAGTGAAAAATTTTCATAGTTTAAAAGTATGATATATGCTATATAGTGGTCTTATGTCGTTGTAAGACCAAAATTTTTAAATGATAATTTTTTTAGTTTGATTATGGGTGTTTCATCATTAATTCATTTTTTACTTCCAAAAATTATCTGGGACATGAGTTTTTGTGTGTGTATTTTGCTCAGAATAACTTGTGATCCTTGATTTTGCAAAGAATAACTCAATAGTCTTTTCTTTGTCATGCATTTAAAAATTGAATATTAGCAATACAAATGAAGAAATTTTATCTTTATTTTCATTGCAAATCATAATTTAGAAACCTACAAGGCTTAAAATATACATCAATTTCATTAATATGCAGAATACATAAATACATTGTCTGCATTTGAACCTTACTCATTCCAATATGACGGGAACAAGGAAAGACCAGCCTAATGACAAGTTACCAAATTTCATGTGTCTCCTATGTATGTTTATTTGGTAGAGAAATAGCGAACCCTTATTTTGAACTCTACAGACTTGTAGAAGACTTCCCTTGACATGACAAATAATACACTGAGCAGATTCCTGGTGGAGATACACAACACAGTTTTCATCCTATAACAGATTGCACGGTTCAATATGGGCAATTGCAGCTAGTCTGAGTCTTTAGTTATTTTATTTTTGTGCAGACTAATTTTACAAAGTAAATAAAAAACCAATAGTAGTCAGTCCACAACATTTGTATTGTGCCTTTATTGACATTATTCTTCCTTTTTTAATTGATCAATTGTCCAGCAGATCTACTGACACTCAGCTCACTAGAGTGTCTATTACAAACAATTGCAAACAATTACAAAGACTAGCCCTGTGAAATAGAAGAAAACACCTGCACTACTTTGATAATACTGATGTTAATAAGGTTTGTTTACTTGCACTACAAAAAAAGTATAATAAATCAAAATGTAAATATGCTGTAAACATGTGTGGATTGAATAACTCTTGATAATTAAACAAAACACCTTTATATACAAATGTGCATTTCAGAAGAGTTTGCAAATGAGACTTTAATGATGAAAGTTGATTATTATCTTTTCGTTGCTGAAGTTACTCAGACTTCCCTAAGAACTGATGTACCGTGGGCTCGTAACTGCTATTTGTGGGGGTAGAATAAAAAATGCTGATAAAACTGGCACTGGAAAGTAAGAGCAAGCTTATAGAGCTGAGTGAAAAGAGCATTTACATTCTTCATGCTTAGACCATCTGAACCAAGGGTCTTTCTCTGTCCTGATGAGAAGAGGTGGAAGGAGTAACAGCTTCTGAATAAGCCTTATAGTCTCCTCCATGCCAAGACAGTAAAGGGAAATAATACACAAGGAACCTAAGGAAACTGGACTTCATATTTACTCCAGATGGAAGATGCAGTTTTGGAAGAAGAAACTGAGCAGATTTCCCAGTGAATTTTCAAGAAATCTTCCACCTCTAATACAAGTATTTCAGTGTTTGCACTGTGCTACCCCCACTTTTGTTGACAGATGCACAGAGAAAAGAAAAAAAGACATTCTTTATAATATTAAAATATATCTGTGATTTATGAATCTTACAGAAGTATTCCTATGGCTACCTTTAGCTGGCAAGACTGGTCTCTTCAAGTCCCTCTTTATTCAGTGGGGAGGGAAAGGCATACAACTCAGTGACTAAAAATTTCTAAAATTAGGCTCCAACTCTGAATTTTTCTCTAAAAGAAGCTCTCCTTCTATTAATCATAAAAGACTCTAGGGACTATCCATGCTTTTGCAGACCCTGTCTGAGCTGTTTTTTTTTCAAATGCACCTAAAAGCTTGGGAAATTTGATGTGTATCTCCCACAGCATTTAAGGGCATTAAGAACAAAAATCAAGCTGTCAGTAAGTACAGTGGAATGTCTCCTTCTTTTATTATCATCATAGAATCATAGAATGCTTAAGGTTGGAAGGGACCTCTAGAGGTCATCTAGTCCAACCTCCCTGCACACACAGGGTCACCTAGAGCACGTGGCACAGGACTGCATCCAAGTGGGTTTTGAAGATCTCCAGAGAAGGAGACTCCACAACCTCTCTGGGCAGCCTGTTCCAGTGCTCTGTCACCCTCACTGTTTAAAAATTTTTCCTTAAGTTCCTGTGGAACTTTTGGTGCTTCAGTTTGTGGCCATTACCTCTAGTTCTGTCGGTGGCCACCAGTGAAAAAGAGGCCAGCTCCATCCTGCACCATATGGCCAGCACCATATTCATGTTATGAATACTTAACTCTTGAAAGAGATTATATCAAAGTGACAGGATTCTGAGGAGTCCTTTTTGGAATTGCTAGGATTACTGAATAGACTAGGAAGTGAAGCAGTTTTCCAGAAAAAAATAACTGATCAAATAAACAAATATGTGAATACTACCTATACAAATACCACCACTTTCCCAAAAGGAAAATCTTTAGACGGACTGCTTGTGGCAGTTCCATAAGAATACTTGCATACTGAGGAGAGTCATTTAGACAAATAGTTTTGCCTGATAGTCCAGGCTCTTGACCTGCAGTCTTCTCACTCATTAGTAAGATTAAATACTCAAATGCTCCTCCACAAGAATTAGATCTTCCACTGCAAGCCAGCAAACTAAAACTGCCCTCCTAATTCTGAGGAAAATAGAAAGGGGATAGCCAATATGAAGGGGGAAAAAAAGAAGAAAAAGAAAATGGCTTGCTAAACAGATATTTTTATATCATTGAAGTAAAAAAATTCTATCACTGAAGTATCCATAGCATGACTACAGATCATCTACAAGCAGAAATGTATCTGTCCACACAGAACTATATTTATGAGCCACACCAATCACCTAAATGTACAAAATATTGGAAGGGTCAGAGAGTAGGCTTACTGTAAAAATACACTTCACATCAGGAAAAGATCAAACATAGATGTAGTAGAAACTATGAGTGCTTTACAGACATTAGGAGTAACTTTAAAAAAATTCAGGACAAGATGAGCATTAAAAAGAGGATTCTCCTGTTAGTATTCCTAGCAGCATTTCCAGCTCCAAGAATGCTCACACTTCTCATGCTAGAAATCAAGGAGGACTGCAGTATATTCTACAGCAAAGCAACCTAATAAAATGGTGCTGAATTAGTCCTCCTAGGGCTACACTAATTCACATGACTGTGAGCAAATTAGGTGAAAATTGCAGTGAATGTGGGGTAATCATCTGAGCTGGTTGTGTTTTGAAAATAGTTTTGGTGGAAGAAAAAGAGAAGCTGTGAAGAAGAATCCCTTGTTTAAGGGAGCACTGTGTTAGGACTACTTCTGAAATTGTTAGCAGCTTTCAATGGCCTATTTTGTTATTTGTCAGAAGGAAAGACTTGGCTGAAATAAAAAGGTATTGACAATGTCAAAATAGCCAAATTGTTTGTAAAGAATCAAATAGATCTGGAGATGCTGAGCCTTTACTATAACTCCACAAGGGCAAATTGCAGTACATGAGCTCCTTTAAGCAAAAGAACACACTTCGTCCTGTGAAAGGTCACACACATAAAATGAAACAAAAAAAAAAGGAAAAGAAAGAGAGCAGGGGGGGAAGAGAAAGAGAGGAAGAGAGGAGAGGAGAGGAGAGGAGAGGAGAGGAGAGGAGAGGAGAGGAGAGGAGAGGAGAGGAGAGGAGAGGAGAGGAGAGGAGAGGAGAGGAGAGGAGAGGAGAGGAGAGGAGAGGAGAGGAGAGGAGAGGAGAGGAGAGGGAGGGGAGGAGAGGAGAGGAGAGGAGAGGAGAGGGAGGGGAGGGGAGGGGAGGGGAGAGGGAAAGGTAAAATAGTAGTGAGGGACTCAACGTAATTACAGAAAACAAAGAAAAATTTCCAACTCTCTGTTTCTGAAAAAATAAGGTAGTACATGGCTACATTGCGTATGGACTGTAATGTGAAACACTGCTCTCTCAATATGCATCTGTGTGAAAGAGGAAGAGGTGGCTTCGTTGATAATGTGACAAATGACATCCAATTCCTTGTATGTAATAACAGCCTTTTAATGCCTCAGTCATGAGAAGAGCTAATGCAATTTAACCACATATCCATTACAAACTTCAAAATCCAGTGAAAAGTCTCCTAAAAATGGAAACTCTGCTATTCAGCCACCATGGGGGGTAAACTAAAGTCCTGAGTTCTTAGTTCCAAAGTTCTGCTTCAGTAGCTCAGTATTCTAACAAAGAGCCAAAATCTTCCCAGCCAGTATGAACTTAGGGATTGGCCTCATTGCGAGTACAACGATGCCCTATTTTTATCCCCAAGACATATGTTCCCTAGACACCTTCACTGCACTGAAACTGATTACATGCAGACAAATTCAGTAACTTCAGTGCAGAGTGCTTTTTTTTATATAGAATAATAAATCAGGAATAATCAATTCCTCAACCTGATGACTGTACACCTGCTAATATAGTCCAGTGTACAGTTTGGGCTTTCTTTCTGCTAGGACAAAGTTAATGCAAGGACAAGGAGACTTTTGGCTACCAGTGACAGGAGAAGAAAGCAGCTGAGCACAACTTTTTGTCCAAGTAAGAAAATCAGAGAGTTTTCAAATATACTCATGAGGGAGCTTCAAGTAAATATGTCATTGTTTTGATAACCCTGACTTGTTTTTTGAGGTGATTTGATACTGTCACCAATCTGTAAGTTATTTCACTGAAATACAGTCAGTACAATGTCATCCTCTGCAAGCTGAAGACCCAGGGAGCAATTCCAGAGAGTGACTTGATGATTATGACTCCTGCGTCGTAGGATTTTAAAATGTTATGATGTATGTATAATATGTGTGCTCTCTGGTATAGTGAAGAAACAAGTCCTCAAGACACAATTATTTTATCATTATGATGAATATATGAGAAAATAATGTGTGATTAAAATGCAGTTACTCATACTTTTTACTTGTCTTTTTTATCTGTTTTAACTACACTGAGTTTGTATGAAAATAACATGTGGGTTTTCAGATAACAAATGAATCAGGAAAAGGTTGTGCTGAATAAGATGATTCTCTAAAAATCATCAAGGATGCTTTTCTACAGTCAGTGTTCTCCCCAAAATAACATCTTTATCAGAATTATTTGGTATCACCTGAAAAGGGACTGAGTAATGAATTAAGTTGCCGCCCCAAGTATTAGATTCTTAGTAGAAGCCCCAAATAAGGATCTTTAAAGTTTGCTGAAAATATTTCATCTAAATTTTGTAATGAAGTCTGCAAAGATATTTGTCAGTTTGTCAGCTGTTTGACCCAGCTAGTCAAAACATATGCAATTTGCATGATATTCAAATTTAAAATAAGAATTTAAAAGTGTGAGGCCGTGGTTTTGCACACCCGTTTTCACAAGAGATACCCTGATTCATTGCAATAATGGAACTGAAAGACCTGGTTCCCAGGAATTAACATGAGGTTTATTCATTTTTAGTATGTCTTACATGTACTGATAAGAAAATTTAAAGCATAAAAAGTTATGAGTTGCATTGCATTTATTACATAACGAATATAGTGATATTGTGGGTTTATAGAAGTTACTCAAGTGCAAAAAAAAATGGTATTTTTTACAATGAATGAGCATTAATCATTTCTACAGGTCACCAGCAAATATTACAATAATAATGTAGAAACTGAATCAGTTAAGGATTATCTACTGAATACCCCAATTAGCAATAGGCAGGAGAGCATTCTGCCTCTCGTCTTTCCATTTAGGGACCTCTAATTTGCATACTATTGCATTATTTTACTGGTAATATTCTTTTGATCATGACATCAGCAAAGAAAAACAATCTCCAAACAGTTTGCTGTCTTTACTTCAATGCACCTTCCCTTAGACTACTCTTCTCTGAAGGGTAGTCTTGCAATCAAGGTATGGACATTCAACAATGGAGCAGATAAAATGTTCTGAGTTATTCTTCCATAAAATTCCAGGATTTTTTTTTTCAGCAAATAAGCCTTTTCCTGTTAAAATGAGCAAATAACTGCAATGATGGACAAACATACCTAATACACACTTGGTCCTGTGAATTTCTCTCATGTATGAAGGTAGTTGGGGAATTCACGTGCCCAAGTACTTATGCCAAGGACACAGCTAACCTGGAAATTATTTTTTTCCAGTAGAATGTATCATCACTCCAGATCATTTGCCTCATCACTCTATAGTAGGTGGGCAAATCTGTCATTTACAGACTACACAAAATATTTTACTTTTGACAAGCACTGATCTCTCTAGAGGTCTTGCCTAATCACACCACTGAGGAGACCGGTTTCCAACATAATCCTTTAGGGCATCTCTAAATTGTTAACTGATACCTTCCCATGGAAGCAGAGAAAAAGGATATTGTGGGAATAAGGCAAGAATAGTGTGGGGGGTTAGATTTCTGTACTGTTTTCTTCTCTTTTTAGACAAGGTTTCCAGGGGCTAAGGAAATAATAGACTTCCAGAGAACTTTTTGTCCCAACATTTCAGTGCATTAAGAGTGCTTCCCTTGCTGTCAGTTCAGCACGGAATTTGTCCTCAGTTTATAGCGGAGGATGGCAAGGAGATAGTAATAAGCATTTTGATCAGTGAACTGATAAACTCTCATAAAGTTTTAAGTTTTTTATTTGTTTTACAACCTCCTTCCAATCCTTTAATATAAATGGATAGATTATGCTGCAGCTTGACTTTGTCATTTCAACCTCTGAATTGAAAGATGCAGAATAGTGAGAAAAACATTGAAAAGGTAGTTATTGAAGTTGTGAACAGAGAATTAGTCAGATAAAGAACCCACTGAGCTCTCTGAAAACTGGTACCCCAAAGAGAGTGTTAGGGCTCACCCACTGCCATAAGAACTCAGTGCTTAATGCATTTAAGGACTGTCAGGAAGAGTGGGCAGCTATGTTACAATGAATTAGACATTAGACATGCTTATTTACAGAAACCAAAGTGTGGGTGACCGGAATCTATGCCTGACATTCATTCTTCCTCCCACAGACAGCTAGAAAGTCTTTGGATAGAAGTGGTGGGTTTGATTTGGGTTTTAAAACTAATTTTGATGTAGCATTTGAGAGACTATGGGATTATAAACATAAGTATATTACAACTGGTTAAAGGCAGTGATATCATGGCTATTATGTTCTTCTTTAGAAACATATTCTGCTTCTGATATCAGACTAGGACTTCACTGAAAGCCTGGAAGCAGAATGTCTTGATTGTTTTTTCACAACTCTAATTTTATTTTATTGAGTTGAACAGTTTAAGGGTAACTAACACGCATATACCCATATATTCACCGTATACTCACTCATATATGCCCTGAGAGTGGCATTATGTTTAATCATGGCTGTGACTGTGTTAGTAATAAAAATACATTGTAAAAATAATTATTATCTGTTTTTTACTTTGTGGATATTAGCAAAATATTTTAAAGAATTATTTAGTTAAGACTTGGTGTAGAGCGTAGTTTTTGCTGATAAAACTTTGTAAAAAGAAGACAAACTGCATTGTGAACAGCAACGTTTTTGTGATTATCATGAGATAGCTAGCAGTTCATGTTAGCAGTGAGAAAGTCAACATTTTCTATTCATATGCTAAATATTTGCATATGCAACATAAATTCCAGGTAGGATTTTTCAAAAGTTCTCAGCAACAACCTAACTCTGCTCCAACCAAAACTAGCAGAGATTTATTCCTGCAGACAAACTATAAATAAATAAATAAAAAGATAGATAGATAGATAGATAGATAGATAAATTCAGTGATATCCTTCATTAATTACGATTATTCTCTTCTGGTAAAATCATTTCCTCAGCACATACACCATGCACTTCAGAAGGCCCTTCCTTTCCTGGAGTGCTTCAAGGATGAAAGCAAGTTCCCACTTTTCTCTCACTAGACAAATAGCATAGTCCTAGGACAACCCGATTATGCCAGCAATTGCATCCTAGTAGCTCAAGATTTTTTAATTTATAGACTCAAGGCAACATATCCTTGTCACCATTATCTTACTTCATCCTTGTGTTGGATCCACACTTGAACTGCTTAAGAAGCACTTCCCCTCTTCAGCTCCAGTAGCATATTTCTAAGGGCATATATATATACTAAAGTTACTGCTGTAGTGTCAATCTTCTCAGCAGCTGGTGTGAGGAATAGTCTAGCTACAGAAACGTAGACCTCAGTCTACAGTCGGTTTAGTATACAGTCTATTTAGTAGTATGGTTAGCCCACCTCTGGAACAGCTTTCATATGCTGAAGTAAGTATGCTAATTAAATAGTTAAAAGCAGCAGTACATGCCATGAGAGCATAGACATACTCAGGAAAGTTACTTTGAGGAAGTCTATTTGAATAGCTGCATATAAGAAGCCTTAACATTTATTTTTGAGCATCTCCTGGGTCACCAAACAAAATTTGAAGAGATTCTGCAGAGGGTAATTGTTGAGTAAGCACAGTGATAAACCGATTTTTTTCTTAAACGTTTAACATATAGCAGTAGAAAAGTATACACATTTGCATTTTGGTATTTAGGCCTACTGTCTATCTATAGTAAATCATTTAACTTGTTGTCCTATAAGAAAATATAGAAATATCTTAATAGTTTGCAAACTAGGAAAAGCACAATACCAGAGATGTTCAAAACTGCCACTAAAATCATATTCTTTTCTGGAATGTTTGTGCTGGAGAATTCCCCAGTGACTACAGACAAGACAGACCACAAGGGAAGTAAAAACAATATGTCATTGTCTCAGCTTGTTAGAAAACATGCAAAGCCCATGGGTAAAGGACCCGTTTGAATGGTTGTGGCTATTAAGTCTACCTTTCATGTTTTCATTATGTGTGTATCATCTCACCTGAGGTTTGTTGCTATCTCTTGTAGCCTATGGCAGTAGGTTGAAGAGATGAGTTTACTCTGATATTGAAAACAGAGAAACCCAAAAACGTGTGAAAAATTGTAATGACAGTGTAGGAATCACTGTTTCTGATGTAGTGAAATGAAATTCTTGCCCCATGCACCTAATATGTCTGCATAGACAATAGATTCGTGCATAGAGGCTGAAGTGGTATTTGTTTAAGACAGTTCTCATCTGTCTATAAACAATATAAATGTCAACTTGCTATAATCTCTCTTGCACACTTCTGACCTGGCAAAAAAAAAGATTGTACAAGCAAAAAACCTCACACAGTTTTGAATAAAAGTTCTTTCCCAATACTCCCAAAAAGTTTTTCCATTTACTGAGTCCTAATGAAATTCTCCTGCCCAGAAATAGCAGCACATGGTTCTCTGAGAGAGTAATGGAGACAGACCAATGCACCACTTATCATATTATTCCCCAACAGAAAGTTCACCAGCATTATGACACTAAGGCAATCCTTAGCATCCTTAGCTTTATGAAAATTTGGTAATCTGCTTCCTACTAAAAAGGCCAAAATGAGCTTCTCCAGCATCTATAATATGGACTTAATTCAGATTGACTGAAAGTCACATGGCAGGTAGTTTTCAGAAGGAAAAATTTAATAAATCAGTTTAGTGAAAGACATCATAGTTTTGATCATAGCCTTTGTTTCTGATATTTTTAAATATACATACATATATATATATATATATAGCATCTAGCTATTAAAAGAGAAGATTTATTATTTAGGGTCCTGGCATGCTGCAGACATATTACATGAAAATCTTCAGCAATGCTTCAGAATCTTCAAAGTGGCATACACCTCAGTCAGAAAACCTTTGGACAAGAAGGGATACCCATTTACCCCTACCATATTCACTTTAAAAGGCTTTTAGACCATCTTTTAAAATGGGCTGGAGACCAGTTGATAGTTACATACAACTATCGGTGATATGATAGAGTAGGGCAGATAACAGAGACAATATTAGGCTGTTAGTTAAGGGAGGCCAAGATCTTCATGAAGCACCCCAACTACAATAGACAAGATCAGATAAATAGGCAGAAAAGATATGTAATTATAATGTGGTAATTTGTAACTCAGGACCTCCTATTGATCACTGTAAGAACATATCCTAACTTTACGTTATAATAAAGTAATTGCTAATCAGAGGTCAAATCTGAATGCCAGCAATCACTGTGAGCTGAGCTTCCTTTCATATTCTAGAGACAACTGCAGCCTCTCTAAAGAGATAGAGACCAATCTCCAACAAGCTCTCCAAAAACACAGACAGAGAGGGATAGAGAGAGATTTGCTTCATTTTACTTAAAAAGAAATTGCTGACAGAAAACTTTTATCTGCAGAAACAGAGCTGGAAAGCACAGTAAAATGTCATTTCTTAAGAACAGGGCTCAGTTTAACATTCAATCCTTTGGCAGCACCGTTGCCAATTGGATAAAATATTTAATGGCACTGCATTCTGAACTATATATTTTTGACAATGCATTTCATGGCTTGTATGCCACTGAAGTTATGAGATTGGAGTGCATAATGAAAAAGTATCTCAACATTCTTCATAGCATTGCTTTCAGATTTGTTATTTTTCATTGACATGCCACTAGCTAACTCAAGTCTTGATAATACATAACTGGTTCTTACTTTGTAGGAATTATATTAAGATATAAGAAGGTCTCAACCTTCTGTCTTTTTCTATGCAATATTAAAATCACATTAATATTTAAAGCTTCAGTATCCATTGTAGGAAATAAAATTTTAAAGAGCATGTACAAATCAGTGCTGCAAAAATTTGATTTGAGAGCTTTAGTTTTCATACCAGTTTTATCTGTTCATAAAACAATCCAGCCAGGAAAGAAAGAATAGCAGAGCTAGAAAAACCTTTCAGAATGTTTATCATAGTGTCTGTAGAAACACTGTAATTTTCAAAAGCGAGTATATTGTAGAAATTCATACCTTTTCCCCTGTGCTATAAAGAGGCTTATATGATCAAATAAGGGGCTTGTAGGATTCCAGTACCATTGACTTTAAAAAGTATAAAATGGAAAGTTTGTAAAGAATTTAAAATAATTCAAAGAAAAAAAAAAAAAACACCAAAGCCGAGAAACAAAACTCAGTAAGTAAAATAGTAATAAATAATGCTAAAATAATATGGAGTCTGACAAAGAAAATAGCAGCATCATTCATTTAAAATGTAAATATGTCAATACTTAAGAGGTTTATAGGCTCAATTATTGAAAATCACCAGTGAAATTGTAGAAACTTCATGACCATCAATAAAAATTCAACAATAAGCATTATCCTGTTTTAGTCCAAATGTAAAATGATTCCTTTTTGGTTGAAATCACAATAAAAATTGGTGTTAGCTGCCTACGAGAGAGAATAATTGTATAATATGTATCATTTCTGTTTAAACACCTCAAAATACATCACTGTTGCATTTTCCTCAAAGATCACAATCACTGTTAATCCTCATGGCATTCTGCCAGTTACTGCTTGTGCAAATCTTGACATACCAAATCAAATCGATAGTCATACTAGCTTAGTAGCAGACAATAAAAAATCTCTCACAAAGGGAATTTTAAAAAATCTATTGTCCTGAGATATTTGTAGTAGGTAGCTCACATCCTGACCTAAACCATGAAGTTCACCTGCTTCCAGTATCTTGTATCACTACTAGTTTAACAAGTATAGATATCATTACTCTTCCAAATATCTAATTTTCTTTTGGCTACTTCTAAGCTCTTGACCCTCACTAAGCTCTTAACAGTGATTTCTCTGGCATCACTAAATATGAAGAGTAAAATTATTAGCTTTTTATCATTTAAGTTCTTTTTAATTTCATTTCATTATTAGCCTTTTTTTTCTTGAATTGTAACAAATAATGAAGAGAGAGTCCTGACCTCTATCACTCTGATTTGAAGCTTGTTATCTTCCTTGTTATCCAGCTTGTTTCCTCAGATGATTTTTTTCTCGGCTATAGTTGATGACAGTCTCCTTTTTGCTAAAGCATTAATGACTTGTTTTGTAGAAATTTCCTACTGATCAATAATCTCCAGAAAATGTTTCTCCACTGATGTTTCCTTGTGCAACTTGTCAACTCCTTACCCTGAATCAAGGGCATCCCACTGCATTCTTCTTCAGCAAACAAAATACTTTGTAATGTTTTAGGCACTTTTCTTCATCTGAAATATTTCCATGATTTATTTTAGTTACATTGTTAGACATGATTATTCTATATGTACATCATAATTCCATGATCATACATTATAATTGCACAATATACACCATTTTACATATTCTGTATCTAACAGCAACAATCATAATAGCAATCTCACTTTTTCCTTCTTCGTAAGAGAAGTTGTAAGAAAAATTGCATGACTGAATTATGTCTACTTGATTAATACATGTGGTGTGGTATTTGTACTATTTTGCAAAATATTTTGATAATACGACAAGAAAAGTGGAGTTTGTATTGGTCTGCTAATATCAGGCTACCTACAGTCACATGCATTTTTACATTGAGACCTTCTTCCTCAGCTGACATCCCAGCAGAACGGAACAGCGGATTTCAAAACTGCAGAGAAAGGCAAGACAATAGGATAGGTCTATAGAAGACTTTCTGTAGTGGGTAGGTAGCTCCATGAAGCCTAGAAAGAAAGTACCATGATATTGTTTACAGTTGTCTCATACCAACTCGCTGGATAATTTCTAGGATGTATATGGATACATATATGAGATGTGTATCTAGGATGCCAATTGTTTGTATTTAAGGAGTTTCAAGTTTTACTTTTTTCAGGTGAAAGTCACAAGGTATTAAATTGCTAGCCATTCTGTTCAGTCTGTTACAAAAGAGAGCTGCCACCCAGCAAGTCATATGAAGCTACTAGGAACCGAAGTGGTTAAATGAGTGTTTCCATCAACACAGATCTTATTTATCTATTGTCAGCTGATTTATCCAGCTCAGTTAAAGCAGGTATTTTCAATCAGGAAAACCTTCTCTTTAGAGAAGAAGAGCTTCTGAAAATTCATCCTTCTTCCTACCTACTTCACCTCAAATATGTCTTGGTTTTCAGTGCAGTAGACTGTTTTTTCTGGTGAGGTTCATTTTGGTCAAGCATTCAGGAAGTTGGCACTTCATCTAAAGCTTTAGGAACAGGTAGGTATCCTAAGTATCTCTGAGCAGACACTGAAAACATGGGCTGGAGGACTGTGCTATTCCCACAGAGGTGAGACCTGCAGGCAGACAACAGATGTTTGAGCCACCTCTGCAGGATGGGAAGCAGCTTAGCTGTGCTACCACAGTCCTGAACCAGAGCAGGCATTGCCACAGGGACCAGGCCTCATGTTTGTCTTTCCTATTCCTGTTCTGTGACATCTCAGATGAGCAGAAAATATACAGTGCCCCAGAATAACATACTTAGGGTTGGTCAGAATGATGCAACCTGCAAAATACTAGCCTGTTTTACAGCAACAGAACAGATGCTGAGTTTTGCCACTGTGCACACAATGCAGTTTTAACACATAATGCATATATTGGGAAAAAATATATCTTTTGATATTATAGTGCTAAATTTAATCAAGTATAACAAAAATCTGGGAAGAACTATTAACCAAGTAAAGATAAGAGGACTCTCTCAAGTTAAAGTGATAAATTTTTTAATTTCATAAATAGTGATGTATTTGCCATCTTTCTTCTACAGGTTTCACTAAAAAATCCTGTTTATTTTGTCCAGTATTTAGCACCTTACTAAGATTCATTTAGCTGACTTCATCACATACAGGCACTGAGTGACTATAGCTAATAGTGAAGAGCAAATACAAATAATAACGGGAAAAAGTGGAAGATTTCTATGATCAGTTGCCTTATGTACATAATTAATCAAGTGGCACCTGACATTGATCCTAAGTTGTTAGTCTGCTGAAATAAAATCATTAACAGATAATCTATCTCCTCACGAATTAAAGAGAGTGTTTAGCTTTATAGGATATTTACTTAATTGTCTATAAATCATTGACAGCTTGGATAAACTATCAGTATGTGATGCATCCTGATGCTAAAGTTATGATACTAATCACGGGTATGATGAATTTCAGAAAGTACAAACAGATATCATAGTTTGTACGATATCTGACTAACATGAAAGATTTACTGAGCTTAAGTAGCAGAAAGTAACTCATGATTTGGGGGTTACATATTTAAAATATCTGCTTACAAAGGATAGGTGCTCGTCAGCTTCTTAGGATTAAAAAAAAAGAAAAAAAAAAAGAAAAAAAATCCTTGATGAATGGTGTTTCTAAGCAATAGAACTAAGCAACACTAGAACCAAAAAATCACTTTTGCAGATCTCCAAAAGCAAGCAGAGAGAAAAAGAGCAAGAGCGAGGGAAACAAACTGAGAAGACACTTCAGTATGTTTCACTCTTTGTTCATAATTCTCATTCTTTATACTGTTCCCATTTCTTAATGGAGAAACAGTAGTGGAAAAGTCATTCCCTTTTTCAGAAAGTCATTAAATGACACTAAAATTCTACATTATCATTTTATCAGGTCAGCATTTCTTTGCCGTATTTTGAAAGGGATTTGCTATCAAGCAAAAAGACTTTTTTTGTCAGAAATGCTGTGACCCTTTAATGGCTGTCTTATTTTCACATTATATAGGTGTATGTCCATTTCATTATACATATAACCTGAACAACTTCTGTTGCATGAAAGCTTATTTCAAAGTTAATGTAAAACTATGTGGCATGTTCTTTTAAGAGAAAAAACTCTTCAGGAGAAATTATCCAACTTCATGAGGACTAAGTGAGAAATACCTTGTAAAGTGCCCTTGGATCACAGTAGTTAAGGTTAATAATCCCTCCAAATAATGTGATGTAGGATGATAATTTTACTAAGAAAATAATAGGTAGTAGACAAATAGAATTTCTATTTCAGCAACCTGCCGAGGACACATGCAGCTTAACTTCGGAGTGGAGAATATGGATTGGGAAAAGATGTTCAAAGGCATAGTAATGTGATGTTTAAATATGTTATCCCTACATTGTACCTTTATATTCTTCATAACCACTGCATTATACTTGGACTCCTGTTGGGCTGCATAAGACAGTGGCTTTCATTGTGACAGGTCATAAATACTCTCCTGCTGTGCAATGATTTACAAGGTTGAGCGTAATTGTGCACAGCTTAAAAACACATTGATAATGTGACCCCCAGACCCTAGATGCTCAACAGAAAAAGAAATAAAAAGCTAAGAAGGAATATTTTCAATTTCATATACAATTCATAAAAGACATCAAGAAGCTAATAGACATTTAACGGATTTATACCCACTATGGTCTTATGAAAGTCACAGGCAACTTTTTCTAAAAAAAAATAATGTTTTCTAAATATATAAATATTTACTTCCATCTTTGCCAGAAAGTATGGGATTACTGCTGTTTGACCTCTTCACCTGAATAGCATCCAACAAGAACAATACATGCTTTGCTTGAACCAGCTGTAGACCCCAGCTTAAAAACCTCTGATAGAGTAGACAGCAACTGATACACGAGTGAATGCATTTGCTTAAACAGCATTTGGTGGTAAATGAGTGCCTTTTTTACTTTCTTATGACTGTGGATTAGAAGCAGACCATGCTTAGCTGACACACAACAATTTGTTGGTGTCTCCGTTTCAGAGATTGCTCATCTACAGGACCCAAGGAAGATCTCCCACTCCAGATCAAAAGATGGGAGGATTCTGCAGCTCTGTGTCCCCAGGTCCAGATGATATCGAAGCTGAGTGCAATCGACATACATGGCCAGCAAGTGGAAGTGAAGGCAAGCTGACTTGGCAAATTTTTACCTCAACTTAGAAAACCTGAATGCACTTCGTTTTCTAGAACATCCTCATAAGATAGAGCTGAAATGCTGGGTTAGAAACAAAAGGTCAATAGCAATCTCTACTGTTATTCTGAGCTATCAAAGGTACAGGAAAAAAAGATAGAAATGGGGGGTATAACTCTCCTGGAAGGACTCATCTTTTCCTAGAACTGACTGAGTACCCCCACAAGTGGGCTAGTATGTTTGGGGAAAGGGAAGAGAGAGGGAAACAGATGTTGATCTGTAGTTGTGTTGCCTCCTTGGGGATGTTCAACAAACCAGTTTGTGAGTATTCCCTCATTTTTGACCCTGCGGGTTCTGAAAGTTAGATGACAGTCCTGTAATTATTCCAATCTCTCCCTCCTGTTTGTATGCTGTCAGGACAAACTGTGATTTATAGCAGCTGAAAACAGAGGATTTGTCCTCACTACTTAAAAAATAAATACATTCACTTTTGCTGCAAATTTATTAACACACATTACCTGTAGCTATGCAGAAAACCTAAGAGGGTATAAGCAACTGCAGTTTTTACTCTGAGATAAGCTGAATATGGTCAGCCAAGAAGGTGGCAGGAAAGATGCTGATAGCATTTAGATATTTCATGATAAAAATACAAGTATTCATTCTCTGTTTGAACCTTTCAATGTGTTGTCATATAGTGGTGTTCACATTTGCAAAAACATGTCCTTTTTTTAGGCATTAACAAACCAGCTCCCAAGTTCTATCCACAATATGCAATGCTAAATGAGCAACAGAAGGTTTTAAGCTGACAGTTTTTTTTTTTTTTAATACAAAAGCCTGTGTTAAATAACTTATATTAACAACACATATTGAGAAAAAAAGATATTAAAGTTAACACATGGAAATCTTCCTGGACAATAATGCCAAATGAAATACACTGGAGACGAGTAAAAGCCAACCCTGGCTACACTTCAGGGAATGTGGATAATTCTGACATTAAGAAAAATTTGAAGCAGGAGTGAAGACCAGAAAGGTGCATGCTGACAGAACAAACAAAGGAAAAAAACCATTTGAAGGTACATAGGGACCAGATGCATTGTCACTGTTTTTTGTTTGTTTGTTTGTTTGTTTGTTTCTAGCTTGTGGCTGCCTAACTCTGTAAAGTGAATGTACATTTTGGTATATTTAAATAGATATCATGGCTTATAGCACTTATTTTTCACAATGTCATGTCGTCTTTGATCGAAAGCAGAAACAAACACACACAAAATCCCCAACTTTTTTAAAAAAAACCTTAAAACACATTCTTAATTTTAAAAATTGTTATTCCATCTCTAAATTATCAGACATACAGAATCATAGAACTGATGTGGTTGGATTGGAAGGAACCTCTGGAGATTAGGTCATCTAATCCTTTTACTCCAAGAAGGATCATCTAGAGAACATTATTCAGCACCTTGTCCAGTCAGGTTTTAATCTCTAGGAATGCAGGCTATACAACCTCTTTAGGCAACCTGTTGTCAGCACGATTTCTATTATACTTTAATAGATATAAGAGTCTGGTTCTGTCTTCTCTACCTCATGCAGTATTTATACATATCAGTAAGATCTATCTCTGCAAGCCTTCTTTCCTCCAGGCTGAATTATCCCTGCTCTCTTAGCCTCTCCTTGTATGATGGACATTCCAATCTTTTAATCATGTTCATGGCTCCTGTTGGATCTAGTAGAGCAAGTTTGTGTTTCTCTTTTACTAGGGAGCCCAGAACTAGACTCAGCACTCCAGGTGTGGCCTCATCAGTGCTGAATAGGGGGGAAGGATCACTTTTCTCGGCCTGCTGACAATACTTGTCCTAATGCAGACCACTGGACTTTGATGCAAGGTCACATTGCTGACTCATGGTCAGCTTGTAATACACCAGAGTCTTCTGGTTCTATTCTACAGAGCTGCTTCCAGCCGGTCTGTCTCCAGGCTGTACTGATGCATGGGGTTTTTTCTTCCAAGGTGCACGGCTTGGCATTTTCCTTTGTGACCTTTCAGGAGGTTCTTATTTGCCCATTTCTCCAGCCTATTGAGGTTGCAGGCCGCACAGGCTGAGGATTAACGGCAGCACATCTGGGTTCCTCTGTTTTGCATCATTTGCAAACTTGCTAGGGGTGCCCTTTCTGTCCCATCATCCATATCATTAACGTAGACTTTAAACAGCACTGACCCCAGGACTGACCCCTGGGGCACACCACTAGTGACTAGCCTCCAGCTGGACTTTCTGAAGCTTCCAAGACCATCAGCTCAGCCAGTTTTCAGTTCATCCTGGTCTCCATTTATCTACCCTGTACATTCCCGTTTGTCAATGAGGATGTTATTGGATACAGTGTCAAAAGCCTTGTTAAAGACAAGATAAACAACACTCACTGCTCTCTCCTCACCCACTGCTCCAGACATCTCTTCACGGAAGACTATCAGATTGGTCAGGCATGATTTCACTTCATAAATCCATGCTGACCATTCTCGATCAAATCACTGTCAGAAGATACATTGTTTTCACTGTGGTAGACCACCATGTGTGCAAAAAGCTAAAATGGAAACTGAGGAGGAAGAAGTAGAAAATACATCCTCACATCCCATAGAGAATCATCATCAACAACAAAAGTATGGTTATGTAGATTATTCGCAAAGCACAGGCATTTTCTGTACAGAATTTAGTTTCAAATCAGTTTTTCGTTCTGTTGTTAAATAAATCAGTAACTTTTTATATTATTATACCTAACCTTTTCTGAAAATGAGGTGCTTCTGATCCTACTGTGCTAAATTTGCAGACTGCTGTTTTTATCAAGAATAATTTTGACTGCAACACAAGCAGTCCATTTCAGTATTTCTACCCAACAGAAAGACCAATTGGATAATTCTCTGAAGTGCTGAATAACAGGAAGGAAAGTAGGAAAAAAAAAAAAAAGACTTGTTCTGTGATATTCCAATACTCTAACACACAAAAAAATTCCAGTTACCAGGAAGTAACTACAACCATTATAAAAAATCATTTGGATATCGTGCTCAGGAATAGAAAGGGAGAATTAAGGAGTGTAGCTGGGAAAAAAAAATAAAAAAGATAGGCAGTAAAGGGATTATAGAAATACTTTATGGTAGAATAAATTTCTGCGAGATCTAAATTCCAAAAATTCTGTACTACATCCCTTTTACTTTAGCTAAAAAAGAGAAGATGGAGATGGTTTTAATAACGTTCCCCTTTAGAATTAGAATATTTAATAAGAAGTGTTTAAGTCTTTCTAAACTGTTCTAAAAATGCTAGGTATTATGTGATTAAAAAGCTCAAAGGTTACCTTCAATTATCTCTAAGCCTTAAATGAACATGAGGTACAAACTCTACTGAGAATTGGGTTGATAGTTTTCTCGGCACTAATGACTTCTTCAGTTGCCATTCTTGTCTCTATGCCCTTGATATACTAAATTAGCAAGGAATGTGACAAACAATCAAAGAGATACCAGGAGTAAAAACATGAAGTTATGTAAAGTCAATTTCTATGCTCTTTCCTTAAAAGGATTATTTTTCCAGTATTTTCCTTACAAATTTACAGGAGGTTGGTAGTCCCACAATACTTACTCCAATTTCAAGAAATAATCAGTACTACCAGCATAAAATAAATTAATTTTACAGAATATCTACTGAACTGAGAGCCCATGTGGTTTAGGTAGGAAACAGCTAAGTCTGGAAAGGGGTCTGTGCTTTATCTATCTGCATCATAACAAGAGAAGAAACGAGCAAACGATACTTAGCAATTAGATCTGTCTCTTAATTTAAACATGTCACTCCTTTGTGAGCCACTTATGCTCATCTTTAATTGTTTACTTAGAGTTCTTCCTATACTATTTTTACTTATAATTCTTACACTGTAGACTGTCAGCTTGTGGTTTCTTCGTATAAATTAGTGTCTTAATTCATGTTGTAACAGTTTTGACGAAACAAATATCACATATTTTAGATTTTATATGACAGTTCTCATTTTTCTTCAGCTTTACTTCTCCATATTCATTTACACTATTTACAGAAGTATTCTTAGTTTACTATGTTAGCACATGGCTACAGGGAGAAATAAGCTCAATATTTTAGCAAGAGAATGTTCTCAGAAAAAGGGTTTGAAACATTTACTCAGCCCTGTTTATAAGCAAGCCTTTTCATATCTTTTCCTTTCTGGAGCAATTCTTCTGCAAGCACATTTGACAGGTCATATATACATAACTTTGCTGAATGTTTCTTTCCTCACAATCACAATTCCCATCAATTCCATCAAGCTTTGCAGCACTGGACACTGCAGCAAATATGAGTGACTACCACAAACATTTCATAAAGAATGAAAAGTGGGTGGAAAAGACCCACAGTCATGCTTTGAAAAAGCAGAGGATGAGATATGTATTCAGCAACTATCACATAAGATTTTTTTTTCACTTAGAATAAGAGCCATTTTTAAAAATCTTGTTGTCTTATGAACATTTATGAACAAATTTCCCCTTCATGCTAATGTCCTTTAACAATCCATTCATTTTGTATGCTAAATGTAACAAGGACCCCTAAAAAATCCACTCTATCTTATGTGTTCTTAAAACAAAACAGAAGGCTGCCAAAATGATCAGTTAGCTGTTTACTGATACTAACATTGATTTATAAATTACTTAAGTACTTAATGGAGCGACTGTGTTTGCTTCGGTGTTGTTTGTTCCTGTTCCCAAAATATGATTCTTCAATGCTGCAGACTGAGAACTGAATAATAAAATAACAAGTTCTTGTCGACAATTGAGATAGCACAGTCCTCCTGAGAGAAATAAAGCTGCTCTTGTTGGTTTTCCAGTATAAAACTTATTAATAATATATTGGGAAATTTTGACAAGGATTTTGTCATGTGTATTTTTGAGAGTCATATCAGGATTCAAATAAATAGATATTAACGCTTATGATTAAGAAATAACATTTGGAAACTATAAGTCTGTTTGCTCAGTACTAAAGCAACTTCTTTTGAAAAATTAAAAGTGAGAAGCTAGTACTGCAGTCCATAAACCCCTCCTCAGCCCTGCAGGCAGAAATATCTACTATCTCTTGTAAACGAAGTGTACTTAAAAGAAAGTTACCAAATTATCATTACTGCTCTTGCCTAGGGAATGTCTCTGGAGTCAGTAGCAATTACTACAATAGGTTTCAGAAATGGAAATAATTTGCTTGTTAGTGCCACTAGGGTTTGGGCTAGATTTGAACTGTCAGTTTTTAAAATGGTAAACAATTACTTACTAGAAACTTTGAGGGCTTAGGCTGGAAAAAACACTTGCCGAGAAGAGAATGCTTTAATTTTTATTTTTTTTTCTATTAAATAGAACAGCTAATTACTAGATGAGAAGCCTTTTCAAAGTGTGCTCACTCATCAACAAAAGACTGCGTGTGTGGTATTTTGGGTGAGTTTAGAGCTGGTGTTCGTAATAGGGAAATTCCAAAGAAAAAAAAGAATCTCTTGATAGAAATGCCTTCTGAACTGAATACATTTTATCAGAAAATGAAGAATTTTTAAATGTTTGAATTTGTGGTGTTGATTTAGGATCATTCCTAACTTTAGCAAAGATTTATTTTCTTTTGCCTTTTAATTACCTTTCACAAATCCAAGCTCTTTTAAGAGGACTCTTCTGTGTGCAAGGTGGAAACACAATAAGCAGTCAGCTTTCATTTTGCTGGGACACGTCAAGTAAGGAAATTAATTCCCCAGGCTAAGCTCTCCATTCATTGACTGACAGAGGTTAGAGGAAGGCACAAACACCAAATGGCAGACCACTATTTATAAATCTTATATAAACATAGTCTCAGCATAAATTATGTCTTGTGTGTGGGTACCAGGCTCTCACCTGTTCCATCACTGTGAAATATCAAAATCTGTCAGTTGAAGCAGGGACTAGGACAAATAACAGGAGCGAGGAAACTACTGTCTGGTCCTGTGATCACCTGACCCAGCTTGGCTCATGTCCACACACCTAAATTTTCTTCTTTCTCAAGTGAGAGAGGTCACATTTGAGCCAAGAACTCTATAGAATGAGAAAGAATAACAAGGATAGCAGACCCAGTAACCACAGTCATGTTTTGACGCTGTTTTATAATCTAGTACAGGTCTCCCTTGCACAGGCCCTTGTACAGGCCCTTTGGTTAAAGCCGATAACTCCATTCACAAGACTGATTTTTGACCATTTGGCTGTACCCAGTCCACTTCTAGTCTTCCCCATCCCCATGTCCTTCCATAGAACCTAGTCTCTTGTATCACTTAACTCAGTAATTATCCTTGTGGCTAACAGATACATGCTATTATCCAAAACATCTCTGTTTGTATGCACTTTGTTTATAATGGGTGTTCAGATAGCATATAATTTTAGTGTTATGCCCAGCTGCTGCTGCAGATCTACCTTTTGCTTTAATAGAGCCAAGACATAATACTAATTGCATGTCAGGTGATTTCCACTTGGTAGCTGACATCTTCAAAACTTCTGGAAAATCTTCTTAATATGCCTTTTGTCCAGGGAAAGGTGTCACAGGAATCCTTACACAAACAGATCACAGTTCCCTTCTCTCTTCTGCTTCTGTCTCATACTTCAATTAACTTTTCTACCAGAGCCAGCTTATGGATTTCTAAGCAAAACTACCTTATAGGTATTGAAGCATCTCAAAAAACACAACACTGTCAAGAAATACACTTTCTGGGATAAAGACCCTTTCATGCTCCACCATCCCTCTTACCTGTGGATTTTCTCTGCTATTCTGCTTTCTCAGATGCTGCTTCTTAGCATTTGACAGAAAGTACAGCTCTAAATTACCTACTCTATTCACGTGTCTTTACTGTCCATAAGGTAGGTATCAGCTTTACAAATGCAAAGGTGGTTATTTCCATGTATAAAATCACCCTGAATAAAGGCAATACCCTTGGTGAATGCACCATATCCACAACTGCCTCTCTTAACTCTGGTAAATTATTTTGTGATCTCTCCTCCTCCCCAAAAAAAAAAAAAAAGAAAAAGAAAAGAAAAAAAAAAGTAAACAACTCACCACAACTCACCAGAGTACCTCACCTATCATCTTATACCTTCCTGAAGTCCATTAAAATCTGCACTAGTCCACCAAGATGGTACTGTCTAATGGCTTCTCTTCTATACAGCATATGTGACTATGAGCTAGTTTACATATAGTCAGCTCTAAACTCTGTTACCAGTCAGATCAGCCATGACAGCACAGTGCATTATGCAGCTAACACAATTATCACAAATTTGGAAGTTTTTTATGGTCTTGCTTTGTACTAATGCAGCCACTGTTATTCATATTAGTTATTAGAAATTGCTTTGCGTCACATAACACTGACTGCAGCATAAGTAGAGAAGTCAGAAAGGATTTAAGTCCCCAAAATGAGTCAATGGTCACACTGGAAACATTATTCTGCTGTCATTTGACAAAGCTGGGCCTGCAGTTGTCAGCTTTCATTGCTTTCTTTCATTCCATGTGTAAATTTTCTTGTCCAAAAGGTTCTTTGTTGTCATCAGGTCAAATATAGTTCTCTATCATTTCTGAAACAACTGCTGAGAAACAACATTCTTTCTGAGTCAAAAGCTGATTTTTACTTCTTTGACAAAAGGGAAAGAAATTGCTGATGTAGAAGGTTTCTTGAAATTAACTATTCAGGTACAGCCTGATTTATTGAGTTATTTCTTGTCTGAATTATCTGAATACAGATAATTCCTCATTCATTTAATTGATATTTGTTATCAATCTTTATTTTATAAATACTTATGTGGATTATATCTACATTCATGTTATTTGTGCTGCAAAATCATAATTAACAACATCCTGTGATCATTTCCTCAAAATTATCTTTCAATCCATAACTCTAAGACAGTTTCTATGACATAGCGCATAAAGTCTAGAGCTGTACAACCTGGAGATAGATTAATATTTGTCAGTGAAAATTTCAGTTTTCCTTTGGAGGTATTTTGAAGATTTTTCATTTTTATACTCGACAAACCATCACTTTTTTGGTATTCACTGACTCAAAAGAAATGTAGGAAAAGACAGCAAGTTATTACTGTGAGTGAAAGACAGGACTGTCTTTGAATGTTCTACATTACTCTCATTGGAACTTATTTGTATTACACATTTGAAGATTATACACTTTTTCCTCATCACTTGGAAATATTCAGACACAGATAAGAATATTTCTATGTTTCTCTGCTTCTCAGAATTTATTTTGAAATTACATTTTAGTTGCATAGCAGTAAATCAAAATATTCCATTCCTTTACTGAATTACTGAATGTTTCCACCACTATATGTGACAGACAATTAGAGTCTGCCCCTTTTGGTCCCAGTTAGAGGTAGTTTTGGTACTATTTACGGTCCTTTGAAACAAATCTGAATATACAAAATGTTTCTACATATTCAATTATAAATACCTTTAGGAAAATCTTTTGTGGTACTGCTTTGGATGAGAACACGTAACATTGCTTCACCTAACAACCAGGAAGCATTTGAGTGGGAGAAATGAAATGGCAATCCAAATAGATATCACTCAAACACCAAGGACTTAGTAGGAAGTAAATACCTACATTATCAAGATGAGTTTCCTGTCAGAAAGACACTTTGTACTGTAGGATTATCTTTTCCTCACCCCAACACTAGAAGCTCCCAGGAACATTACAAACTAGATTGGACAAATTAAGGAATAATGGCTGATCTGGTTAATTTGAGATTAATAAAAAACCGAACCACAGAAACAATTCTTGTATTGGTAATGCGAGTCTACATTAACATGAAATACATGAAACAATTCAAAGATACCAATGATTAAAGGGATTTTCCTTCTGGAAAATCATTTTTTTAAGAAAACGACAGTATTCATAATAATATTACTTGCAAACGAACATTACACTTAATGTCAAATGGTAAACATAAACAAGAGCACTAGCACAAAAAATAGAGATCTTAAAGCTAGTATAATATTCCACTTCAGATTAAAGTCTATTTGCCTGTTTAAAATGTTATCAGAACCAATTCATTCCTGCTAAAAAATTCCAGTTTTGGGGAAAAAAATATTTTTCAAAAGAAAACTGATTCTTCGATTACTTTTAACCAGATCTACATCTAAATAGGTGGCCAGGATATATTAATACTTTATAGACTCCAGCACAAATGTCAATGCATAATTGCACTACACCTACATCACACCTGCTGATATAGTTAGTCATGTTTTGCATGCTTCAAATAGTACAGCTTAACTGAAATACTATGCAGATATTTTTTACATTCTGATTTGTCGATTATTCTTTGATCATTCACCTTAAAATTTTCCCCTCATAGGTACACCTTACCTTACACATTTCTTTTGTTACTATTAATTATTTTTTTAATGTCATGTGTAGATGGTGCATTATGGACAGCAATTATTTGCAAGCATGCAGAACAATTTCAAGATTAATAAGGATTCTGTGCTATCCTCAGCATCAGACAACTCTTTTGCAAGGATGGACAAAGTCATGCAAAGACAAAGCACAGATCTGCATAGCATTTGCAAAGGCTGTTAGTATTACTTCTGATACCTTCATTCCTAACAGTCCTTTCTACAGAGTGAGCTTATATAATACTAATTATATGAAACCTTTTCAGAATCACTCTCTCAAGCCATAATGTTTGATCAATACCATTTAACCTTAGCCCAACTAAATTTAGCACAAGGTCTCTCTCTGATCTGTTTCAAATATTAAGACTCCCCAATATTTGTCTCCTAGCAAATGATGAGTTTGTTTTAACTCACTTGTCTTGTTTCTAGGAGGATGAAGGTCAAGATCTACAAAGCACATACCAGTTATGATGAATCAAGAGAAAAAAAATGCTGGATAAAAGAGCCATCTCCCAAAATTATATCTTACATCCACTTGATGATTCTTTTTCTGCTTAAATTCTGTACATCAGGCTTCTAATGTATTTAAGTTACATAGTTTATATCCACATGACTTACTTACAAATTCATTTATATCATTTCTGAATTTAGTCTACAGTGTTAAATTTCAGCCTGCAACAAATCAGTCAAGTCTCATCTGTTTCCCCGATGAAAAAAAAAATAGGGGTAAGATTTACATATATTTAAAAATCTACATCTAATGTAAGCTCCTCAAAATCTAGTGAAAGTGGTAAAGAACTGTGCCCTTTATTCCAGTTTAATGTAGGAATAATTAGAATCCAATGGCACACTGAGGAGTGAAGTAAGAACATCACAAACTAAAAATTATCTAAGTAGAAAGGTATTGCCAGTCATAAAAAAAAGTCAATATACAAATATTCATCATACACATTCTGTTTCTTGTTCTGCCTACAACACTGTTATTTCTGTAGACCTATGGTACAATAAGTAAATTGTATTTAGTTTTGGTTTATGATCATCTCATCCTTGTTTTCTTTTCAAAACAGATCTGAAATTTGGCTAAATTTCCACAATTAAATTTTTCAAAGTTCTTAATAAATTAAATTCTCCTTGGATTTCTACACATCAGTTATGATTGAAATCAATTAATAAAATTGTTTCCTACTGATATAAATGGGCAGTTCTAACACATAAAGCATAGTTATGTCCATTTATCAGAATATTTACCTTATTTCAACTGTAGAATTATAATATAATATAACCTTAAATTATATTTCCCATGCTACTTTTCTGCTATTAATTGGAAATAAGTAGAGAGGTTATGTAGATTTTGGTTTACAGAGAAGGCTATTTCAGTTCTCATTTTTGCTAAATTTAGTTAAAAAAATACATAAAGCTGATGTTATTAAAGAGTGGTACTTTCAAGACTTTCTGGATTAGGTTGGCAACACCATTTGTGAAAGTAATTGTTCAATAATAGTAGAAAGAAAAATCATGGAAAATCTATCTGCTAAATGAGAGTTCTCAAGCAGTTGAGAGAGAGACTTCTCAGAGGCTTGAGTCTCATAAAGTAGAGTCACTCAAAGTCACTCAGATATCTAGGCTCTAAAATCAGGGTCTTTAGTGAACAAACCATTCAGTATTCCTTTGGCAGGTAGCCTGCAGTGAGAGAGCAGCGTGCCAGGGTGCACCATGGGCATCCCACAGTTAGGAGGGGCACAAATGACCTCACTAGAGTGTGGACATGGGGAATGATGCAGGGACATGCAGCTGGAACACACACATCTTCTCCGGAGTGGTGGATGAGCAAGGAAGCCTGTGCTGCCCAAAGGCACTGGAGAAAGCATTGTAACCATTGCCTGGCGTGGGGGTTCAGGTACATGTAAATATATGTTATTAGGGCTTTAGACCTTAAAGGGGATTAACTATAGAAGGGTATTTACACAGGTGCTTGTTAATATTTTGTGAATGTCAGTATTATGCCTTAACTGTTTTATTGCTGATACCCAGCCTGAATATAGAGCTTACTGATTGCTGGATGATTATGTGTTGTTAATAAATCAATAAACCACTTATATTCTTATTTGATTTAAACTATGTGAATTGAGCAGTTTTCTCCCTGTGAACCCTCTCCATAAGCATTTTTCAAGATTATTGAGAGAAGTAATCAGTGTGACAGTAAGAGATACAAGAGAAGAGACTTTATAAACAAAAGGCTGTGAAAAGGTTGGTAGAGAGACAGAGTTGATTCAGTTCTCACTGAAGGGAGGCTTAAGAAGAACAGCAAATGCTCATGCAGCTTTTGCAGATATGCTGGCCTAAGAAGGCCACAAAGCTCCTATGGAGAGTTATTACTTATGCAGTCACCAACAAAACCTCTTTATGGGATTCACAGCTAGGGAAACTTTTGAAGCTTTTGTCTTTTGATAGGGTATTTTTTAAAAACTGAACAAAAAAAGGGATTTTTTTTAAAAAAGGAAATAAGCAAGCAAGAAAAACAAAAGTCAATTAACTGGCTAAATAGACAGTTCACAGAGCAAAGCAGAAGGGAATCTTCCTGTTCTGCACCAGCAAACACTCACACTGCTGCAATCTGCACCAACTTCAGGTGATAGATGAACCTTTCTGGCAGCGCACAATCAAGTGCACTGTAGCAATCCAGCCACAGTGTCACCAAGATCCATGTAACAGGTCAACATGTGAGAGAGAAACGTAAAGTTCTCATCCACCTAAAGGGCTTTAAGAACATTCAAAAGACATCTCTTGCTGTAACTGACATGATTTTCTGACATTCACTTTTGATCAATCTGAGTGAACAAATTTCAAGGCCACCGTAATATCACTCCTGTAATACAACCAGTGCAACTGCATTTTATATTATATCATTAAAAGGATATATAGCACAAAGCAGAGGACAGGTTCTCTCTAAACATCATTTTTTGTCTGTAAAATGTCAATAGCCAAATAAGTCCTGAATTAGGCTATCATGTTTCTTGTTGAAAAATACAAGATATTCTTCAAAACATTAAAGATCACTCAAGTCCATAAATACTCCAGGGGTGTAGCAGGACTCAATACTTTAACTCTTACAAAGCCCATTGGAGTCTTCAGCTACTTCAAGCCACTTCAAGGTGCAAGCTGAGACCAACAGTCTAAATCTAATAAAAATGAAAAAAAAATTCATTCCTTCTCCAGTGCATTAGTTAGCAAACAGCACAGTCAGACAAAAAGAAGCTGCAATGGAAAAGCAGACTGGAAGCCTAATTCAGAAACCAGAGCTTATAAACAGAGGGCAATCAGTAAATGACGCCATTCACAAATATGTTTTCACTTTCTCCTCTATCTTCTACTGTCTCATGGTTCACTTTAAACACAAGTCATTTTCCCTCAGACATCTCTGGGAAGGGATGCCTAAGTATAGGGATGCCTTTGTAGCAGAAGAGAACATTGGTATCTGTCAAACTGTTATTTTCAGAATTGCCGGACTTATTTAGTAGCAATAATAAAACCTTAGGGGAGAGAAAAGAGTTTAAGTAACTGAAGGAAAACTATAAAATTATTTTTCTTCCTTTTTTTTTTTTTTTTTTGAGAGAGAGAGAGAGAGAGAGGACTTCACCCTCTGGCTACCTCCTCCATACTTAACTTGCCTCTGTCTCACTGTCTCAGTCACAGTACTGTTGTTTCCAGGTGACATTTAGAATGTCTGTAAGCTAAATTTCCACACTTATTTTAATGGGAAAAAATCAAGTATGACATATGGGTAATTCAGATAGCATTTACTTCACTGTAGGAAACTCTAACTTCACTTGTTACTTTGAACAATTGTGAATATGCCTCCCTCAGTTTATTGGCTAATATTGCAAATACTATCCTTCTATTTTTACTCCTTGTCTAGAAAAACATTTTTCCTCCTTTTTCCTTGTAATGAGGTCCACACTGAACTATACTGAAATTATCTTAGCAGAATAAATTGACTAGCTCAATGCAATAATGCAATGGTTTACCATACATTATTATCCCAGGACAAGACACAGACACTCATTCCATCTCACTGTAGGCACCAAAACAAAGTAACCAATTGCCCTGTACCTATTGCGTGTGCAGTGAGATAGATCCCTTCCCACACTGATTCAGGTTCTAAGTAAGGTGCCTCTTTTTCTCTCACAGCTGTATGAGAGTCCCTAGGGCAACTCTGCTCATAATTTAGACCCCTCAGTCATGTGTTTAAAGACAGGCAAAATGACTGTGGATCTAAGTACGTGTGACCATTTACATGGTCTGGAAGGATAAAGTCTGTTAATTCTTGCAGTAAGTGTATTTGATAAAACACCAGTAGGACCACTGCTAACAAGTATGGAATAGGAAGAATTTAGAGGAAAAGAAAAGGAGGAAAAGGTACACCAATAGCTCTTTATGGAGTAAGTGCTAGGCAATTGCTTCAAGCATAGTAGGGATATAAAAATGTCTCAGGCGGAGATACAACAATGTCTCAGGCAGAGAAAGAGCAGTATAGATTATAAGCATAGGGATATAGAGAGTCTCATACAGGGAAAATGGCTTCAGTAAATGAAGAAAGGATCAATGGAATGACTTAAAAGGCATGACTGTAGGGAGAAATAAATGGAGAAAAAAGGAGACTGTTCTGCAAACACAGGAATGGGATTTCGCTAGCATCAGCCAGGAAAGCAGGAAAGACTTGGAAAGAGAGAACGGAAAGGTGTATTTTTGTTCGTTTGGGAACTAGGAATACCACTAACGTCTGCAATCAAAGGGAAGAGAGAGAAAGAGTAATACAAGAAGCTGGTGCTCAAAGAAGCTCAGAAGCATTCAAGAGATAAAATCTGAAATTTGTCAAATACAGTAAGGAAAAGTCAACTAAAGGAGGGATACAACTATGATTTTATTTTGGCTCTTTATTCCATAATGTGCTTTTGGAACTGCTTTTTTTGCAAACTCATGTTACCTCGGGCATCTGGCTACAAACATGTGAAAAAATGATATTTACAGGAGCTGATCCTACAGGGAGAAAAAGTAGTCTAAGTGCTCTTTGGCCGACTCAGCTCAGAGTAGGCTAAAATGTGGTATAGAGGTACTGAACTCACTTAAGCTACCTCAGATACCAGGAACAGACAGGATCAGACAGAGCTAATTCACTCTGGGACTTGGGGCAAAGGGGATTTAAAACACAGTCTAAATTAGTGGAAGACTTCACTGCTGGCAGCAAAAGAGTTTTATCATAATATTTCTCATTGTTGCAGTTTGGTGAATAATTGCTAGTCCCAGACAAATGGCTTTGTTTGTGTCTGCTTTTGCAGGTGATAAATACTCTCTTACATGGTACAATTCATTGATGGAGATTACACATGCAAATATGGAGTATTTCCATTAGTAAAGGTTTAGTCAGTATCATAAACTAATTTATCTTCCAACTTCACTTTCTGGCAGATAAGTATCTGCTTGAATGTTAGCAAAGAGCAGAGATGACATGATTCACCAAGGGGAAATCATGCTTGACTAACCCGATAGCTTTCTGTGATGGAATGACCAGCTGGATAGATGAGGGGATAGCGGTAGATGTCGTCTATCTCGACTTCACCAAGGCTTTTGACACCGTCCCTCACAACATCCTCCTGGGCAAGCTCTGGAAGTGTGGGATAGATGAGTGGACAGTGAGGTGGATTAGGAATTGGCTGGATGGCAGAGCTCAGAGGGTGGTGATCAGCGGTGCAGAGTCCAGTTGGAGGCCTGTAGCTAGCGCAGTCCCTCAGGGGTCAGTGCTTGGTCCAGTCCTGTTCAATTTATTCATCGATGATCTGGATGAAGGCACAGAGCCCTCCCTCAGCAAGTTTGCTGATGATACGAAACTGGGAGGAGCAGCTGATACCCCAGAGGGCTGCACTGCCATTCAGAGGAACTTGGACAGACCAGACAACTGGGCGGCGAAAAACCTTATGAAATTCAACAAGGCCAAGTGCAAGGTCCTGCACCTCGGAAGGAATAATCCCAGACACCAGTACAGGCTGGGGACCGACCTTCTGGAGAGCAGCTCTGCAGAGAAAGACCTTGGCATCATGGTGGATGACAAGTTGACCGTGAGGCAGCAGTGCGCCCTCGTGGCCAAGAAAGCCAATGGGATCCTGGGGTGCATTAAGAGCGTCTCCAGCAGGTTGAGGGTGGTGATCCTGCCCCTCTATTCAGCCCTAGTGAGGCCACATCTGGAGTATTGTGTCCAGTTCTGGGCTCCACAGTACAAGAGGGATATGGAACTGCTGGAGAGAGTGCAGCGCAGGGCTAAAAGGATGATCAGGGGCCTGGAACATCTGCCCCATGAGGAAAGACTGAGAGAGCTGGGCCTGTTCAGCCTGGAGAAGAGAAGGCTGAGAGGGGATCTAATCAGTGTCTATAAGTACCTCAAGGGAGGCAGTGAGGAGGATGGTGCTGGCCTCTTTTCAGTGGTGCCCACCGACAGAACTAGAGGAAACGGTCAGAAACTGAAGCATCAAAAGTTCCACAGGAACTTAAGGAAAAAATTCTTAACAGTGAGGGTGACAGAGCACTGGAGCAGGTTTCCAAGAGAGATTGTGGAGTCTCCTTCCCTGGAGATCTTCAAAACCCGCTTGGATGTAGTCCTGTGCCATGTGCTCTAGGTGACCCTTCATGTGCAGGGGGGTTGGACTAGATGACCTCTAGAGGTCCCTTCCAACCTTAAGCATTCTATGATTCTATGATATTTCTGCTTCAAAATGCCACCCTTGGTGTAAAATCTAGTAATGATTAGAGTCAACATCAGGAGCCTAGAATTTGTTCAATGCATAAAAGAGGAAGGATTCCTGCCTGAAACATTTTATTCCTATTTCAGCACAGCCCACATGTTATCAAACTCCTTTGACTGTGAAGTCAATTTTCTATAACAATATTGGGAAATAAGATCTCATTCTTCTTTTCTAACTTCATCATTGCTTGTTATGTTGAACCAAATCTAAGTTCCCTATGGCAACTCCCTAACAGTTTCCTTTCAGGCAACCTGCTCTCATTGGGACTAAAATATTCTCTAAGAAACCCCTAAAATTCATATTTTTCCTTTCAGTGCACAGCCAGTTAATAGCTTTCAGGTTCCGGTATGAAAGAGGAATATTGTACTGGCTTAATGTATCAAAGAACTAGCTGAAGAAAACCCTATAGATTTTTCTTCCCAGTGCTATGTATCCACACCATGCATCCCCAGACCTAGGTAGGAGCCAATTTTCTAAGGTGAGAGGGTCAAGGCATGGTAGCTTTGGCACAGCAACCTATTAGAGAACTATAGAGCTCTCTATATTAAATATATTTCCTTGTCTGCTTTGACAGCCATACCAAGAAGCAGACATTATTCAAAACACTTATTTGCATTCTTGCAAAAAGATACTATTATATTCTTTTTAACTGTTATGTTTGTTTATGATTTTTCTGCAGAAATCATACTTCTTCTGCTTTATATTTCTATAGTAAGTAAGCCCTTTAATTTTATTATAATGTTGATACTAACACTAAGTAAAGAATATTCCTTGGAATAGATTGTTCAAACTTTTCCATTCTACGATTAATTTTTTTTAATAAAACAAACTATCAACTAAAATATTTTACTAGGACTCCAGGCTTTTTCTTTGCTAAACAACAAAGAATAGCATCTAACTTGCTTTCTGATTAAACTACTAATCAGAGAGTTAAAAGAAAATCTTGATTAGAATTGCCAGTTCAATCAATCGCATTCAATTTTTGATGCCATTCCAGTAAAACCTAATTTTATTTAATTTACAATGTTAATTATTATTCTACAGATCAAGAAAAGTCTAACACATTTTTCTTTCCTATATGATCTTATTATCAATTAATCAATATTTTTAAATAGAAAAATAGTTTTGATTTGAACTAAATAGTTTCGACCTTAAGTCTTCAGAAGTCAGACTATTATCCTTGTTTTTTGATTAAAAGGCAAATCCTGAGGAATAAGACTTTAGAACAGTTTATGTCAATTAGAAAAAGCTGTGAGCTGCAGTCTGACTCTAATACAGGGCCATGACAACTTCTAGGAGTAATTCAAATGCAGCATTCATATTGTTGCAACAAATCATTTCTTTCCAGGTCTTTAAAGTAAAATGTACATGAATCCAGCTGCTTTTGAATGAGGTTCAAGTGACTTTATTTAATCAAAAATTATCACTGCTGTTCACAGAGAATTAAAGGGTAGAAGAAGTAATTGTTAATCAAATATGAAACAAGAGTGACTTTGTGACTTTGACTATGGAAAAGGTTGAACCAACCACCCATTGAGTGCCATGATATGCCAGGCAGAGACAACAGCATAATTGTGAAGATGGGCAACCTGGTTACTAGCTGCAACCTGACAGGTAGGTGTCTATCAAACTTCATTTTCATTGCCAAACAATTCTGCCTATAATAATTTAATTTTGTCTGCAGAATTATCAGTAAGTTGAGATAAATATAAAAAAATAGGTCAAAAATATAGGTCAACCTGCAGTCTCAAAAGAGAAACAAAAACAGTTTATCCCACTTTTATTTTGTCATATTTTTCTCATATTACTTCTTATTTCTCAAATTTCAGTACACAGTTATTAAACTGATAACCTTTATCACCTTAATGTTTTTCTTTTAAGTAATAGATTTCTTGAAGAGCATTCTGCTCCTAAACAAACAGGATTTTGCATTTCTATACAACAAATTTTCCATTTAAATCCATTAACTATTTCCACAAGTTAGTTTTCTAGTTGGATTTAAATTTCAGCACATTGGTAGCTTATTCTTTTCACAGTTTATTCCATTAACTCATTCAGCCTTAAAATATTTGACTACATATATATGACATATATTTTAAGAGATTAAAATCAATCATTTGAACAATGTTTCATAAACTTACAAGTAGCTGGTTAGATGAATACCTGTTAAAGTTACAAAAAAAGGAATGAAGAAACACAAACAAGCCCTTATAAATTCAATGATTTCAGTTTCTATTTAGAATGGATTCTTCAGTAATCAGTTTCGTATTTTAGACTCTAACACTGAAATCACTCATCCAGGTATTGATGCTGCTAAGTCCTAAAGTAATAAAAAAGCATTTAACCAGGAATAAGTCTATTCCATAGTACTAAATGTTCTAGCTAAATGTCAAAACCCATTACTGCACATATCTTAATTTGAATTCTTAGAATATATCTTCCATTTTATACTGTTACACCTAGACTGAAACCATAGAAAATAATGGCATAATGACATAAAAATATTATGCCAGCTTTCTGAGGCATAGTAATCCACTGTGATCCAACTAGATTTCCAAGTGAACTTGTCAGATGACACAATCACACGGAATCATGATGGTCGCCTTTGCAGCTCTATGTCTTTTTCTGCAGGATCTTCACTTATTGACATATTTTAATTAATTCTTTGAAAACTTAGTCTTACCACCGTCATTTCTTAACCTTACTATTGAAGTAGGCAGTTGACAGTGGCCGAATGACAAGATAAGAGCAAACCTATAACTACTCAAACATGACTATTCTAGGCTCCTCTTCTCTCTTATGTTTTCAACCAGTTAAAGTACTCTGTTTTCAAAGATGGCCATAATAGGAAAATGGGAAGTGAGAAACAGGCAGAGCTAAAAATGTAAACTAGGGTTTATCTGCATTCCTCACCCGTGTGAGGCAGGTTCAACAAGTCCTTCGAGCTGTAACTCTCAGCAAGTGGAGAGTAGGTATTCTCTGTGAGCATGCATGGTGTTCACTACGTCAGGTATCATTATTTATATTACTATAACACACATATTTTAGTTATGGAGTAGTACTGTTTTAATCAGAGAGCAAACACTGAACAGAAAGGGAGATTCTACAGGTGAAGACAAGAAGCATTTTAACATACTCGAGCAGCATTTTAACATACTCAAGCATCATCTTATATGCAATATCAAGGCCTAGAAACATGACAGTTTGGGCTGGCTTTTCTTGCAGGTACCATGGCAACAAAGACTGCAATTATACATGTGCATGCACAGATCCTTCCAAGTTCCAGTCTATCCCAAATTTTATTTTCCATCAATGAAACCAATTGCTAAAATAATTCAGTCAGAAGCCTCCCAGCATTAGTTAATGAATGCATTTTATTTTTGTGTTACTGTCTTGTTTCCATAGAGAGAGGAACTTCTGTGTCTTTTCACTGTGTCTGCAACCTTTAAACCAACTCAGCTACCTTGTACTGTATTTTTCCCCCAATGACTTCAAATGTTACACCAGATTAACAAAGGAGATTGCAACTCAGACTGTCATTTCTTTGAGTTCATTTGAATTTCTGGAGCAAATACTCATTGTTTTGTAAGTACTTAAATAGAAACTGTTAGAGGTTTTCCTTCTAGAGGTATATCTCTTCTGTGCATAATCATATCATTTAAGTTGCCTTCTTTTAAAGGCTAAAGTTCTAAATGTGGTACCACTTTCAACATCTCCTTGATAGCGAAGTGAAACTTCTTAAGCAGTGACCTTCCTTTCCTTGGCCAACTATCCCAGGAAATGTATGATTCAGCAAAAAAACAAGGGGGAGAGCAAAACAGAGCATGTCAGGACCAGGACGAAGTCCATCTGCTGATCACATGGGACATACATTGCCCAGAGCTCTAAGCTGCTGGACTGTGATTTGATATATTCAAAGGCATTTCCTGGAAAAATTACATTTCCTTTGCCAAATAGAAATCATAGGCATATAGCAAAACTGTAAATATCACATGAAAATGTACAAATATTCATGTAATATTTATGTAGTACTGCTGGAGTCCCATTGCAAAACAACTTCAGGTTGCTGGACACAGCTCTTATTAATTTTTCCGTTAAAAGATGGCAGATAGTCATTAAGAACATTTTTACTAGCTTTTCTCACCGACTAACAGAAGGTGATTTAAAAATTGCTTTTGCACATCTAGGAGCAAGCCCAATATTGCCAAATTTTATCAACTGAAACTCAACTCATCTAAATCTATAAAGAATATGGGATTGGGAAGGTCAGGTTTCTGCAGCACTACAGTAGGCATTAGTGATTCACAAAGTGGTGGACAAAAAAGAAGGTAAGAACCTAAAGATAAAGCTTCTTGAAACTCAATAACCTAAAACCCTTTCCACTTACCCACTAAGTGCAGTGCTCCCCTGCAGTGCTGAAGCTCTGGACTCTACAGGCACCAACCCAGGGCAAGCCAATGAGCAGGTAGCTCCTCCAGGAAAGTTGGTCTCCTGTGGCTGCTCCTGCCTACCTCACCTCTAATGCTTACCAGTGTGGAACTTCTCAAATTGCACAGACACATGAAGCAGCAGCAAAATAGCCCTACAAAAACAAGAACAAAAGGAAAAGAAGGAACACATAACCAAGGGAAGGCAAACTAGTTGCTGCCTTGTTTTTTTTTTTTTTTTTTTTTTTTCCTCCATAAAACCACAGTCTGAGCAAGAAGCAAATTTTGAGATTTGGAGTCAAAAGGATAAGGAGCTGAATTTTGTGTTAAATCATTTAAACATGAGCACATTGGGAATTAATATCTAGATCATGACCCCAGAGTTGTAATACAATGTAACACATACAGCTATATCTATCCGTATCTAGTTCATTAGAAAGTGTGCGCCAAACTTAAGTTTAATAGGTACTTGGAGAGGTAACTTTTTTCTTTTTATTCCTCTTTTATAGGACAATGTTTGAAAATGATTTTCAGTAGAACTCAAATGTGTATGCAAGCAACAGGAGAAGATTCAGTTGAAACTAGTTTCCCAGCAAAGACTTTTGAAAGGAATCGTGTGCTCAAGGACACCACATTCCTTATATTACTTAGATAAAATGTCAGGATGCTTGTAATGCAATCTGGTGCTATTCAACTGAGTATAGACTGTGACTTCTGCAGATTGTGAGGGGAGAACACAAGCAAAGCTGGCATTAACACAAAGAAAGTGAGAAGTCCACTGAAGGGATAAAAATAAAGGAAAGTTGAGAGGAGGCAGGGAGACACAGGAGATAGATTAGGATTGTTTTGAAGACTTTTTTTTTTTAAGACTTGTTTCTTAGTCCTATGAACATAAAGGTGAAATTATCAAACAAAACCCTTACAATAATAAAATCTATAGATTTATGCTCCTAAAGACACTGAGGTGAAAGGAATCTAGTAAATAAGCAAGGAAAGGGCTAAAAAGTCAGGATCATGTCCTGAGAGAGTGGCAGAAAAAGAACAGGAGCAAATTAGAGACCAATATTAGGGCCACTTGCTTGTCTGAAAGGCTCTGGGAAAGCAGCAGGTTTGCTGCAAGGGAGGTTGGCTGGGATTGCAAGCTTCTCATGAAGATGAGAGCTCAAAGGCATTTTTCAGCAAAACAAGATAACTTGCACAGAGTGAAGGGTGGTTCATGGCAGCTATTGACAGCTGGGAACTTAAATTTGCAAGTTGTTTCCTGGAAGGTCCTGACTGATAAGGAGAGAACTTAACTCCAAAGTCTTTTAAGGGAACTAGTAGATAAAGCTGCAGCAGAGAGGACCATGCTAGGTTTATACTGAACAGCTGACTGTGTTGATGAGGGAATGCAAGTAAATGTAGCCAGAAACAGCATGAGAGCATCATGCTCTGCCTTCCTTCCCAATGCTTGCCAAATTCTATTCAGAACTGGACAACACAAGAAAGAATATAAAATTTTAATAACTGTTGCATGTAGAAATTTCCATTTTCTTTCTTGTTGTTTACAACTGTTTTCTGTTAACAACTCTCCTCAGTTTGCTTTATAGAAAATGAATATCCTGATCAATGTTCTAAGAACTAAGGAGGAACATGTACAATTAGAAAGCACTGTGATTTTTATTAGCAAAAGACAATACATGTACTTTCTGATAGGTATAGAATTTATAACTGAACATTTTAATATCTTGAAGATAGAAAAATAATTAAATGCATAAAGTGGAAAAATAACAGAAGACCTATGTAGTACTTCCGAAATTAATGGGCAATGAGAAAGTGAAAAGAGTGGAAATTCCCACAGCATGTCAGCAAGTGGACACAGAGTTACATCATATGACAAATAAATAAAAAAAATCTTATTTTGACTGACAGTAGGTTCATTATTCAACATATCAAGGAATTCAAGCAATTTAAAGAAAAGAAAAAGCTATTGTACAGTGAAAGCTGCCAAATGAAATGAAACTGGAAACATATATAGATACAGAGAAGATAAAATATTTTTCTTGCCAACTTCAGTACAAAAAAAAAAGCAAAAACAAAAAAAAACTCTTCTATGGTTTCTGAGCTTAATTTTATTTTATCTGATCCCTTCCCTCAGGTTACTCAAAGGATTAATTTCAATAAAGTTTTTAAAGTTATGAGAATTAAATAATACTGCAGAATCTCTTAAGAATAAGCATAAACCCAAATAGCCAGTATTTTCTAAAGTTCTTGTTTGGGCTATGCAAGTCTTGTAAACCATGCCAGATACTAACTTACAAGCATAGAAAGCAAATCATCGAACCAGGAAATACTTGTGAAAATCCAGGGGCTTAGGACTTAGGTTGTATAGTTTTGAGCAATATATTTTGTAGTCTTCCAACTATAAGTCTCCTTACCTTCTATTAGGATGTCTCTAGTGCAAGATCCAAGAAGATAGTCTTGTACAAGGATATCCTCATGACAGAGCTGATGTGGTTGGTTTTGCTGTTTTACAGACACAGTTTAAATTATGTCATGAAATAAACAACAAAGGCAGACTGTAATTACAGGTCTACCAAAACTTTTCTTTGTTTTATGGTGATGAATTACTGTGTGAGGTAAATTATTCCTATCATCTTTTCAGATGAGAGAAGGAAGCCTTGTTATACCTACCAAGAAAAGTAGACAGGGAATGGAGGGAACTTGCTCATGGCCTAAGAGAAGGTAGGACTGAAACTTGCCACCCCTACTACCTCTTGCCTTGAGTTTGAATCACACTCTCCAGCAGAGAACCTAGAAGCTAGAAAATAACTCTTCACCATGAGAGTCAATCCTGACGGACTTCAAAAATATTCAGTTCAGAGTTAGATTCAGTTTGTAAAAGATGCAGAACCTCTTATTTAAATACTTTATTCAATTATATTTTTTATGCAGTGCTTTCTTTGTCATCATCAAATATGTTTTTAAAACTGTACTGTCCCATCCTATGTAGAGATTCATAAGATAAATTCCTGTTCAAACAATAAACTTAGTTCTGATCTTGCAGTCCTTTCTTAGCCTATATTTAAATACAGCCTATATTTAAATACCCCCTGATATCAGAAGTAGATTTTATAGCTGTATGGCTATTTTAAAGTGGAAGAATTATGAAGGCCATAAACAAAAATATTGAAACCAAAGATAATTACATTCACTGTGTTAATAAGTTTTAATTTGGAAGGAAGACAATAATATCTCAAATTACAAGCTATATAGCATAATCAAAAAAGAAATGCATCAAATTTTAAATGATTAGTAAAATTTCCAGCTAAATACCTCTATTAGCTATAAGCAGAGAGGATTACTTACATCATTGCAATAAGTTCTATAGTCTATCATTCCCCAATGATATATAGACCTAATCAAGTGAGAGTTTTGTAAGTCTGATTGCACAAACTGATTGATTCTGTGGGAGTTTTTTAGATTTGTCAGTTGCATGGACAAACATGACTGAGCCTGGAATGCCTGTACTGAGAGGGGAAGCACCACAACCCTTCTGGTTTGTGCAGCAACCATTTTAGCAACACAAAGCAAAATTTTCTTCAAGTGAGCAAGACCTTATTAACACTCAAGATAGCTTCTGTAACCAAAACAAAAGTCCAGAGCCTAATAGTCAGCCCTTGGCCTTGAAAGTGAATGATGCATTCAAGTATAGCAACAGTTATCAGAAAAAGAGAAGATGAAGGGATCCTACTCTAACCTCAAAGTCATATCTTCTATTTAAGGTTTTCCCATAGGAGTAAAGATCCTTTCTCATGGATGCATAACCCATTAGTTTTCTATGAAAATGAAATGAGAAGGACATGCTGCCACCACAATCCTCTTTTAGGAACCTGACCTTCCTGTTATAAACCTTTCTTCTAGACGACTAAATCCTTACTATATGCAAACATCTATAATTCCCATTGTTTTCTTACAACAACAAAAAAAAAGTGCATAACAGCTCATCTTGAAATTGTAGCTATGTGTCCTAGTCATTCAGTAAATGCCTGAGATGGACCTCTTGTGATTTTCAGAGGCACCTATTTCTTTCAAAGAACTACTGAAACCACAGGTACTTGATTTGTGTAGGACGAGGGCATCTCTCCTCTCTGAGAGCGAGGTGATTAAAATGAAGGCAGAATAATACCTACATCAGGGACATGAGTTGCCAAACTTTTTTTTTTTTTTTTTTTTTTCAATTGCTCTCAAGTTAGAGAGGCTACAGATTTCAAAACCCTCCCTGGTTGCCTTTGGAGTGTGAGTAAATAAACTGCCCCATGAGTTGTTTAAGAATTACTAGAAAACTTTTCCTAAAATACTGAAGAGTGAGCACAGAGGTTTGTCTTGAAACATTTCTCACAAGAGTAACCCCAGTTAAAAGCAATGAGACCATTCACTTGAGCAAGCACAAAGATCAACCAGTGCTGAATTGGATAGAAGAGCAAATAAAATGTTGTATTTTAGACAAGTGTTCTCTTCAGTATGTTTTCTTTAGCAGGGAAGCATTGTTCCCCTTGACCTAAGAGGTATGTGAAAATAAATCAATGTTTCATCAAATGCTTTTTATTTGACAATAAGCTTTTTGTTTGCATGCTTTTTTGTTAGGCTTGCAAAGCTCACTCCACCGTTTTGGTCCAGATGCAGCTTTTGTCAATTTAAACTGTTCTTAACATCTATTCCCTTTGCTAGGGTTTGATGTTGAAATGGAATTTGCAGAGAAACCTGAAAAAGAGCAAACCATTTTGGCAGCTTATTGATAACTGTAATGAGAAGACTGCTGTCAGAAGCTGGGCTTCTTGTGATCCTTAATATGTAATGCATGTTCTAAAGGATGACTCTCAGCATAAATAATGCATATTTTAATAGACAAAAAGTAGTCCCACTTGTTTTCAATATGGGGAGTTTTGAGAATATTGTAGGATAGATTTCCTTAAAGCAGACTTGGTAGCAGTAGATAGGCAGTTTTATTTTTTGATTTTGCCGGAGTTCTCTCTCCTTTGGGGAAAAAACATGCACAGACAAAGACTTATTACAGCAGACATTATCATTTCTAAATCTAATAGAAACGATTTGCTCAGACACAAAATTCAGAGAAAAAAAATGTTTCATTCTCAAAAGCACTGACATTCAGTTGATAGGGATTTCAATAAACAAACAAATATTGCTTTTTGATAACCCTCTTTCTATACAGTAGTATTTCACTGCAAAGGCAGAGTTCTTTACAAGATCACTGCTATGAATGAAAAAAGAGGACAATCAGGTTAAGGCTTTGAAGCTAAGCTTGAGTTTAATGTCAAGATAAAAGCTGTTGAGTTTTTTATTTATTTACAGTTCCAGGTCCTCATTCAGTGCATTCATATTAACATGGATCTGCTGCAGAAGTAAAATCGTCCCTTTCAAATCTTGGCATAACCCTAGACTACATAGTTCCTGGAATCTAAGTATCAAAGAAAGTAGTACAATTAATTCTACTGAAATCTTGGGGGGAGAAAGGAGTTCTTTTTGTTTTCTCTTCTCCACCTCCTGAACCCACCCACCCCCCCCCCACTCCATGAAGCAGTTCTGTATCCCAAACAGAACAAATTTGTCTAAATTTTCAGCTGTTTAAAAAGCTCTAAAACATTAAAACCACGTCTTATCAAGTCTCCATCCTATTGCTTTAATTTATAAATGTCTTCAGATACATGGGGACTCATCCAAATTGTCTAAATGAGTCACATTATGATCAAATACCTATTGATTTTATACCAGTGAATTCTTGGAAGTCTGATATATCTTCCTTTTCCATAAAGCTTTCCTTACAATCTTTATCTTCTAGTCTAATTCTGTTTATTCATAGGCAGTGTCATACAATCCTTTATGAGCAAAAATGCACTGGTATACTTTGCAGGTAATTACAGATAATTCTCAGAACATAACGGGCCTTGTCATTTATTTCAGCTAATGGGCTGCTGGAAGACTTTCCCACCAGGACTTCTCAAATTCCATTTCAAGCATTGCTTTGAAGCTCTTTTTAAAGTATAGTACCAAGGATCCCAACAGGATCAAGACCTCATGGTTATAGTTAAACACAGATAAGCCACTGCTAGAGTATAATATTGCAAAAAACGCAACAGGTAAATAAATATAAAAAACAGTTGAATGAGGCAAAAATAAAAGTAAATACACAGCATGACATATATCTTGCAATCACTGATAACTTGCTCCTATTGCTACTACAATAATATTTTGAAATATATATATATAATACATACATATATGATAGTTTTAGTAGGGACAAAATTCTGTTTTGGCCCAATTATGTAAAAGAATAAAAATTGTAACTGAATTATCTATTTTAATAAATACTCCTATATTTGCTCTATTTTACATGTTCTAGAAGCAATAAACACAAACTTGTCAATGCTGAAAACTACTATAGTACACACTACTCAAGTGGAGGGTTAAAATGGGACTAATGCTATGTATTAATCATATTATGTCAATGATTGGTAACATATGGTATTATAATTATACCAAATATGTTTATAAAAGATGTGAACAGGTGCTAATGGTTGTGTTCCAAATCTTGACAGGCTTTAACAAAATGCTTCCTTTTTTTCCAAATTTTGTCCCACAGACATGAGAAATAAAAAGACTAGGGCAAAGAAAGTTTTCAAGTAACTTGAATTTCTTCACAAAACTTTTTTGAAATTTGTTGTTTCAAAGCTAATTTGATATTTGATACAGAGAGTAGTCAGGGTTCCAACATATTCATAAAATACCAAAGGTCTTTCCAAACAGCATTGTCCTTTCCTATTATCAAGTGAAGATAGAATACATTTACTAATATTGCTAGCATAACTTATATTATTATTAATCTCATACTAGAAACTAGAGCCCCTGCTAAAGGTGACAACCACAGTAGACCTATAATATGCTGACTTAAATAAAAATCCATCTATCTCCAGAGAAATTAAAATTTCTTTAACAGTGTAGATACTCAAAATATCTATTAAATTAAAATGGGCATAGTTTCCAGTAAAATTCATAGAGATTTAGTGCAGAAGAGCATATGGACAATTACTAGACAACAGGCGCTTTGTATATTGAGTGTGCTCTCATTTCTGTTTAACCTAGAAGAGTCAGTAACAGATATTTACAGCTCAATTACAAATAATTTTTGGTAGTAGGTAACAAAACTTGTAATTCTTCCTAAGAAGCATCTCTCTACACCATTTCAGGCTGTTAGGTAATTGTAAGCCTATCTGGTTAGGTATAATAACAAAGACAATGGAATGGCCTGTCTTTGATTCCTTTCAAGTATGACTTTAAGGACATGGCTGTAGAGTTTAAATCATTTCCATGATTTAATTCTGCAGTCCTTGTGCTGCCATTACCTCTTAAAGGTTCTGCGTGAGTCTCCTTTACTCAAGGTTGTGGCTCACATTAAGAAAAAAAGAATTCAGTCCTTCTTGTAATTAACAGGACATTTAAATTCATAATTTACATAGGTCAAAATTAGAATTTTCTAAGAATGTTGCTCTTTTTAAGGGGCTTAGGATAGTTAACAGCAACTGTTTCCATCAGTGAAAACCTCCCCAGTGTGGCACTGAAATAGATCAACATTAGGTTAGTGCAAGGCGTTGTAAGGTAGTGCTGGAAGGGTTTCTCGGGTATAATGACGCCAAGATGTGGAAATCTATTTTGTATGATTTAGTTGATATAAGTCATTATTTCCATTAGTATCTAGTCATGTTTGTAGTATGGAGAAAATCTGAAGCTCAGTTCAAATATAGCCTGAAGTAAAACAGACAGAAAATACCCTATAAGTACTACCAGGACCACCGGCTGAGAAAGTTTGTTTGTCAATTCATGACATATTTTCTCTGTTATAACATTCTGGCTACAGTGCTGTCACATTTCTTTTTAAATCTGGATAGTAGCACTGTTTCCTACAAATTGTTCATCTCAGGATTAAGATCTTGCAAAATAGTCAATACAGTCTTAAAATTGTTCATCTACCTCTTAATTACTCAGCTAATAATGAACTCACAACACCAGGAACACAGAAACTATATTCCAAAACAGCAAATTGAGACAGCAAATACAATATGGACCACTCCCCATGGTGTGAAACTATAATTGACTGACAGCATGCTTGTATGGCATTTCTTTTATTATAATAAGAAAACCTTCATCACTTTCTCTGAAAGTATCTTCACTTCAAGTTAGTCTAAACTTTTCCTATTATTTTTTCCTGGCTGTCCACATTCACAAGATGTGACCTAAATTTAATGGTGCTTTATACTGCAATTGCAAATGTAGCCTTCAAACTTAATTTTAACCTCAGTAATCTGGCTAAAAGCCAGGAGGTATGAGTCTGGAAGGTGCTTCTGTTATCTTGATCCAAAACACATTTCTAAACATCAAGACAATAGCCCGTCTGTCAAGACAGTAAAAAGAACAGATTTTAATTTAATTCCACCTACATTCCACGTGTAAGAACTTAGATCAAATCATTGATGATGGATTCTGTTTGGTCCCAGAAGCAGGGGAAGTGCTAGTGCCAGATGAAGTGGCTATTTTACACAACTAAGATAGCAGCAGTAGCGAAAGAGCTGTGAGAAAAGTTACTGGCCCGTGTACCTTTGGGGTAGCACCTATTCTGGGGCGACCTAGCAGAGTCCAGTATCAACAATTTGATCTAAGTTGTGCCCTTCCTTTGTTGTCTAAAACCTAGAAATATTTCATACAATAACACTGAAAAGTAGCATGATGCATACAAAAGCATTTGAATTCTTCCGAGGAATGAGAAAGGCTTCTTGAGCCTCCAGCCAAAGTGTCAAATTTTAAATTTGAGATTGGTTTTATCCAAACCTGGTGAAATAAAAAATAGTTTTAACATTCTGTAACATAAAAGATTTCAAATACTTCACTAAGTGCAAAATGCTTTACTATGACAAATGCATTCTTAAACTAAAAGAGAATTCAAGCACCACAAATAATGTGAAAGCATTGCATCATCACTGACATGCACTCATTTCTTCTTAATTTGGAAAAATATCCTTTTTTTTCTGACTGCAAATCAAGAAGAGGGGAAGCAACCTATTACCTACCAACCAGAAGTTACAAGGAAAGTTAAAAAAAATAGAATGTAGAGAGAAAAAAATAGCTTTTCTCTATAAAATTTGCAATATTTAATTTCTCCTTTTAGCCAGACTATTTAAGTATTAATGTTAAACTAAAGAACAATAAGAGTAGTAAAATTCAGTAGTAAAAGCTTATTTATTTAACATTTATTTAACATATTTTTCATCCGAACAAATTCATGAGTAGAAGTAGCAAGACATTCTACACTTCCCACAAAGATTTATTTCTTAAGAACAGAATGGATTATAGAATTATACACAAAGCAGTTCTTTATTACATAAAGATTATTTAAATAATTACTTGAAGATTACTTCAATTAGTTAAAAATATCTATACTATTAAAAAAAATCTATGCCCTAAAAATGTAGAAGGAAATGTGTAAGAAAAAATGTTATCTAAAAGCATGGGACATGCATGGGACATGACCAAACACATTACTAGTTTTCCTCTCAACATCATTAGATAATCTTAACAGAAGACAATATTTTAATGAGGAAAATACTAAGAGTATAAAAAAAGGGAAAAAGGAAAACAGAAGAGATGAAATTGCAGAAGGAGGAGCAGATGATAACCAGGACTTCCTTGCTTGAGATAGCATAGTGGAGCTGTGAGTATGTTTAAGCAACTAGGCAATTATATTCTCTGGATAGTCCCAAATCAAATACTGTTAGTTAACATTATTTTTAGCACAAGTGAAAAATTAAATCCAAGGCATAAGCAGATTCATATCCACCCTAGAAGCCTGCAGAACTAGTCCTGGTTCAGATCTGAATTTTATGCAAGAGAGATAAAAGCCTCTTCTCTGACATTTTTTTTTCACACAAACTGCCTTTAGTTTTTTAAGCCTCTTCTTTCATACACAAGTACTCTTTGTCTCTCCCTCTCTTTTTTTTTCTCTCTTTCTCTTTCTCTTTTTACATGTTCTTAGCATATTTCACCTCTGAGAATGGTGCATTAGGAACTGTCAGAAAGGCCAAGTCACAAAGCTTTCTCATATTCTTGATTGGCTCGGCCTAACACATATGATCTGGAGGTTCACCCCGCCTCTTCAGAAGCCATTTTTAGAGATGATTTCTCAGACAGGCAAGACTGCATTTAAACTGATCCTTCTGGTCAATTAGAAAAGAAATGGCTCTGGCAAGCCAGCTGCCTACCACACATTACTTTCTGTAATTCCTTTGAGACCTGTCTTATTTTATTTTTCATTTGGCTCATGATGAGAATTTCACATTTTTACAGAGACAACCATTTTTTCTCCACTGATATCCAAGCTTCCTCATGCCAACAACTTATTTTTGTATCATATTATCCTGGTAAATCCTGTATATATGTCCCTCCATATGTCTCCAAAAAGAAGCTATTATTGCCATTTAATGTCTTGCATGAGATCCTGCTTCTGTAAGAGGAAAAGGTATCTTTTCTCTTGCTGCCTAAAACCTATTCTATGCTACAGAAGTTCTGCTCTACACAACAAAAGATTACAGCTGATTAAAGGTCTCTCAGACCTTAACAGGCAATACTGATATTAAAAAACATGCACATAATGCATTATCAGTCTATTATTCCCTCCTTACCCTTCCCTGCCTCCCCAACAGCTGGCAGCAAATTGTCCTAATGTTAAGAATTAGCACTTTGCAACAAATAATTGTCTCTTGCTTTCACTGGAGAAATTCTCCTTATTAGTTCAGTTCAATTATATCATCGGGATAGGAGGTTTGACTAAGGGGAAAGAGAAGCAGAGTACAATAACTTAGCAGTAAATACAAGAAACTTATTTGCCAGTTAGTTTCATTTGTTTGCCCCTTTCAGTCCTTTGGGAATGGCCAAATATATCCCATGCTTCCTTGCTTTCATATTGTGACCATTTTCACCTGCTTTTCCTTACATAAAAATAATTTTCAGATTGAGCTGGTGGAAGTCAAAGGCTGACTGCAAACGTAGAAAATTAGACTTGTGCAAATCAAAGATTTTCATCTGTATGAACATAAAAAATTTACAAATGTACAGCTCACAATCCAGGTAAGAATCAGGCTGATGGGAATCTTTCCAAAAGTTTCAATCAAGGGTGAGCCAATTCAAGAGGTTGGCACATCTGCAGAATACAGAATGAACGAACTCTAACAACATATCTAGCTTCTTCCTTCTCCTTTCACTTGCATTTCTCTCCTTTTGACACTTTGCAATATTGATGAAACTTTTAAAAGCAAGTACACCCCTCAGGATAGGAAGTACCTTATCTTCAATTCAAAAGTTGCAGCTTCACTGGGATATTCAGGCAACAGCAATTACACAGCAACATCCTCAAGTTATATCCTTCCAGAGTCAGACTTTCACTCACAACCCTTTGCACTTTTAAAGGACTATTCTCTGGAGAGTCTTGTCACAAACGGTTAATCCTCATAGACCTTGCAAGTATGTAATTACCTCATTTTACAGATGTGTAAATTGAAGGACATGCCTTGTCTGACATCAAATAATGCAACTTAATCAGATATTGAACACCACAGAGCTGGTTTTCATAACCTTTCCCAGCCGTTAGTTTGTTTCCTCCCACAAGTAGTCATACTTACCCAATTTGCTTCTTGTATTGCAAATTGTCCAGGTCTTCAAACAACTGGTGTATCCAGCTAAGGCGTTTTACTAGGATGGCTGACCCAAGATATATTTCTTTATGATTTACAGTTATTTTTAAGCTTCTAAAAAGTCAAGGATTTCTGAGTTTCTTTGTTTTCAAAGAGAAAAAGCATATTACTGTCTTGTGTGTATGTCTTTCTTCTATATCCCTTTTATATATTCATTTGCTTAAACAAGTATTTAGGTACTTTGAATGTTTTTCTTTCTAAGAATCTGTGGTATTTTATAGCATTATCTCTCTACTATAATTCTTTTTTCTTCCTGTGTTTTTCTACTCACTGCCAATCTAGCTATTTTCAGCAAAAGCTTTTAATTCAGAAATGCTGATATTTCAAAACAGATTTCTGCATAGGAAAGGACATGTTTGATTAGATTAACCTGGAAGTAGTTCAGGAATAATGTTTTAATTCAAACAAAATATCTTGTTTTCCTAAGTTACTGGGTATACATTGGACTAAAAAGAAGATTTTTTTTTTCTGGATAATTCAAATCTCATTTCAAAATATAAGTAAATGATCTTTACAGACATTGACATTCAATTTTTGGATGGTCAAATAGAAGAAGCCTTAATACAAATAAAATTATTTAGTACTTTTTTGTGGTTTTAAAATTGTAAACATTTGTATCAGTACAACTTTAAAAAATCAGAAAGTTCTGTTCAGAAAATTTTGAGCTAAAGCATTTTGTCTTCTCCAATTATTTACTCTTTTTTATTATTATTATTTGATACAATTATCTGAATTCTGCATTGATGCCTGAAGCATCTTTCAGACATCTAGAACCATCATCCAGACACAAAACACTCAGTTCTAGTAAGAGTGAAATATTATTTATAATTGGTCAAAGCTTGAATGAATGTTCCATGTTATAGAGATTCTTTTCTCAGTTCTCTTTCACACAGATAATTCTGAAGGTTTAAAATGCTTTTGGATGATAAAGAACTTTTTACTTCAACTTCTCTTACTGGATAGTCTATACCAGTTTGTTGTTTATCTTCTTTGGCATCACCCATGAGTGTATATAGAATTATCTGAGGCAACACAGGAGCACCCAGCTTCATGTCCTGCAAAGAGATCACAGCTTAAGTCTTAAGATATTTTTGTCATATGCTTAGTGTATTTTCAGTGAAAAGGTTAATTTAAACTATGGTTACAGTCTCATATGCTCCCTGCAACACTTACCATGGTTCAGTTTTGCAGTCTCTGGCAATTAGCAGCTGGGAATTCGGACTCAAAGTTCAAGATGGACTATCCAATTTATAAGCTACTGAGAGATCTGTTCTCCATGAAATTTCTCCATTCCTTATGCAGCTCTTTACAGACGTGGCATGTGGACAACTCTGTGACAGGAAGTTCCACATGCAAAAAAATTTTTTTTATTTAGTTTAAACCAGATAGCTCATGATTTAAGTATGTTTCCCCCCTCATTCTTTTCTGTCAATATTGCTAATTCATTTTCTGTATACCATTTATGATTTCCATCATATTTGCTTTCACCATTTTTTTTTAGTTCTGGTCTGTGTGGTCTTTCTTTGGATAAGAGCCATGCTCTCTAACTTTTCTGTTTCTGCTCTATCAAAATTCAAAATGATGTGACCAGCACAGCACACAGTATTCCACATCTGGATGCATCACTGTGTTGGACAGTCATTTGCATAACTACTCTCTCCATTTAATTCCTAATGCTTTTTCTAGCACTCCAGCAGATTTTGGGAGGCACACATAAGTCTTGTCCACACATTTTCAAAGAATCTTCAAGAGTTCTGCTAAAGCTGGCTTAAACAGTAGGAGACACACAGCCTTACCAGTTCATTGCTGACATATTTAGTTCCTTTTAGCTTTCTAGAAGTATGTCATCCACTCTTAGTGATTTCTTACCAATTATTGTATTGATTTTTTTTCTGAAATCTCTTATAGGAGCTTAATTTGAAATAGTTCTTGATATGCATTCTCTGTAAAGAATGGCTTTAGTGCAGCAGTCTCTTAATTTATAGATATCAGCTTCCCATTATTTTTTTATTTAAAATCATTAAAATTGGTTTTTTTAATTACCTTTTATGACTTTTTCAGAGGCAACTCAAAGTATTTCTTGATTCAGATGAATATGATTTTATTTTCAACTTACCAAAGTTTAAGCTCTTTTAAATTATTTTTCATTTGAACAAGGCTTCCAACCCTAAAAAGGAAAAACATTTTTGCTTCTAATGGCTTCTTTTGCTCTGCCATTAAATGCAGTCAATGCTGTTGTTTCTGTGAAGTCTATTGTTTAGTTTATATTTAAAATATGCCTATAAAATGGAATATTTAAGCAAGTGTTATGCTGCCTAAAAAGATTTTACCCTTTTAGCTTTCTCTTTAATTTGAAATTATATTATATTTTCATGTAAATTGTGTAAATATTTTCATGTATTTCTCCTTTTTCATATTAAATTCGCAGCCTTAGAAATCTGCTTTTCCCTTCCTACAAGGATGTCAAATTGGAGATGTTACAACCAGGATTCCCCAAAAGCTGTTTGAAGTGATTCTAGAAACAGGTCCTGTGCACGACAAACACATAAATCAAGGCTCATGTCCCTTCTTGCCCGCTAACTGAACCTTTTTTTTTTCCCAAGGAGTAAACATTCAAGGATCTAAAATGTAGACTCGGTATCATACAGTTTTGTTACAGTGGGTATCAGAATAATCAAAATCTCACAATACAATTAATTTTCTGCCTTAAGCACCCTCTAAATCTCCCTTAGTATGTCATGGTTACTGTCACTGTCAAACAGCAGGGCAGCTAATACCCTACTCTTATTGCTTTGGCATGGCATTTCAATCCACTGAAATTGCATGTTATATTTTGAAAAAGTCTTATTTTTCACTTTCTATATGCCATAATTACTTTAGATGCTCCATATGTGTTATTGGAACACATTATCATCTTGCATTTAGGCTCCACGAACATATAGAGCTGTCTGGCCCAAATAAATGCACTATAAGCTTCTGCAGCAGAGCATTTTACCCTCACAAGGATTTGGACAAGCTCTGTAAGCCTTTTATTTATATATATATATATATACACATATATACACACATATATATATATTTCTTTTTTGCCTGACCACTCTGAAAATATCTGTAATCACATGGCCTTAGATTTTTGTACTCATCAAAAACTATCAGTTTACCTTGTTTACTCCCTTTCTTTAACTCTCAATAAATGTGACTGGAAAAGCCAGGATGTAACTGGACTTACAGAGCAACAGCACACTAGATAAAGTAGTAGGTCAAGATCTAGGAAAGAAATTAAAATTGAAAAAGAATATATGTGAGGCATGCTTAAATTCAAACAAGGATTGAAGGGTTGTCTTCTTGTTTCTGTATAGCATCTTTATCACTGCCTATGTTGATATAAATGGACTGTAACAGTGTGAGGAGCTGATCTTATCAATGCATCAGGCATAGTCAAAGTCCTAAATAGGATCTTTATGAAAGTAGTTTCTATTTTGCTAATTTTCTAGGTACTGTCAAGTATTAGGTATTGGATGAGTATTTGGTTATTGCTTCTATAGCAATTCTAGAAGGACAGCTGCAAAGAAGCAACTATATAAGGATGTACTATTCACCACTTTGGTCTTAGAAGACAAAAATCCCCCAAATCCTAAATCTACTTTTTTTTTTTTCTTTTTTCCACCTAGCCCCACCACTGTGTCCAGACATTTTTTTTCCCTTTTGCTAAAAAGTTAGCATGAATATCTCAATGCTTAGAGTAGCTCCTACACTTAAGAAAAATAATCCCAGACACCATGATTCCAAACAAATAGAAGACTTTGGACAATAATCATAAATGGATCCCAATCCTGAGACACATTATCAGTTCCTCAGTGGATATATATATATTTTTATATGAACAAAAATGCAGAATTATATAAAATATGTTCCACAAAAAGGTCAGGTTCAACATATGCCTTACATGTGTATACAATATTCAAAATAATTAGTATATAAACACCATTATTTCTTTAAGTAGCTCTTTCAACTTCTGCTTTCATATTATGTAAATGTTCAGTCAATTCTCAAGAATTTGCAACTCCTTGAAAAAATAGTTGTTAAAACTAAGAAAAAATATATACTCTGCATGAGTCCGGCAAAGAGAAAGTAATTTAGAAAATGATGCATTGTGCAGTCCTTCTTTCTATTGCAGTTTCTGGTTGAACTTTAAAATGTAACAAAAAAAAATATGTATTCCAAGTTTCTTCTTTCTATTTGACATTAAAAAAGATTATTACCTTTTCAAATTGATTTGCTTTTAATCAGAAAAAGACCTTTCCACACAAAGGTTACAATAAGACTCATATTAGTCAAGCATGCACATGTTTCATACCCAGTTCTTATTCTGCCAAAGACATAAAAAGATTTTTAAAAAAGATCCTCACAAGCAACCTTTGACAGTCTTTCTTTTCAGATTTTTTTCAAACAGCAAAAGAATGAAAAATGGAAATCAGAATTTATTGGCATAATCTTATTGAAATGGTGGCAAGTAAATATAAATAACTGAATATTTTTAATAAAGATACTAGCCAAATAAAAGAAAATCAAGGTATCTGCAAAACACACTCTGAGTGGATTCTTAAATAACCACAAAGTATGGCCACATCTGCTGTAAGCTTTATTGTAAGGGGTCTCTAAATCCATGCAACATAAGTCTCCACAATGAGGAATGTACCTAGTAGAGGACAATCTTGCCTATCTCTTATGAGTTATCATTTTGCAAGACAATTTGCAACACACTTGCTTGCCAAGACTTCTTTCAACCCCTAACTGCTGAATTGCAAACAGTTAGCAGAGTTCACATCTTCAATTCACATTTACGATCACCCCAGTTCCCATGCAGGATTTTTGAATATTTTAACAAGACAAATAAATTTACTATTTCACATCCAGTCTATGGTGAACAGAGTTAGCTCATAGCACTTCTCATGAGCTACAATAAAATATGTGGCAAGATCTCAGGCACATTTCTCATTTCCCTGCCTAATTTTACCTGAAAATCTTTTTATATAAAAATGTGCTAATCACAATGCCTCTTTCTAATCATTGCTCTTTTTATGAAGTAATTGCATTTCTGTGGTGAAAAAATGTATTATTCTGTATAACCTGTAGGACTAGGATTACATTGTTAACAACATAAAAATGTTTGTGAATCAATGGAAGATTTATATCCTTGTAGCAGTATGATAGAGACACTATTTTCTGAAGTGGGGAATCTGTCAAGACAAAATTAATTATGTAAGATTTGTTTGTTTAGGTGCTTGAGCATTTGAAGTGGATTAACCTTTCTGTCAGCTTCAGAGTTTAAAGTGGTATTATTCAGCTTCATGAGCCCAGTTGATTGAATAGTGAAAAGTTAAATATCCTGAATAATTCCAATACTCTGGCTAATTAGCAAATGCTCCTTATTGGGATAGGAGATGACTGCTGTGCTTTAAGCATTGCTATTAATTATAATGTTAACTGAATATTTGTAATCACTTCAAAATTAACCTTTGTATCCTCAGGAGATTTTTCTTTGTAAGAGTCACTCAGAACCTTAGAGAGAAAGTAATTAGTCAATGAGTGATAAGTGCAGAAGGAACACAAATTAGTTTTTTGTTTACCGCTTCATGGCTGAACCATATAATTTGTATTGTAATTAAAATTTGTTGTATATTATAAAAAGTGTATCAGTAAGGGATAATAATAGTCTTTTAGAGCAATGTGGAGACATGTGGTGATGGTTTTATTAGTGCTCTTGTCTGTTCCCTGTCCCAGAAGGTGAGAGACAGCCTGCAGGCAGACCTTTGTCACATAAAGGACTTTACTGCTTCTCTAGGCTCAGTCTAAGTTTTCAACTCACACATCATGAAGCACAGAGAGAAACAGGTAAGACGAAATAGCTGAGTGTCAGCATGGCAGCATTCTTCATCCAACTCCACTTGCAAAAAAAAAAAAAAAAGTAAATTTAACATCAACTTCCTTTCTCTTAATGAACAGGGCATTAATTAACAATGGAAGTCATCCCCTTCAAAAACACCCAAAGGCACCTCATTAATCTAACCATAAAGTCATTTAAAGTCAGTTAAAAAATATATGAAATTCTTACCATGTGTTACTCAGTAAGTATATTTATTATGCTTTTATTACCCAAAAAGCATTTTAATGAAGGTTTAAGAGATTATGATCTCACTATATTAAAAACAAAAGAAATAAATTTGTACTATAAAGACTTAAGACCCCAGCAAAAAGTTGCAATTTCCTGCCAGCCAGCCTGACCCATGATGTATGCAACAAGAGGTAACCCTGCTTGAAAAAAGGGTGTACATTGAAAAATTTCTATAAGCACATTGTCCAAAACTAAATGTAGGATTGCTATCTTTGCAGAGCTTGGGTCCAAGCATAGCAGCAGAGCCAAGGCAGGATGGGCTTCAAAGACAGCCGCCACGGGGCATCACTTTGAGTCTGACACTTTTCACATTGCACACTTCCAAAAGCTTTTACTTCCTCAGCTTTTATTTCCTTGCCTATATTTTCTGAATAAAAAAATCAATATTTTATTTTAAAATAAAGTATTTTAAAATACAAATCAGTGTGTGGCGTTCATTATTTTTAGGCATGGTCAAAAACTGAATTTTTAGAATTGGTCAGTCCTCCCAATTTAATCACAGAATCATAGAATCATAGAATGCTTAATGTTGAAAGGGACCTCTAGTCCAAGCCCCCTGCACACACAGGGTCACCTAGAAATCAGTCACAACTAAAACCATAAATCTTTACTTATGAAACTTTAATGTTTCTTGTAAAGAAAAGTTACAAAACACAATCAGACTTCTTAGATAAGTTCCCTTAACAGTAATTGAAAAGCAATAGGCTTTTGCAGGGGACAATTTGTTTCCCTCTTTATTAGATTCTTTCCCAGAGAAGTGAGATAATTTATTTTCCACCTATATGTCTTTCCTGTCTGTTAAGGGATCTTAGATAATTAACAGGTTAGATGGCCGAATTTTAGCTTTTGATCCTTGCCAATTATTTAAATATTATGAAACATTTTGACATTTTCCTTCTTCCTGAAGGAGAAAGCTTAAAGAATTTTTTTGTTTGTCATGTCTTTGAAATCTACCCGACCTCATAAAATATTTGATTTCCGAAGTTTTAGAATATCTGGTACGTGGAAAATTTTAACATCTTTTGCTCAGCATGGGAATAGGTATCATGTTGATTTTATTCTCAATTTAGTGGATTATTGTTCCCTTGCAAGTACTTCCTTAAAATAACTCTTTCTGTAGTCTTCATTGTGCTTCCATCCAGCTGGAGCAACTTATGTGTATTCTCTTCTAGTCAAAGAAGCTTTCACAATATTTTGATTATTCTTTCTTCCTCCACATATTTGATGTTTCTAATTTAGCTACTTAAACCAGAAATGAAACTAATTAGTTGGTAGAATCAACTGATGTAATGTACAGCAATTTATGATTCTGTTTTAAAGATATCTTTTGATATATCTCCTGAACCTTAATTGGGCCACTGGAGAGGTTAATTAAAACTTTGTAGATTAATTACGCACAATTTCTGTAATTTAGTAATGCCTGGTTAGTTTCATTCTATCAGTTGCAGTAATATGTCTGTAATGTTTCTTTTTAAAAAGTATTCAAGAACTTAAGCAGATATGAAAAATATGATCTTTACTCTAAAGAGTATAGGATAAATAACTTGTCTCAGTTTAGATTTCAACATGGTAAGTGTTGTTTCCTCTGTCTTTTTTTTTTTTTTCTATACACAGTACGTATAAACTTTCTGAATAGTTTTCAAGCTCATGGTGGTCATAGAAACTACTTTAAGGAAAAAAGCTCATTGCCAGACCATCTAAGTAAGAGAAACTGATAGGTATTTCTAACCTCCTATCTGGAACAAGCTTTGGGAAGCTGGAAAAAAATGCCTCCTGTGTTCTGTCTTTGGCAGGAGAGATCTGTAGAGAGATTTCCATAAATGATGAAACTCTTTCTTAAAACTTTATGAAACACGAAAATTGTACCCAGTATTGAATACAGTCTTATCAGTGCAATTCACAAATGTATTAATTTTCCTATACTTTTTTTCTCTACTGGAAATATCCTACCTAATATTATCATACTTAGAATCACATTTATTTGTTCATGGGTACGTTCTATTGGTGGTTCAACAGCATTTGTACTGATTGTTAAGATCCAGATATTCTTTTGTGCCATTCTGCAATCCTGTTCATACTGTAGTTAATCTATGAGCCCTAGACACAACAAAAGCTTGAGGCACCCAAGGTTTTTCAGAATACCACACAACGAGCCAGAAATTGCTAGGCTAGGATCTCTAGTTAACCTTAGGCAGAGATAAAAAGATCAAAATGAGATCCAAAGTGGTCAGTAAAATAAACAATAATCTAGGTAAGAACTGCTAAGAACAGAGTGATTTTTTTAAATCCAGCAACCCTCACACAGTCACTGGGATGTGACTGCATTCAGCTCCGATATAGACTTGGAATCTCCTCTTAGAGCTGATGCCTCTTAAAAAGCGGTTAAGAAGCAGTCAGGCTGTCTCTCCTGAAGCACAGCTCTGTGAATTTAGTATAATGTGCTTCCCCCTCCCAGAGTAACAAAGTGTTTGCAACATGCAGGTAGGAACTGGGAGTCCCAGGCACATTTCCCTGTTCCAGATGAACAGACTCCGGCACCCAGTGATCCTCTCTCAGCAGAACAGTCTTGCCACAGCATCAGGTGTTAACTAGTCTCCTTCAGCTTTGCAGTTCCTCCTACCTGTATGGCTTCTATATTTTATATAAAAAACAGAAAAGTATTCCACTGTTCATGGTGAGTGTTAGGATATGTGAGATGAACGTGTTTCAGTGAAGGAACTACTGGATATTTACTTCCTAGTTCCTGATTTTTCACAAAGTATACAAAAAGTTTCTCAGTATTACCAAAACTAAGATCCCTAGGGAATGCTAAGATATTAAAATGAAATAATTATATAGTTTTGGCACTTCTATGGTTAGGTATGAAGATTACAGCCATTTGAAGGTTAGATTAGTGTGTATGCATTGCATTCCACTTGACTCCCACGAGTGCTTAAACCCTTGTGGAAAGATCAGACCCTCAGAGACCACTTTTTACTTTTTGAGATATTTCTTTATTTCTGTTTAGAATTTCTCTTATGTCAACAGTGAGCCAAAATATATTATTATCAGGCAATTTCAGAGCACTGTGTTAGAGCAATTGTGACAATATTGATCAAGCCTGATCTCAAGACCAATCCTTGAAATACTACGCTGGTGTCTTCTCTCCTGTCTGTGATTTCGCCTTTCATAATAGCCTGTGCTGCATTTTCTTCTGCACTACATAATATTATACTCTCTATTCTAAGTTAACTAGCAATTTCTAGTGAGGACTCAGTTCAAACATTTCAGTGACATGCAGAAGAATTAGATTTACCCACCCCCTCATTATGCAGAACACTATTTTAATGAAAGAAAGATGTCTTATTATTCAGACATGAGCTGCCTTTTATGAAGTATGCTGAATTTTAGCATACTTTTTGTTTGTTTCTTTGTTTTTTAACTTCCATGTCTTTGAATTTCTTTCCTCAAAGAGTGTCCATAACAGAAGTGTGTTCCCTGAACACACTTAGGAGACAAGAAAAATACCCTTACGAATGCAAGGTTTTCATTTCATTATATCTAATCCTGCAGATTTCAGTCCTTGATGAAATAAATCTTGTTAGCATGTACATATTTCTGACATAAGTATCCAGGATTAGTCCAATATTATTACCCGACCTCTTAAGGAGAGCTGTTATTGTAGTACTCTATTAACTAAAGCATCACACATTCAGTTTTTCATAGGGTAAGCCATCAGCCCTTTGGAGCTGTATAATACCATACAGCTGCCCATAACTTTGTCATGGGAGCCCATTAGCGACAACTGGCTTTTTGTTTTTCTTTTCAAGAAGTAGACATAGTATAATTTAACACTGCATTGAGCCACAGGTCTACAAGCCAAATATTTCTCTGGAACCATCAAAAACAACACCCCAGGCTCCTCTATACTCATAGTAAGGAAAAGTTTTGCTAAGTCCATTGTAAGGTCAAAATTGTTATTTTCCATAAGCCAATATAAGTATAGTCTTTAAGAAATTGTTTGGATTAATTTCTGGATTCTTTAGTGCTACTGCTTCAAACAGATATTAGTGACATAACAGAACAAAGAAAAAAAAAGATTTTGAGTTTTTGTGTAATCATCAATGATACAGAAAATGTATAAGAAATTAGAAGAAAAAATGTAATTATCAAAGGAGTGAGACTTTCTGGTTGTAGGAACAAGAAAAACAATTGTAACATTTTTTAAGAAAGACCTTAATAAGATTCTGAGCAGCCTGGGGACCGTCACAAGCATAAGTGATTTTTCTCCCAGCGCAGTTCTTCCGACTGTCCATGAGAAGACGGCCTCACAGGGAAGGCAGCGATTTCCAGATCCTGCCACCCTAACAGATGTTACCGCTTCACTGTAACTACAGTAACTCTTGCCGTGGAGCACAGCCTCACCAGATCTTCAGAAATCTTGGCCAAATTTTTCCTTTTTTTTGTCCTGTCTTTACAGTGAGTTGCAGCAGGAGGGTAATCCAACAGTGATTTATGTTCAGTGTGCAACACAGGCAACTGCAAACCTCATATAAACTTATTAGTTATTTAAAGAGTTAAAAGTTAAAAATTATAAAGTTATTTAAAGTTTTAACATTCAACCGTCTTTCATAGGGATTAGGGAGGGGAGTAGAGTTTGGTTTCCTTTTAGTCAGGTCCTAAAATACAATGGAGTTCAGGCATTCATGCACCTGGGGGAATTAGTGGACTATTCCTAAGCTAAGAGAGACAAGCACTGGATAACCTGTGCTCAGCATAATAGGGGACAAATAACAAAACGTTATAGGGTCCCTTAAAATATAACAGCTTTTTTTTTCCACTACCACCAATGTTTTCCAATTAAGTATTCTCAATTTGTTAGTATTATCTTTGATTGAATATTGTCTTATCTTGAACAAGCCATTCCTGTTCTTATAGTATTATTCTATTGTGCCATATATGTGGGTACAGAAACGTAGTGAAAATCTATTAGCTGGTGAGTCCCTTACTACCTAAAAAGCATCCGAGCCACCACTGAGAGCAGGGCTCAGCTGAAAGAGCACAAGAGCAGCAGCACTTCTGAGCTGCTACAGTTTGCTACTCAGCACACTGCGAAACTGCACTCAGAGGATGTTGTTTATTCAGCAGAAAAAAACACAGGGAGGAAGAAAGGGTTAAACCCCAAACCCATGGTCTGGGGGCTTGCCTGCAGTTCACCACAGCTCTTTCAAACCTCACTGTTATGGGATCTAATATTCACATTGGGATAACTGTATCTTTGTCTGTTCCTTTTCCTTCTGTCGTTGCCTCAAACAGCCATATTGATATCATTCCCTGAATTCAGGCTGAATAACAGTAAGCAGGCAAAATGAGTCAAACCAAATATACATATTGCACCTATCACTATTGCCTTGACCTTTGATTTGACTCAATTCAGAAAAAAAATAGTTAAAACTTGCATTTCAGCTCTATTAATATGTTTCATTGAGAAATGTTTTGAATCAATTGCAATTTTGAGCACAGAAAAGGTCAAAAATAAAAAAAGGAGAGAGAGAAAAGTTAATCCTGAAAATAGGATGTGCAATGTTTTAGTATACTTTTTAAGGAAAGTAATTTTAAGAAATAGAAGAGGGGAAAAAAGGAGAAAGAAAAGAGGCTGCAATTGTGCTGCAAATAATGTTTTTGAAGCCACCATAAAAATGTATTATGAGATAAAGTATATACAAATGGGCTTTTAGAAGATAGTCTTCATGACCGCATGATCCTGTTTTGATTTGTTAGTATTTATTAGCTGAAAGATCTTTGCACTTCTTTCAAAAAATGCACTGGCATAAGTATGTGAAACCTCCTGGGTATTAAAAATCAATATGAAAGAAAAGAAAGAGTGGTAAATTCTCATTTAAAAACTGTGTGCTTGACCAGTGGAGAAACCTAACAAAGCCTCTCAGCAAAACAAGATCTCTTCAATATCTGCTGTTCTGAGCATGTCTTTTCCTGATTTTAGAAGATTTCAACATAGTATTTGACCTTTGATATTCAGTATAACCTTGTCTTCTTGGAAGTGCAGATTTTGCTGATATAATTAGATAATGCTGAAGAAACCAAATCTACACAGGATAGTCATGTATTTATAGCTTTCTAAAGCACAGAAGGAACTAAGGAGATATTTCTTGGAGGTATCTTTTCATACACTCTGACATGCAAAACATGGCTTGACCATTCAAAAATCCCATGGCTAGTAACACAGGTTTTGCCTCTTTGAAGTTAGGTCAGTTTACAGAATTGCTTATTCATTGTCTTCAAAATATCTGACAGTATGCCCCTCTATTTTGATTCTTGATTTTTTCTGTCTATGCTTATGTGTGGCAGTTCTGCTCACATATTGTATTTTTTAAGTATTTTTAATCCATTTAGGATATTCATTGTCAAGACATGTTCATCTGTATGCCTTATTAGTCTTAGCATGAAGCCCCAGTCACACAAATGCATCAACTATCATAATCATATCATATTTACCAATCATAATTGGTAAAAATACCAATTATAGGATAAAGCAGGAGTTATTGTCTATGCATAGCAGGCATATCAGGACAGTCTGGACATACAAAGCCAATTATTCTATTTTTTTTTTCTTACCATCAGTTCCAGGACCAAAATCTGAACCTTTAAATCACATAGGTATTTCAATTAGTGGATTTTGAATTCATTCAAATTAGGCAACATTTTCAAGCCACAGAGCCCAACAGATGGTCTTCAAATAACAGAAAAAGTAAAAGCACATATCTTAGAGATATGAGAGACAGCTATATAAAAATTACATGGACATAACATGGGTGAGGAAAAAAGGGAAGAAAAGGAGAAGTATGGTTTGCTAGAAAGCTGTTTTCAGGAGAATCAAAGCTATTTAGTAATTTGAATTGTGTCTCTAATGGTTTTGACTAAAAGCAAGTGACAAAATATGAATGGGGATGAAAAAGTTTAAAAACATACTTTGTTGATATTTCTTAGGCAAAATATCTTCATTTTAGCAAGAAATTGCTTAAAGAAAAAGTAAAGAAAAAGATTTTATGCTTTTTAAAAAAGGGAACAAATCAAAAAAGCTTAACAAAAGCTTAATCGTGAATTAAACAAAGTATCTATAGAAAGAAAACGAAAAATTTTCCACTGCATTGTTGATGATGTCTAGATAATTTTAAGTAAAAAATATTTCTAACTAACTCAAATGTACGTAATATTGTTGCTCAATAAAATAAAACAGTTGGAAAGCATGGTTTTAATAAAACTAAATGTCTGAAAATAGGTTTTGAAGGAAGTCCAATCTGTATGGTGTGCCAGACAGTGTAATCTAGAGCTTCCACCTATTAATATTTTATTATCTATCAATATAATGGTCATGATTGTTTTTGAACAGTTTCAGGCATTAGCTTTCTCAATGTTACAGGTTCTTTAACAATCTGTAGAGTATATGACAATTTGACCAAGTAACATGTTTTTGTTAAAAAATCATTAAAAACCCCACAGTATCAAAAGAGCAATGATTTTAGACTGTGCAATTTTAATTACATGGTTCATAGTACTGAAGATTCAAAAAACTGCAAGTGTAGCTTTGGTTCAAGATGATTATAAACCCCAGAGGTATAGTTCACAAGTATTCTGTAAATTCTATGAATTCTGTAAATCAATTAAGCCCACTTATATATATATATTTTTATAGAAACTACCTCTGAACGAGTATAGACACTAACATATGTAAACGGACTTTTAGTTCAAGGATGTCCTTGCAGGATCATTATACAATTTGTAAACAAAACTGGAATATTTTTAACTTAAAAAATCAATCTACTAATTTCATCAGTTATAGAGAGACAACTGAGGTTACCCTAAAGAGCAGCACAATGTTGTAATACAGCAGAACAAGCTATAATCAGTTTTGGATTTTCCTTCTTTTGATTCAGGGTTTATTCAAGAGATTGAATAGTACCCACTGAAGGAATACCTATTTTTCTATGGCAAGAAATCAAAAGCATTATTGCTAACTATATCATGCTGTTAGGAATCTCCTGTAGAACTTGCAGAAGATACAGAAGAATACAGAAGAATAAAATTCAGTTATTCAGATTGCCTTTATTTAAATGACTTTTAAAAATAGTTATTATTGACTCAGTTAACAAGCCCAGTTTCAGAGGTGCTTTGGTCAGCTATGTACCTGTGCAGTAGAGAATTTTTAAGAAGCCATAAGGGGATCAAAGGAATTATTCAGATCAATTGTGTAAATGTTTAATGTACATAATATTGACTTGGGACATGTCACCTCCCCGGTGTCTTGTGGCCCATATGGTATTGCATTTGTGAAATCATTTCATTGTAGAAATCAGCAAACAGCTGCTACACATGAATACCTTTCAGCAAAATTGAGTGCGCTGAATAAAATATTTACAAAACATACAGTTTTGTAATTTGAGACAGCACAGTTGAAATTATAAAGAAAAATACCTGTAACTATGTGATATAAATTATGTGCTGGAAAAATAATACAGAAACCTATTAATTTTTTTGGTAAAAAAAGTAGGAAGTCAATGTTGCAAAATATTTTTCTATTCCATCCAAATTAAACTGTATTCTTTTATATTTGATCTTATCCATGTGTCAATTGTCCACTGGAGATTCTTTTCCTCCTCATCATCCTTTATGCTCTTGATTTTCTTTATTTATGAATCCCACATATTTTATCCTTAGCATCAGAGCTAAGAATAAGTACTGGCATAGGTACTATCTTTTAGTACTATGCAGCATGTTTTGCTCTCTAAAAACTGTAAGCAAAATGCAGTAGATACCTCACATGAGGACCAAAGTACATGGTGTGATTTTACACTTAAGAGTCTTTGTGGAATAGCACTGTTTTTCAGAAGGAATGTACTTTGTGTTTCTTCCACTTTACAGTCCATTACCCTGTTATGAAAATACATATTTTCCTCTGAGATGAAAGAAGAAATGAAATACACAAAACAAAGGAGGGAAAATAGTAGCTTGATTTGCTAAAGTGCAGTTCTAAAAAGTGCTGATTTTAGAGGACCAGACAAAATACCCTGTTCTGTAACATAGCTAAGCATGGCCAATTTTGAAATCAAATCATTGGAATTTTGAATCTGAAGTTCCCAGTACTTTTCAGAGATCCATGATTCCAGTGTTGACCAGTACTGTGAGCCCCAGTGAACACTGGTATGGATTGCCCTTGAAAATACAACAAGTGTATCTCTACAAATATTCAGAATGCCAAGCCTTTTGAGGGAAAGAAAACTTAACCTAAGACTCCCGTGACTTACATAAACCTAAATGAAGGTCCTGATTATTCTTCAATGAGTTACAATCCTCTACTCTGCCAGCCTTCTGTCAGCCTAAGAAAATGAATAGTAATTTTTTTACTCAGAAATGATGGAACAGTAGTTCTTTTTGCGGCCTTCAAAGCCTTCATTTGGTGAAAGCTCAGTGGTCTCAGTGTCCATGTCTTCACTGATCATTTCCTATGACAGTTGCCCATAACAAGAAAGAACAAATTGGCTTGCACAACCCAGAAATAATGACTGATATTCGTTGATAGAGATTCTGCTCTAACATCAGTCTCTGCCTATAACCCTGAAGAGAATGAGCTTAATATATGACTTTTAACTACCATTCTAATGAAAAAATATGCAACTAGAATTATCTATTAAATAGTAGATAAATCTTATGGTTCCTTTCATATTTAGATTTCAGTGTACTCACTAAACACATTATCATTACTTCCAGCATTATAAAGTAAACATTAATTGAAGTCAAATGACAAATATTAATCGTTCTCAAGTCCCGTATTATACAGATCTTACTTACCTAGTAAGCATTGAGGCTCTTCACTGCAAGGAAATATAGATAAGAGATAGGCTAGTGAGAGAAAAAAAAAAGAAAAGAAAAGTGGAAGATGAAGGCAAAACATGTGATTGAACTTGATATAAAAGAAAATTGGAAGCCAATGAAGGGCTGGAAACAAGGAAAGATATGGTCAGTGGTATATCTGAAAAATATAAAAAGGAAAGTAACTGGGGTATTAGAGCAAAGGATAGCTGTGAATAAAAATGATTTCTGTAAACTCACCTATGGAAATTAGGGTACTGAGACAGATACAAATTTGGCTTCCAAGTCCTGCAACTTGACTAGAAGTGGAAGCCAATGTTGGCATTTTTTTTTTCAGGGTGAAAAATATACACATGACAAAGGACATTGAAAGAAATTTGATTCAAATGTGGGACCTGAGACCTCCAGACCAACCTTAGTTAGGAAACGCTATGAAAAATTAAGGATCAGAAGTAAAATTTGTTGTGCGTTGTCACCCTATCCCTCTAGAATTGGGTCAGAAAATCGTTTAATAATAAAGAGAAGCTATTCTTAGTACGGCTTTGTAGAAGAGGAAAATATACCAGTTAGGATAATCTCTATAAATGGAAGCATATAGTGGAAATGCTGATTCAGGGTTCAATGTAAATAAAATAAAATAAAATGCAATACTATTATGTTTCCCAATGAGGAAATTAGGAATTAATTCCTAACTTCTATATTGTTTATTTAAAGAAAAAGATTTTTTTTTCTTTTGCAATAGCAGAAGGTCACTAACTGTGAATGGAAGCCTTCTTCATTGGAATTTCAGTGGATTAATTTTCCAACATTTAAACTGAAAAAATATTTTTATTGACCAAACAAAATAACTTATTTTATGGGAACTCAAGTCTTTAAGAACTCTACTTTTTAAAAGGCTCTTTCTGTATTTCATCAGAACTATATCTGAACAGCTCCAAGGGCAGTATTTGTGCTTCCCAGCCCACAGCAGTCAGAAGGAAGAACTGCTGATAAAGCTCAGGAAACACCTTTTCCCACCATGCCTGGTCCCTAAGGAAGGTGAATGAGAAAATGAGCTCATGGTCTTTCTTCCTAGAACTTCATGACAAGAGTAATGCCAAAGAACTCTGAGATAGCCAGTCAGTGGGGGCTGAAGGATGGGAATCAGATTGGCGGGAGGTTAAAAGAGGGTCCTGTAGAAGATAAATAATTTTGTCAAAATCAGCTTTTTGAGGCACTATTGTAGCCTTCTATACCAAACCACACAGACTTCCTCCTCCTCCTTCAGGCCCTACCACCTTCTTTTCCCAATACCATGTCCAGCCATCACCCCTCAACTAACCTGGAATCACTGACTGACCCTGTCCTTTTCACTCTGCTTATGAGCCACTGGGCAGACAAAAGCAGCAAAGACCTTCCCAAAAGCTGTCAGACGTCACATTCTCATGAAAAAATATCTGAGTGCTCTTTGTTTTATGCTCACCTTCCAGTCAGGGGAGAAACTGTGATATTTATCATCAAAAAATGTGGAAGCAGAAGGCAATGGTAGCCAAACTTGTTCCTGCTGTTTACATTAGCTGAAAGCACTCAGCACTTCACAGGATCAATAAGTACATGTACTACCTAACTAATCAGTTTTACCTACCAAAAAGCAGTTTTTGACCAGAAGAGAAAGCTATCTAAAAGGCCTGAATTCACTAGGCACTAGAGCTAATGCTCATGTACCACCTAACCTGCCTTTTCTCAGACACATTAGAGGGTGATATAAGTTTTCAGCTCATATCTACTTCTCATATGTGTGGAGACATCTATTGTGTGCTCTGACATCTCCAGTCTGTAAGTATCAATTTATGGGTATAGACTATCATTATCCATGGCTACAAGAAAGCTGAAAGGTTTTGTAAGAGGAATGGAAGAAATAATTTCACCAAGTATAGTCTGCAAATTAGGGGCTCAGGTACAATTCTGATAAAATCAACATTTCCTTCATTGTCGCTCCCTATTTTTTTAAATGATTGTATTGATATGTTCGGTTTATTTCAGTGCTAGTGCAAAAAAGAACACAACATATCTTGCACAAAATTGTCACTGAGTACAATAGGGCTTGGCATGAATAAAATCTGCTGAATACCATGCATAAATGAGGAGGCCAGTAAATGTGAGAAACAAACAGAAACCTACAAGAAAAGAAAATGGCTAAAATACAGGAAGATAGGATGTGAAGTATAAAGATGGGAAAAGGATTAAGACAGAAAATTAAAGCAAAAACAGACATCTCAAGTAAAGGTCATGAGAAAGAGAGAAAGAATAAATGAGTGTGAACAGAAACAACTACTTTAACAAATAAAAATCTGAAAAGGGCAGTGGAATTTCAACTTTTACTTTGCAAGACTGTTGTATGTTGCGTTAAGTATGCCATATATAAATGTAACCTCTTAATGAGACTTATACATTATCAAGTTTTTAAAATATTTTTAAAGCCTTTTTAAAGCTTTAAAGCTCTCTCTATACAAACATTAAAGAGCTGTCCATGCAAGCAATAGCAATTCCAGGTTCCAGGTAGGACTTTTAAATGCTATTTACTCAGATACAAATCTGATATTTTCTGATACAAGTCTGATTTTTGTCTGATACAAATTGGATATAAATATGGTATTTTCTGCCTAGGTATATCCTAATTTCTTAGGAAGGAAGAAGAAGAATGTTTCATAATAACCTCCAACAACCAATTATAAGGAGACTAGTTTGGGGATTATCATCTGACAAAAGAAGATCTTCACTTTTCAATTTTGTATGAGATAGTAAATCTGTTGCTTGAAAAGCTAAACAACAGCAGTAGTGAAAATGGTCATTCTTCGTGTTAAATATCACTATTATTTCCTATGCTATCCTTTTATTCTGAATTTTATACATGAATATCTGCATTAATTTCTACAGAGTCTGCAACCCTACATCAGTTAAAACATGAAATTGTCAATTCGGTTATAAATAAGGATGTGATGACTTAAACCTCAGAGCTCTGTATAGGTGTCTATGTACAACATGAGATTACTGGTTTAGATTAGACAGCTAGCTAAAGTTAGACACAAGAAGATTGCAACCTCAAATCCTCCTGTCACTGTCAAAAGATGACCCTGTAGATCCTGTTCATCAGTTAGTATGGTTAGCACAAATAACACCACGGAGAGGTCAGTACCAGTGCAATGTGTAATGACTATGATGTTGAAGCAAAGGAGTAGGAATAGCAGTTTGTGCTTTAGATATTTGTGACTTTTACAAATGTCAGGAAGATTTAACTTACTGTTGGTAACGTGCTTGAAAAGACTTATTTCCTGCAAACCATTTTTATTTCACATATACTAGAAAGAAGAGTGCTCTCTTAAAAGCTTAAAGCTCTCAAACAAGAAATTTTATTTTAAAATTTCAACTTTATATTTTGTACTATCCGTAAGAAATATTACAAAATTATACAAATGAAGAAAAAGAGGATTTCAGATTATATTACTTTTTTCAAGTAAAATTCTATTTTAAGTGAAAGCATTTAAAACAGGCATTTTTTAATTTTTATATCTAATTTGTGTTAAAAATTAGCAGAAATTTAAAATAAATATGTTTTCAGTTGGAAATATATATAATAATATAAAAGTTTTCAACTTTTATCATAAACCTTCACAAGTATTTAGCAAAAGTCCATTAATGACTAAGATTTTGCTTTAAAAAACACCTGCACTTCGAAATCTTCAAAATGAAACCTACCAAGAAAAGGCAAAGCAAATGCCCTTCATTCAATTTAGTAGTGAGTTCCTTCCCATTACATATTTGGATCTGAAATATTTATTCCAGCAAGAATCCCTATGAATGCTGTCACAAAATAAAATGGGTAATTTGAAGTGGCATCACAGTTTTTCATTTTACAGAGGATTCCTTATACCAAAGGAATATAATTAATTGTAAAGCTCTTTGGATCAACTCTACAATGCATTACAAACTATCTCCACATCAACAAGCTTTCAGGAGAAGCATATTTCTGCTCTGTTTCTGCTCTGCAATGCAAATCAAGGAACAGAAAAGGGGGCAATTGTGTCAAACTCCTGAACTGAATTACAACATTATTTTTTAAACCCATTGTATATCAGAAAATATTCAGGAATAATCACATTTACTGGGCTTGATTCTCCAGTATTCTATTCCCAGTGTATGAAGGAGGGTGTTTTGGATGCTGCTTTTAAAAACAAAAGTCACTTGTAAAATGCAAGGCAGCAGGATCTCTTGTCACTGTGAATGTAAACTCTTATGTTCAAATTCAACCAAGAAATGGTTGTGATTGATAAACTGAAATGGCATGTGGTAACAATTGCTTTCTGAGGACCCAAAAGCACCAACATACAAATGTTGCAGCATACCAACATTTATAGTCCAACAGCAAGTATAATGTCTAAAAGTTTTTGAGGGGGGAAAATAAGGTTTTGCTTAGAACACCTCAAGCTTTAATTCAGTGAATGAAAAAAAGATCCTGGAAAAAAAAAATACATATATACATATATATATATAACTTATAATATAAGCTAGTGTAGGAAGACAAGGTTCAAGCTGCCATACAAATAGCTTCCAAAGACTAGTTTTGAACACTGCTTGGGGGGTTCAGTGTCCAGAGATCCATACAGCTAGACTTTCCACAGAGAAAGAATTGATTAGACGTTTGGTAACTCACAACTGTGCTTATGACAATATTTTCTTTGCAGTAAAGTATTAAAAAAAACTGACTATTTTCCAATCAGATTAACTAAGGAGGCACCCAAAAGCACAACAATTAACAGTCCTTTAACTGAAGAGCTTGATATGAGGTCTTCTCCGATCTCGGGGATTTTATAATTTTAAGCTTTTCTTTCACAAAGAGTAGGAGTTCTGTAACTTCCACAGTACGAACATACAGCTTTTTCATCAGATACGTAGGTTCTCAGCTCCAGAGGTATTTTTGACCATCCCTGGCTCTGAGGCATTTGCCATGAATTTGAGGCAACTTGAAGAGTGTTTGGGAATTCAGTAGAATTTTATTCCCTAAGATATTAATGTATCCTCTCCAGTGTTTTTCTGCACTGGACCAAAAGACTGGAATAAATCATTTTTCAAAGTCTAATTTTCCTGCAACATGAACATTCTGAGTTTGAAACTCTTCACACCATTTCAATGGTAATTGTCAGCCAGTGGCATAGGTCTCAGCATCATTCATCATAGTAGCAGCTCTATATGCACTTACCTACATCACACACATTTAAAAAGAGTAATGAATACTTAAATTATCTGATATCTTCAAAACATTCTTCACAGAGAATGTGCGAGGACAGAATAAGCACAGTTAGAAAGGAGCATGAGGAAAATTAAGATTTACCTGTTTTCTATAAAAAATAAAATTTACAGGAAAAGAGGGAAATAGCAGCCGATAAGAAAATTAAGTTTGAGAAGAAATAATATCATAGCTGTTATTTTAATCTCAGCAAGGAATAGATGAGAATGTATTAAATAGGAGTGATGTGTTTCAATTAATCTCAACCTATTTCCTATAAACAAAAAAAAAACAACCAAAGTTTGTCAGAAATCAAGGGTTCCCTAGATGAATCCATTTATTAAAATAATATTTCATATAACTAAGTTCTGCCTCATGGACTGATTTATCAACATTACATTTTGAGTATCTCAATTTCCACAGAGAAGGCTTAATTGGATATATCAGTCATTTGGTACATTCTTCTTCCCCGTCTGGATTATTCTGGTTTTTCAGCTGACAGGTTTATGGTGAATGTGAATAAATTCAGAGAAGAGTTAAAATCAAAGTCAATGGTGAGAATGAATGAGGAGAGAAGGTAATATGCTGTACAGAGAAAGAAGGGGAGATACACATACATTGATAATAATGATGCCAAATGTAGCCTTATTGCTGGCACAGGCTTCCCCTTTCCTCTGCCTCCTAAAGGACCTGTAGATGTTCTAAGGGCAGCTGCACAAACAGAGTTCACTTCTAGCCCCTGTCCCCAGTCCTAGCTAAGCAGTCTGACTGTCAACAACTATAGACCATTAATTTTATTCAACACTAGCCTCTTGGACTGACTTTTTCAGATAGTCAATCTAGTGGTAATTATGACAAGGTAGACCACTCATCAGACAGCACACAGAAGCATCATTCTGGAGCTAGAAACATAATCAGATAGGATCCAGGTATTTGCTAATTTTCTAACTATTTAATTGCTTAAGTACACGTCGGGGAAAATATCTGAATTCCAGGCTTAACTGTGTACTTAACAAACTAAAGCAAAGGCTGATTTGCTCCACACAGTCTTTCATCCTTTCCCTGTGGCCAGGCAAACAACTTGTCGTTTCTGACACTTGGAGAGTTGCGTTTCTTCTGTTCTCCTAGCAGGTCTCTGCCTAGCAAAGAGGCTCCTCTCATGGGGCAAGAGGAAATAATGTTCATTTCCAGCATTCTTTGTAAATACTTTTTATTCATCCTGTTGGTTTTATAGCACTCTGGTGGAATGGAAATGACTAGTTAATTAAGCTTCTGGGGACTGCAGGCATATACATCTTCCTAAACATTCATTTGTCTGGCAGCATGGAAAATGCCAGCATCCCAATTAATATTTAGTCTGTAATTGGGGTTTTGAGGTAAAGTTATAAGAATGATGTAAGACAGCTATGTCCAATAATCAAGTTGTGCCAAGCTAAGTATGTGCTTGTTGCTCCAAGACTCATATATCTGAACTTTGATATTCAGGTACCTTATGTGCAGACTTCCTAAGGGAAATAGAATATTGGACTTGTGTGACAGTTTGAAAAGAGAATTCAGCCAATGTTTTGCATGAAGCATAAACAAATCACCAGTAATGATGGTCACAATGAAATAAATCATAATTATGTTAGACACTACTAATGAGGGCCCTGGGGATTAGAAGCTGCTATGGTAAACCTAAATCGCGTTTTAAATCTGAGCTTAGCTGTTGAGTGTCATCATCAAGCTTGTCATACAGGTGAATTCCTGATTCTGCTGTTGACTGTGGACCAGAATTTCACCTAAAATATAAAATTTCTAAATTTTTTATTTAGGTTGACATTGATCCTATTTCTTCGGAACAGCTCTCATGGAAAGTGGAAAACTTCCCTGATAACTTAAAAGCTCAGTTGATTCATTCAAGTTTTCCTGTTTTATGAAGCACTCTAGAGGCTTTGATCCCATTCCAATCAATCCTGGCTTTCCAGGAAGATAGGAAGACTGCAACAAATAATCTTAAAACCTCAGCATAGCCCCATGTAAGGTACTTACGCCAAGCACACACAGCCACCAAAAAACATCTAAGCCTATGATTAACATTTTGTTTAAAATAAAAGCAACTAGCTTCCTACATGAATTTTGAAGTGTGATCAACCACAGGATAAACAGGAAGCTACTCTACAGTTAATTACTTTGTATTTTATAATAAGTTAAGAGAAATGGAAACATTTAATGATCCCCCATAGTATCTGACTGCATGAACCCACCCTCCTTGTGCAAAATTAAAGTGAGGGCACAGAATTAGAGTTCTCTACTTGCTTGGATATCAATTTTCAAGTCATAGAGTCTCAACAGAGTCATTCCGTCATTTTTAACACTGACGGTGAAGCAGAAGTTTTCTTGGCCACAGTCACTGTGGTCAAAGATATTTTTCTTTCCCCACTAATCCACTGCATTCCCTTTCATCAAACAGCTCTCCCAAACCTGCTGTGATTTGGAACTCAGCTTCATCCTGCCAAGGGACTGAAGAGTCCAGTCTTCTACTTAAAAGCTGCTGAAGGTCTTTAATAGGCTCTGAAGTGACCTTAAGTATAGGGCTTTCCATAAAGCCTATTGACAACCACTGTTTTCCAATTTGTAGCAGATTGAGAAGAAAATGCTATTCATTCTGAAGAAAACGTGTACTTATCTTCACATGAGTAAAATCAAGTACACAAAAACCATAGTCCTCTTTTATTCAAGTTTGTTTGCAAGTGTACTGATTTAGCATACTGTGTTTGTATGATTTAGTAAAAAGCATATGGAACTATATAAAAACATGATGGGCTATATAAAATGCCTGAAAAGTCCCTGTTCAGTTTCAGATATGTGAAAATATTCTTAAGCTCTTTAGTCTCTTGCAAGGCTATTTAAACAACTAACAACTTTTTGAACTTCTTCATGAAAGAGAACACAAAAAAGCACTTTTTATCACTGATTAATTGATGAATTGTTTTGGGGAATCCTAGATAAAAACTTACGGATTTGAACTGCTCAAGTATATATTTTGAGAACTGGTCTGTACAGCCAAGGTTTGGGACAAATTCTTAGAGGAAAGCCGAGAAATCAAGCACGCTAAGCAACCCATGGCTATTTAGAGCATTTCAAAGATGACAATCTATCTGCTTTATTTCATAAACAGGATCTTTGTGTGCATACAAAGCAGTGTGTGAACACAAGCTCATGGTTTACCCAGTGTGTCAAAAAAGCAACCTCTTGATTGCCCTCCATGTACAAGACATAGGATGTATCACTACACAATCAGTGAATGTGATGTTAAATGTAACACAGCCCCAGAAATACGGATTAATCAAATTCTTTACCAGCAGACCTATTTCAGCTAATTCAGAGGCTTCTTTCCAAAGAAATAACAAGGATTATCTAGATGGCTACTATTTGTCAACATCACAGACAAACAGGATCAGTGTATAACATTTATCAGGCTGAACAAAATATGGAGTTAATGAGAAAAAGAGTTTTGTCTGGAAAGGACTGATTTAAAAAAACTATCAGGACTCCTTTTAGTGTTCTAATATATATAGTGCCAATTACATACACTGCACAGCATAAACACACACACATACAGCAACTTAAAGCTTGAGGATACCTCTTCTGTTGGGGGGATCCTCTAAGTATTAAGGATTGGGAAGCTTAACAACTGGTTTTGTTCAGGGAGAGACAGCCCGAAGTCTATTCAGCCTATGAGAGCCAATGAAATTGGACACTAAAACAGTCCTAAGGTTGCTTTAAAAATATCACCATTCACACAGGGAGCTTCAGAGAGCTAAGGACCTGTGATCTCCTTAACAGAGATCTAAAAAATATGTTTTTACTCATAATTTTACTACTTACTCTGTCATCAGATGAGTTGAAATCGTGTCAAGGAAACTGAGTATCTGGAATATTGAGTATATTCTTTTTTTTTTCTTTTTTTGGCTGTTGTGCGGTTGTGTTCATTGTCTTTCTCCTTCTCTTTTGCTTCCTATCTTTCCCCCTCCCTTCCACTCCCTCTCTCTCTCTCCTTCATTCTCCATTCCCACTTCTCTCTCATATTACAGCTGAAAGAAGCTGCATAAAAGCATTCAATTGTCAGCTTGGCTTAATGTCTCTTTTTCAACCTTTAAGCCAGCTCATCAGAGCCCATATTATGAACTTTATTTCCACCACAGCACTTAATACATGCACCCACACTACCTCTTTTAATGCCTTGTTTGAAATGGCATCTTGCTAAAGGGTACTTTTTAGACTGCAGATGCTCTCTTCATCTCACCCTTTTCCATATTGCACTGCTACCTGTTCCCATAAGTGACTGCTTAAACCAATTTTGATTAGCAATACCTGATTACCACTGCACCCAGGTAATCATAATTGAAGAATGTTATAATTTGTCAAAAAACTAAGCACATAATACAAGACAAAATGTCAAAGATCTGTCTTTGCCTTTTGTCCACAGTTATTATTTTATAGGTCAACAGGGGTGTCTAAGGTGGAAGCAATGTTTATATGCATTCTAATAGAGTGAGAAATCTATTTGGAAACTTGCCACTATTTCACTGTAAAGTAAGGCCTATCTAACAGACCTTTTTCAGCATTTCTCAGACATTTGAATTTCTTGTTAAATTGCTATATACATTTAATTTTCTCAATTGAAACTCCAGTATAATAACATATAGCATAGAGCAGAACATATAACAACAGAGAAAGTAATAACACTGTGCTGGTACAGTTCCACTGCAATGCTCAGAGAGGTATTGACAGATGAGATAGACTCTTCTTCTCTTAAATGGTCAGACTTCAGAGAGCTGTGATCAGACTGACTACAACATATTAGTCATCTTTGGGAAGGGAGGGGAGGGAGAGAGAGCTGGGAAACCTTGATTGCATCTACATCCTTCTGATGTAGATGGCATATCTGAAATAAAAGGAATTGGTTTTGTTAAATATTTCAGTCTGAAAAAAAGTCTGAGTAAAGAAAATTCAAATGCAAAAGTGCTCAGATTGTGTAGGCAAGGTAGTATCTGCATAGTACCAGAGTTCATAATAATATTCATTCATGACAGAAAAAAATCAGAATATTGGAATTTAGTATCAGTCCTGGAAGCACCACATCATTAAAGGTCTATGGAGGCTTAACTCCAGCTAGTTTTTTTGATACTTCTTTCTTCTCTGTCTAAAAAAACTAATAAATAGACCTATTGTCATCTTTTCATGGGCAACATGCTAATAGAGCTGAATAATCAAACAGTACTTCTTCTTAAGACCAAGACCAGTTCTGTTCCTGTGATTCTTCAGGTGCAATTGCAGAAGATACAATTTACTGCATGTCACATGTCAAACGCATTTTTTCCTAATGTGTTAATAGCTACTTCATAGACAATGTTTTCTTACAATAAGAGGCTACATTTCAGTTGGATGGGTCCTGGGAATTATTTAACATCTACTTATTCTCAGTGCAACTCTAGCCTAGCAGAGTGCATTTCTGAGGAAGATTTGGAGACACAGTCTGATTCTTGTTCCTAACACATAGAGCAGCAAACCAAATGCTCACCAGGTCTTTATGCACAAAGAGCTACTAACCTAAAGGGACAACCCAGTGATGTGTGCAGGAACAAAATATTCTGAGAACATTTCACAATTTAATAACCCACTGGAGTATAGCTATCTGAAGTCATTTATGTCCTCCAGCATGATGTTAGTAATGCATTGTTAAGTCCAGGTGCTGGTTGAAGTTAGCACAATTTTCTTATTAAAGAAAACACTGGAGTTTGAACAAAGAATGCATGATATCCTGGATCAGAACATGCAGGGAGAAAAGACAGTATTTTAAATTTAAACTCCCCTTTCAGTATTGAAGATTCCAAAATCTGTTATAAATCACATGACTGCATCACCACATAAAAATCAGTACCTTACTTTTAATAATTCTGATTTATTTCCTGAGAGCTTGGGGAAATCTTATCCCTGAACCAGGATCCTACTCTGTTACAAACCGTGAAAGAGAGAACAGCAAGACAGTTACTACACTTGCATCAATCTTGCATCAATAAGCGATAAAAATGAATATAGGCAAACATGAATGGCACAGGAAAAAAAAAAGACAACATTTGCCAGAACAATAGGGAACAATCTCAGTGTAGTGTCCTAAATTGTTATATTTTTAAAGGTGTTGCTAGGGATTTGGGGCAAGAGCATTTTCAGGGTCAGTGGCCAATCTGAAAAAGGTCAAGAAGGGAAACTGAGAGGAAAAATATATACATAATCTTACAAAACAGAATGTTAGAAGAGTTTAAGAGTGAAAGGCAGAAGGGAAATGGGGAGTCAGATACAGTAAATGATGGGTGTTTTGTTGTCTTGTTTTTTAACATGAAAGAGCTTTAAAAAAATCTATTTGCATGGTGAGTGAAAAAAAAGAAACAGAGGAGGGAAACAGAGAGGAAGGGAGGGAGGGAAGGAAAGAAGGGAGGGAGGGAGGGAGGGAGGAAGGAAGGAAGGAAGGAAGGAAGGAAGGAAGGAAGGAAGGAAGGAAGGAAGGAAGGAAGGAAGGAAGGAAGGAAGGAAGGAAGGAAGGAAGGAAGGAAGGAAGGAAGGAAGGAAGGAAGGAAGGAAGGAAGGAAGGAAGGAAGGAAGGAAGGAAGGAAGGAAGGAAGGAAGGAAGGAAGGAAGGAAGGAAGGAAGGAAGGAAGGAAGGAGGGAAGGAAGGAAGGAAGGAGGGAAGGAAGGAAGGAAGGAGGGAAGGAAGGAAGGAAGGAAGGAAGGAAGGAAGGAAGGAAGGAAGGAAGGAAGGAAGGAAGGAAGGAAGGAAGGAAGGAAGGAAGGAAGGAAGGAAGGAAGGAAGGAAGGAAGGAAGGAAGGAAGGAAGGAAGGAAGGAAGGAAGGAAGGAAGGAAGGGAGACCTTGTTTTGTCTGCTTTGATATCCCAGAAAGAGCAGAAGCAACCCTGCTGGTAGGCATGCCATGATTCTGATAAAAACAATGAGAATTGATTTCAATCAGAAACAAAGTTAGTGCTGAACACTTTGGAAAGCCTTAGTTCCAGAATTTAATTCATATAGGAAAAGATCATTAAATTAGGAACAGGTTCAAATAGTGTCGCTGAATCCTCTCTGGAGGAGCTTCAGCTAAGGATTTCTGAGGAGCTGATGGCTGAGCACATTGCTTGGCGTTCAGTAGAAGTCAGTCCTGGAATTCAGCAGGTTATGGTTGGTCACCAGAACCCCACAAAATAGTTTCCTTTTTGTTTTACTTAGAGCTTCCTAATGAGGAAACCCTAGGACTTCTATTTTTTTTTATTCATAAGCGTAAAAAGCTATAATAGTAGGTCTTGTGAATGTAAATAGACACGGTAAACCTTTCCTCCTTTTGCTTTAATCAAAGATAAATTTTGGTGAGGTATATGGACCCCAGATCTAAAATCAGACTCCGCCTTCTAGCATGAGTAAAAATAAAAATGTATGCACTCACCATAAACTAATTCTATTGACTCTGTGCAGTGCATAATATTCAACTTTCTTTTGTCACATTCATGAAAAGTAATTGCATTTTCATGTACTGGCAGAATCCTTTTCACCACATTTGAGTTCCATTTATTCTGCCTATACACCATAGATTTCTGAAAAATAGTACACTCATAGAGCACTTCATCAAGTGAGGATATAGGCCCTTATGCAGCTGAACAGACTTGCCTATACAGCGTTATACAATTCAGCCAATGTTATCTCATCCCACTGCTTCAGCTCTCTCATCTATTTTATCCACTACCTAAAATTATCATCATGGGCAGGGAGGCGGGGGAAAGCAGAGTTTACACATGGCAGTTTTTCAAACAAGACAGTACAGGTTTGGGGAGTACTGTTCATCATTATCTTCTAGGCACTTTAACTGATGTAAGCACTAATGGAATCAGGAGTCTAAATAACAGCTTTTGAATTGGCCTAGAAAGTCTTAATGGGCAATCTCCTTCCTACAATAAATAACAGAGAGGGTAAAGGTTAAGAAACACTAGAAAAAATACACATAGAGCAAAGAAGGAAAGGAAACATCCACTCCTGTAAAGGAGGCTTAAATGTGGCTTTATAAATGCAAAATGCAAAAAATGCACAAAAAAAGCAAACAAAAAAAAACACAGATAAAGTGATGAAATCAAATATATATGAGCACATAGTGCATGAAAAACATTCTTCAAGAGCATGCAAGCTCTTGATAGAAGATATGAACCTGAATCATCAGTGTGCTCATTCAGCTGAAGTGTAGCTCTTCCCCCTGCTCCTTGATTTCATTACACCTTCTCTCATTTCTGGACACCTCTTGCCAACACAGAGCCAGCACACTCCGATGGGGTGTGCTCTGAATGGGATTTATTATGTTGAGGAGAAAGTGCAATGGGAACAGCGCTAAGCGGAACAGTGGATGGTGATATAGACACCATTGCAATTCAGTCCATGTCTAATTAAGTCTGAAGGACTGTGCAGAGAACTAGACCGTGTCATTTTATAGAAACTGGTTGATACTTGTATTGATTTCTAAGGCTCTGACTCAGCACTTCAGCAGTTGCTAGAGTTTTAGCTCAAACAATGTACTCCAGCATATGTACCGTTACAGTAGAGCCTTTTTTCCTTACACTTATATCCTGTACATAATTAATTGTACTGAACTTCCACATAAATTTACATTTTGTTGATGTGCCTGAAAAAACTGATGCTATTATGCACAGTTCTGGTAAAGGAAAATATTAGTTTAGTAATAGTTCTCGATTGCAGATGTATTCACTGTATAGCTGGACTAAATTTTTAAAGAGTATAGCCTCCCACCGATCTCGTTAATCTAACAGAGTTTGATTATAGAGCAGGTGAGGTGGTACAAGATCTGACCAAATTAATCACAACTGTCTTTCATAGTCTCTTGCTTTAATTTCAAGTATAGACAGCAGTTCCTCAATTCTCCTTATCTCTTTAATGTCAGATATATTTGTAGGGTAGTTTATTTGATTTTGAGAAGCCAGATATACTTAAGTATTTCTGTTATGAGCGTAACCTAATATCAAAGGAGAATGTTGTGCAGGATCAGTTTGTAAGGAAGATGAAGACATAAGGAAATGAACAGTAAATGCACTGTGCTACACAATTCGTTCCTTTAGTATAATGCAAAGTATCGCAGATCTGCTCTAATGACTGAATACATTACAGTATATTACAATGTTCACATGCATGCTCCCAGTTTACGGCAAAAGCAATGTAATTCAACTAAGCCTTCTTTCAGTGCAGACTCTTGCGTTGACTGTAGTTTGCAATATATGCTGACACTCACTGCTACTAAGTTCAGTAGACTAGTCAGTAGACTAGTCAGTAGATTAGTTTGTACTGTTACCCCTAATAGAAAATAACGAAACACATGGCACCGGGAAGTACCATCTTTGGAGTAACCAGGAAAGAAATTCTGTCTGTGAAAGCCACATATTTTCTCCTACCACCTACTGTGACCACACTAATACAAATAACTTCCTTAGAAGGCAGTGTTCTTTGGGGATTCAGTAATGCAGATTTTATGGGAGTATATTTAGGATTACTCTATTCCATATTTGAAACCGCTTGCAGGATGCTATACAAATCAATAGAAGTATTTAAATATGACTCATCAACAAGAATATAGATCAGTCATAATAGTCATTTTCAGTACTTGAGGTTAGGGATAAAATTCAGTTTGAAAAATCAGATTTCTAATAAAATCACTGGCTGCAATTCTTCAATAAGGATTTATGTCACCCTTGATATTAACCATTTTCATGAAATGATCACAGCAGAGAGGAATAAGGAAGAAGGAATGTAAAAGAAAGGAAGAGAACAAAATAGAAGAAGATAGTTTGAACCATGATATATAGAGAACCAGAGCCTCATCTGACAAAAATCAGTGGAAATTGCCAGTGATTTTACCCTGTCCTAAACCAGAGAAATCAAACCCTTTCAGGTTCTATTGCCTAGTGGCCTTAAGAGGCTGAAAGCTCCTAAACATCAGTTCTTCAGATGGAGTTCAGAAGGATTTCGAAATAGCAGCAGAAATTGTCTAGGGCTGAAAAAGCAAGACTCGAAAAATTCCAAATCAGCACTTGTAAATTCAAATGGTATCTATTCCGCTTTTAAAACCTCAAAACCACTAAAAGACAGAAGAACCTAAAGCAACATCTTTCATGTAGATGTTTATTTTTAAGCATACCAGAGAGGGCTCCAGGGGAGAAAGCTTAATCAGCACTTTTAGGATTAAGTGCTAAGTGTTAGCCAGTAAGGGAATTGGCTTGGATTCTTCCTCTTCCTCCTTTCGATATCATATGATTGAGATTGATCAGGGAAAAATACAAGAGAATGCCTTGTATTCACATGTGGTTCGAAGTTCAGTATGCACAAGAGGATCTCATTCCTATTAAAACGAAAATAACAAAATATACCCACATATGCACGGCTTTTATGAGCAGTCTTTATCCCCCAGTATTTGCAGATTTTAATACTAAGAAAAAATGGTGCAAGCAGGATGCAAAAAAAAAACATCTCTGCAGCTGTTCACCTCCTTTATATGGCCAGTCACTGAAGAGCTATCAAGGAAATTAATTATGAAACAATAGTCTTTCTGGATGTCAGCTAAAAATATGTACTAATGTTAGAGAACAGTACTAATAGTTTGTTACCGATATGCCTCCATGAGGGAGCACACCTCTTGGAAGGACCTTACTGGGAATCTCATGAAGACGCACGCATGAAGAACCAGCACGCATTCTGGTATACAATTCCCAAGTGACAGCAATTGAATCATACAGTTTCTCCCAGTCAAGCACAATTTTTAAAAATATTTTTTAAAATAATTTAAAAACACATTTGTTTTTCATTTTAGTTCTCCTTTTCATGCCTGTTCCAGAACCTCAGTGAACTTTTGGTTAAATATCTTGCCATTTTCAGCCCCAAAGTTAAACTCCTTTGAACCTGGTAGAGAAAATTTTGTACACAAGTGCAATGGAAGGGAGAAGAACCATTTAACTCCCTTGATGATTTTATGCTTTTAATAGCTATATTCCTTTCAAGTCTTCTTCTTGCTTTGCTAAGGAATGGAAAAAAAAAAGGAGGAAAAAACACTCTCACCTTCTCACATATCTCTCCTCTGTTTCCTTGTCATCCTAGCTGTCCTTCCCTGAAACACTTCCATCTTATAGACACTGATCAGATCCCCTCTCAACCTTCTCTTCTCCAGGCTGAACAGGCCCAGCTCCCTCAGCCTCTCCTCATAGGGCAGATGTTCCAGGCCCCTGATCATCCTTGTGGCCCTGCGCTGGACTCTCTCCAGCAGCTCCACATCCCTCTTGTCCAGTGGAGCCCAGAACTGGACATAGTACTCCAGATGTGGCCTCACCAGGGCTGAGTAAGTGTGTAGCACCTGAGTAGCAGTATCACCTCCCTCGACCTGCTGGAGATGCTCTTCTTAATGCACCCCCAGGATCCCATTGGCCTTCTTGGCCACGAGGGCACACTGCTGCCTCATGGTCAACTTGTCGTCCACCATGACGCCCAGGTCCTTCTCTGCAGAGCTGCTCTCCAGAAGAGAAGATGCTAAGAGGGGTGAATACATTACGTAGAACAGAAAATACATTACAGTGGAAAGATTCCTCAGTACAACATATTTATTAATCCAAGAACAAGTATGCTTTGGTGACTGAATTGATTTGATCATCATGTAATTTCACAAGCTACCAATCACCTAGCTATAGACAGAATAAACTCCCTCTCTAAATTAATATAAAATTAGGCATTTTATTATGATTGTCTTACCTAGTTCAGAAAAGAACAATTTGTGACAACCGAAAGAAGGAAACAAGGTCCTAAAATACTTCAAAGCTGTGGCAAACTCAAAAAACACAAAGTAGCAGACTGCATTTCTACCACTGTTTTCTTCATATTCTCATATCTGTATCCATGCCACATGTTAGCATGCAATAAAAAGAATTTGTACACCTTCACCACACTCCTGCTATCAAGGATGTACATTTGATATGCAAAGACACTCTCAATAGCATCTATTTTTTCCTCTTCTACAACTTTGCAGAAATAATTTTTCCTTCTCTTTTGCATGCCTATTTAACATATAAACAAGGCTATAGTATTTTTCTTTTTTTTTTAAATTCTGTCATGTCAAAATATGATTAATATAAACTAAATTGCAAAACAAAACATTGCACTTAAGAACTTATCAAACATCTATGACAACTTTGAAAAACACTGTTGCATAGACATGAGCACGTGATTTAATCCACTAAATCAGCAGTCTGAGCAGTCTGCAGAATAGACTCCTGCTTCAGTCCAGTCTAAGCGTGAGCAGTCCATGATTTAATTGTTTTTGACAGAGCCCTGAAATACAAGTTTTGACACTTCAGATATTACATCACATGGAAAAAGAACATAATCTTCTTTGACTATTAATTTAAAGATATACTTCAATTAAAATTCATTTGTAAAGAATTTTTACTGCACTTAGATTATTCATTTTAGGTTATGAAAACTGAAATATTAAAAACTTTTTGTTTCTACATTTTGGTACACCAGTGCTTTGCAGAATAAGAACTGCTGGGACATTTCCAGTTTGTAATCTCTGTAAATTGTGTTAGGCTTGTCTTTGGTTTTAAATTTTCATCCCTTGAAAGAGGAATCTTTTAATAGAAAATAAACCACTTCTACTGACTAAAAATTGTGTACTATTCATAAGTTCTCATATCTTTTGCCTTTTTTTCCCCTATGTTACTAAAACATTACCAAAATAAGCCTGAATCTTTACAGATGAATCAGAAGCTCAGTAGTTCAGTAGTTTCAACTTTTGGAAATTGGAATGACAGAGATTAATTTTGAATATCACTGATTTTTATAGTAAAAGACTACATAAGATGGCAATATGCCTTTAAGAATGAAGAGTATGCCAAAGCATATTATGTAATTTGATAGGCTTTTCTAAATCAATGTCTAAGCATAATAAATTGCAAGTTAATTTTAATATCATTCTGTAGTTCCAAGCTTTTAGCAAAATATTAAGTTTAGGTAATATTCTACATGCCTGCAATTGTAATTGCATATAAACAGATGTTAGTAGTTTTTCTGAGAAAAGGAAATTACTTACAGATGGTTGGAGAGTAAAATGTAGCTATGTAATATTAAAATGGTAATTTGAAAAATCATAACATCAAAAATATTGATCTTCAAAATCTGACTGAAGAGATGAAAGGTCATGCTTTTGGATTCTCTCTTCCACAAGTAAAATTCATACTACCAGCCTCTTCATTCCACCAGCATGGAAACCTACCTAGAAAAAAGTAGGATAGACATAGCTGTTAAAAGAAAAAAAAGTCAAACACATAAAAAAAACCCTCTATAATTTTTTTTGGAGATTTTCTACCAAGCTGTTCCAAAATTGGATGAACTCAGCTCTCAGTATTCTTTTATATAAAGAATTTTTAAATAAACCTTTGTACTGAGAAGCTGTAAGTATTCCTCCTACTCAATGAAGAGTTACCTGCCATATCAGAAATGAGCAGGACAGCTGACAACTTAATACTATTTTTGTTAGCATTAAGGAACATGGTAGTAACCTTGGCCATTCTGAGTACTTAGTTTCACCATTAGAGAAACTGGTCTAAAGAAAAGTATTTCAAAGTGGTGCTTAGAAACAAGAAAAGGGAAACTGAATGAATACGTAATGAATACACAATGCATTGCACATCTAATCAGCACAACACAAATGAAACTTAATTTGAAACTTCTCATTTCATAATCACGAATAAAATGTGTGAAAAAAATAATGTCAGGAATTAACTATAATACATTTCCCAGACCACTCTGGAGTCAATACTGAATCCACTGTTCAGAAAGGAAGAAGAAGAAAAGAAGATTGTTTCTTAATGCTTAATACTCTCTACAAGAGAAAGGGAAGAGGAAGACCAGACAAAACTAATTATATTTCTCATACTCAAGTGATTCTCAAAAGTCCAAAGCCACCAGGCATAGGTATTATATCACTTAGACAAGCCTTGCAACTCTGCTGCTTCCTACTGGTTGTGATAATTTCTTTGAGTATGTTAATTCTCAAACTCATCAGTCATTTGTGTATAAAACTTACTTGTCGCAAAAATAAACAAAAATGCTTCTTCATGCTTTTGTAAGGCAATTGTTACTCTTTTTTTCAGTAAGATGCATTTTCAGCTTTCCAGCACAAATTCTCATCTCTCATTAGCGAACTTCACATCAACCACTTCAGTGTTACTAACATCTTTTCACCAGTGTTACCACCGTAACACTCTTGCTACTTGAGCTCTGTGAATAGTCATAAAGACAGAATAAAAGAGAGGCTCAAGTGAATCTTCAAAGTGTTAATAATAATAGTTTAAAAAATAAAAGATCTTATTTCAAAACACTGCTCCATCAAGGAAATTTATTTGTGTTTTGGAAGTCCTAGCTAAATTTAGTGCACCGTGGGAAGGGCTTGTACTGTTACGGGTTTATGCTGATATGACAAGTGCCAACAGGATTACAGAAGTGAAATTTTTCCTTATTTAGAAAATCTATTATTATGAGAGAGCCTCTAATTCTCTACCGTGCCCTTGGATAGTGGAGACAGTCCAAGCTGGAGGCTTTGCAGGATATTTATTGTTTATAACAAGAATGGCGAGATATATTTTATATCATGTCTAAGTTTAGTCATCTTGGAATTTGAAAAGGAATTACATTAGCTGGTGATCACTCTTCTTGCAAGTCCAGTGAGGAAAATCTGCACTTGTACTAGTAGTATATTGTAGATGGTCTTCTATATAATTTTTGTGAAAAATAAAATTAACCATTATGCAGTATGTAACTCTTTTGAAGAATTTGCTAAGTATCACTCAAGATTATGTACCCATCTATCATCAGGATAAAGTGCTATTCATTCCCCCTCTTTACAGAATATGATGAAATTAGTAGTGTTTTCTTGAGTACAGGAAATTGTAACTTTGCACTACCTTTTCAAAATGCCATACTAGCTTTGCAGAATAGTCTGAGATAGACTGGATCATCATCATCAACATTATCCTCTTAGAAGAGCTTACAGAAATAGTGCTCAGTTACTGCACATTTATGTGGTGAGACATCAGTAAGCACTAGCCAATATTTGTTCAATATCCAACAATTCTCTACTGTCCTAACTACAGATTTCTTGGATATAAAAGGCAGTACTTTTACCTCCTTACTTTTTATATAAATATCTTTCATACATTCATGTCCATTGATTCGATTTCTGTTAAAGTTTTCTTGAAAAGAATTCTTTCCAGGTTTTAGTTTTTTGAGAGGATAAAAAATAAAATAAAATAAATACTTAAAAATCTACTTCCACACAAACTTTTTTTTTTTTTGGTCTATTGTGGTTGTCCTTGATACAGTCACCTTTGTGAACCACTTTCAAATGTGTGCCTTTGCATGCCTGAAAAGCAACCCTTTCAGAGCCCTAGCAAAAAAGCAAGCAACTATCCTCCCTGCTAGCACACAATTTATAACCTAAGACAGTGTCAACATCAACAATAAAAGGTACAAGAGTAGTACAGAAGAAAAGAGGGAACAGTGAGCTACTAGCAAGGAAGATGGTGTAGGGTGAATTTCAACAAGGACAGGTCTTAATTAAAAAGAGATTTGAAGAGAGAGAGAGAGAGAGAGAAAGTGCCTTGTAATAAGATAATTAGTGGCACTGGATTACATCAGTACAAAAGTAGGACAGGCGATTAGCAATTAAGAAATGTGTTTCCTTGATGGTGTCACTCAAACAGCACAGAGTAGTAAACATTTCTAAACACAATAAAATGCCAGGTATCATCTCAAACCATAGCTTTTTCCTGTCTTGTCAGTATAGTTTTGAAACCCTGTAGTACCCTTTTTTTTTTCTCTAAGTGGTTTGAAAGTGAAAAGGATGATTTCAAAACCGAATAACAGATATTCCCTAAAAATGCGACAAAGGCAGGAGGTAGAAAGAGGCAGCATGGATAAACAGGATGGAGGATAAAGAGAAGCTGTCAGATTTTCAGTTTGGACATGCATCATATGCAGTGCACAGTAGGCTCAGATAATAACTGTAGGTATGATCAGGAAGGAGTTAAAACAAAGAAAAGCATGTAGAAAACAGGTGAGTTATATTATGCATAAAAGGCTTTCTGTCTTTCATCTTAGAAAAGCTCAGGCAGCTCCTGCATGTCTGCTCACTTGAGACTTAGCTACCATTTGTCAAGAAAATGAAAATATAATTCACAACCAACTAAGCATACCCTGTGTATCCTCTGACTCCCTTTCGATAGTCAGAGTCCTGGAAATTAAAACAAAATATCCTCTTGACTAATCTCCTGTCTAATCCAATCCGCTTGTCTTGTCAGTGGTAGTGGGAATATTCACTATGGACTGCACAATTCATTCACCATCCCTGGCTCTGGAAGAATGCTACATTTTTCCTCCCCTGCGTCTGTGGTTTGTCTCTTCCCTGATACAGGGATTTTGGCCCAGTGGGTGACCTTTAGCATGGGAGCTCTGAGTGCCTTTAGGTGCACGACGACTAAAACACAGCATTTTGCCAAGTCCTTTCAGAAGCTGCTGCACCAGCCCTTCCAGCGCTACATTCTGCAGCAGCTCTGGAAGGGCTGCTACAACCATCATGCTTATCTGAGGAAGGAAATTACGAAAGAAGCACTTAAAACTTCCTGCTTTTCAGGCAAATCATATATTAGTCTTAAGCTGGTCAAGGTATTCGCCAAATGCAATAGTTAAATCAAAAATTTCAGTTGTTTCTGTCCCCGGTTACGTTATTGCCATCCTCGTCTTCTTCCTGCTTACTCTTTATTACTTTCCAAGCTGTTCTCCCAGCACAGCTCCCTATACAGAAAATCCTCAACTAAAGTGGAAAGTGTGGAACTAAAGTGACTGTAACTACTATCACACAGATACCACAAATTCTGTCTAAGCAAAAAGCTCTATGGAGCTGGAACATATACAGCTAGTTATGCATCTACACGGACCCTGCCAGCAAGGATCCTCTCCTGAAGGAGATCAGCTATATCTTTTGGACCTAAGGAGTAGGTGGAATAAACACTCTCAGTATCAGCCCTATACCCCCAGCCAAGCATCTGCAATGCATGCACATGCAGAGTGTGAATTAGTATTTTGTAGTGGCTGGTATTACATCACTTAGGTGAGTACTCAAATGCTGGTACCTTGCAGCTGTTGGGGCTGAAGTAGGACCAGAAATGATACAACAAGTATATCTACATGTGCAATAATGAGCTAGTATGGAAAAGAAAACATTGACAGTTCAGTTGCTGATGGGATGGTTCCATGGGAAATGGGGATAACCACGGATTATAAAAATCAGGGCATTTATTTAGTGCCGTGTACTGTCCAGCAGAGATTTTGTATCTTCAGTTGTTTCTGTTGTCACATAGACCTCCTAGGATAAAAGGCATTTTAAAAAAGAAAGGTAGCTAAAACTCTTGTTCCAGAAGACTTTAAGCCCCAAAAGTTAGAGACTTGTTAGAAACTGCTGATGTTATGTCACACATATGGAGAAGACATATATCCTTTGGAAACAGAGGTAGGGCACTGTGAAAGTATGCTACCAAGTTATTAATCATTTTTAAAATTTAGGCTAGGGTCTTTAATTTAGTCTTTTGGGAGCAGTCAAAGATTACAGAAGAAGCAAAACATGGATAACAAAAAATTCATTTTAATCTGAAAACAGCATGAGGGTTTTATCTTAATACAATTTCCATTTTCTGTTGCTATTCACAAGGGGGATCTGCTTTAGTGTTTAGCATATTTGATACCAATGGCACTGATGCTTCCAGGAGCTGAGTCAACTAACACTGTGAACTGCCACAGCAGCATTTTGCTGGAATGAGGAAAGCATCTGGGACTCGCATATCTGATGGGCTTTACTTATGGCAACAGTAAGACTTTACTATGCATTAATGTTTCAATATTCAGTCTATTAAGCTATTGAAAGATAACAGCAGAGAGAAAATGTTTGTTCTGATGTTCAGGACAATCTTTAAGACACATTCTCTTCCTCCCTCTCTTTTGCTTTTCTCTTGAGCTCGTATTTAGGTTCTGCCAGGAAAAGAAATATATATATCTAAAATGTGTTTACAGTTATTATTTGTATCAGAGAGGAAGCAGCAGCTTGCAGCTGCAAAGACTGTCTGGGAACATGAAAATCATTTAAAACAAATGTGATGTTATGTTTCTGTTAAGATTTCCTTCCACTGTAATAACTAAGAATTTCCACTGTAATAACTAAGAGGTAGGCTCTTGCTCGCAACAACAGTGGAAACAGAATTAGAATTGAGAACACCTATAAAGCTCTGGGAATAGAGATGCTGGAAAATTTTAAAGCAGAAAAACTTTAATAAAAAATATTAGGTTCACCAAGCCCGAAGTGTTTTTATCTAAATGTTTTGGCATCAAGTAATTTTCAATACACTAAAAATAATGTTCAAAGGCAACATCATCCAGGTTTCTCATATGTGTGCTACAAAGCCAAGTCATCTGGGAGTGGTGGATTTCTGACTCTGTAGTCTGCCAGCTTCCAAATTTTAGGTTGGTGAGGACATGACCTGTCCAATACAACCCAGCTAAAAGGCTCTAGTACCTACACTCTGTTCCGGCACAAACAGAACAAACACTTTTCAAAATATGCGGAGATCCCCATAAGCTCCTCAGACCACAAAGACTCCCTGTTAAATAGCATAACCCTGGCCTTGATACTCAGAAGATCACAAATTCCCCACATAAAGGAAAGGACTTCCAAAGTTTTATATAGAGTTTGAAAATATTTCCTTTTGCTCCAATCCAGCATGAATCCAAAACAGAGACAGACTGAAAAAAAAAGAAATTCCCTTTGAAAAATAAATATTGCCTTCTGGCCAACACTCTAGGAAAACAGACCCACGATGCATGGTGAATTTAACTAAAATTCCCATGTGAGATCTCAAGAAGCAGTGAGGGAAAATTCGCAGGGAAACTTCTACCTCTGTCTTTATTTGTCCAATTTCTGTTGACTACAGTGGGAAATGGCAATATGTCCATTTCTCTGCACTATATCATATAGATCAAAGCAACGAACACCGTTGCAGTTCCAAACAAGCATAACTTAAAATCAGTAGAGCACTCACCACACTACCTATCAGGCCATGGACCTCCCTAGAATACCTGCCCTATTACCAATTAAGGGTACCCAATCCTTCACCTCAGAACCATTCTCTGCTTTGAAGACTGCACTCTCTGTAATGTCTCCCTACTGCATATTTGTACTGAATGCAATACATACCCCACTTTTTTACAGTGGCAGCAGGAAGACTTGCCACTTATGCCATTTGGTTTTCGATAGGCAAACATAAAGAGTACAATTCAATTGCCTAAATATAGACATCCAGTGGCATTTAAGATGCCCCAGCTGCGAATGCAGAGGGCAGGTTTCCTCTTTAGATCCAACATCGTATCTGACAGACCTCTGTCGTATTTACCATAACACTAAGACATCTCTAATTGAAACACATCCAAATGTTGAGATGACTTCAGATTAAAACATAAATGTTTACATATAAGATGGATGTCTAAAGTTCCACTATAATCAATACTGACAGTGGAACAATTCAGCTCACCATAAAGTTCATATTCATCATCTGTCTTTTCCCTAGGCTCTGCCTGACTACATTGACTGGGTCTCCCTTTACCATAATAGAAATTTAGACCTTCCTGACCTATAGACATATACATTTAAATGTTTTAATTTCTAATCTTAATTCTACCCAAGTAGTTACTCTATTCCCTATGCTTAAAAGCAATTTGGTTCATCATTCTGCCGTTTGGAGGTGTCTTTCCTTGCAGGCACAATTTTTTCCTGCATCTTCCACTGTTAGGAACCTACATAATTTTTGCCTAAAATTAACCAGAAGCTGGTATGTTCCCCAATCCAATTAGAAGCAAATTGACTGCACGTCTTTTGTTTACCAGAGCTGTACTTAAAACAGGGTAGGCTACAGGAGATGAAGGGACTCTGCATGAAACACAGATGAAAGGATTAAGAGCCCCAGCAATACCGCACCCCAGAAGCATGAACTCAAGCAACTCACTTTAAGGTGAATCAGGCAAAAGGATTCGGTCTATCCCAGAAGATATAACAATATCATGGTGACAGAGAGTCATGTGGAGTGTCTACTAGTTCTGGAGCAGCTGGATTTATATGGCACATTAAACAAGCAGAGTCCATGCAAATATCCCCCTGCCAGTCATCGGTCATGTGATATGTACACAGCCTCTGAGAAAGGAGAGAAAAATTATTTTATCGTTTTGTATATATAGAAGATATCTGTTGGCCTATAAAAGAAATCTGCCCCTAAAACATTTCCTTACAAACATGCCTAGACTGTTCACAGCACAGGCATGTGCCCTAAACAGGCTAATGAATGTCAAGTTGAGAGCAAAGCATTGTCTGACGTGAGCAAAAAAACAGAATCTGAGCCACAAAGGCAGGAGCAGAACAGGAAAAGAGAGAGAGAGAAAGGTAAAAATCAAGATAAAACAAATGAATATACTTTACTTGCTTCTGTTGCAGTTTCTAATGCACCTGTACAGCTATTCTCAGCTTTTGGAAACACTGAAATAAATCCTCACACAAGAAACAGCTGAGAATAATAAATCCACATTTAAATGGGATATATGAGTGACTCTGCTAATGAAAACTAGTGCTAAATAAAAAAAAAAAAAAAGACTTTCTGGTATGCACTACTTGACATGAAAAATCCATCTTCTGAAGTCTGCATATGAATCCCCAAAGGAGTACAAAATAAACAAGCAAAACCCTCATGTAAAAAGTCTATAAATAACTCCTCAGGCAGTCTCTGGACAAGGTAACATCACACTTGGGCATGTGCTTTATGATCAGATCAAAAAAAAAAGTTACCCAGAAGTATAATCTATGACTGTTTTATCTCTTCTTTCTCTGCAGTTCCTTTAACACAAAGTGATAACATATGCAGTTGGTTAGGTGATATAGTATTCTTTCATGGGTAAGAGTGCCTTAGTGCAGCAAAAAATCCTTGACTGGAATCGCCCTTTGAAAAAGTGGTACTTTTTCCTGATCTTTGCCACTTTTAAAAGATGACATTTTTACCACTCTGGAGAGATCATCTTCAATTTTGTCCGTGATACAGAGAATGAGCAGCTAAAGAGTAGGAATTGTGCCATTTTCAGCCTTAAAATCTTGTGTTGCAATATATCACTCTGCTGTTTATGTCAACAAATATAGTTTAGTTTCTTCAAACTCATAGGGATGAAATAAGAGGTTCCATCTGGGTGAGCTACCTCTTGACCATGCCTGTAACCATGGTGAGCTGATATCCAGTTTCTGCTCGATTTTCTTCGACAGCCACCTGTGGAATTCATTATGGTGATAAACCATGATCCAATCATGACAGCTTTAGGGTTTACTGATTATCTTTTTGTCTCTTTGAGCTTTCAGTCTACTAGATTTGCAAAGCTGTCACAGAGTTACCTAGCCTTATTCTACACTTCCCAGAATTTTGCTGATATAGATATAATTTAAAGGCTGCTGCAGCATATATTGGCATAGAATCAGTGGTCCCCAACCTGGGATCATGGAAATTGCCCATAAACTAGTTCACAAACTATCTTAGACAATGACATTTGAAAATACATCACCTTAATATTGGAAGCTGCAAGTGTAGGGTTGCTAAGGGGAAAGGAAAATAAATTGATTGACTTATCCACTGACCAACAAATATTCTGTAATTCACTAAAGCTTTTTTTTTTTTTTTTTCAGAAGAGTAAGCTGGAAGAATCATGTTTGCCTATAATACTGGGCCTCTCTGGGCAGTTTCCATCATAGTCACTCAGTCATAAGTCTGCTAATTATGTCAGCATAAGCACCGACATAAAGTGCTGACAAAGCTACAAGGTGGCTACAACCACACTATTCATTAAGGTTCAGTCCCAGGCTCCTCTTGAAATGGACCCAGCCCCAAGGCCAGTAGGTTTCATTCAGCTGCCATCAGGCAGCCTGAATGCCCCATCAGACGTGTGGCAGCTCCCAGTTCCATGGCAAGGAAGAGCATCCATGTGCCTGTCCAACACTGCCACTGCGGGGCAGATGGGGCCAGCACAGTCCTCTGAGGACTTTGTCCCCTGTCAGGGCTGTGCTCACAGCAGACATGCTCACAGCACATTGGGGGACTCAGGTTTTCATTCTCAGAAGACAAGCAGGAATAGCCCCTCACAGATCTCTAGACCGATGCTGTCAGCATATGATTTGCTATTTTGCCTCGAGGCCAAATTGAGGATGCTCTAAACAGGAGTGTAAATGCAGGCAATCAATCCAGAGAGACCTGACCAAGCGTGAAAGTGATTTGCTAGTAATGTAGCCTGAATACAGAGTCCTGCACTGCATGGCTTCCCCAAGGGTTACTGTAGCCGAGAAAAGCGTGGCTGGAATAAGAGGGGCTTTTTAAAGAAGCCACAGGAGATTCATGAGGGTCAAATAACCATATTGCTAACTAGATACAAGACTTAGCTACTACTGCTCTGTCAAGGATCAGATTACTTCTGAAACAGAACAGAAGATTCTTTTATAAAAGAAAGTTGAGATTATTTTTTCCCTTCGTTGCATATGAGATCCTGCTGTTGTGGCCATTATTGACACACCAAAGGCCATCTGTGCCTTGTCCTGAGAATTGCCTGAGTTCATAAAGCTACTGCATGCATGCTCTAAGAAATAAATAAAACTACTTTAATTTTTTAGCTCTTAAATAAGTTTTTGAGTCTTTTGAGTCATCAACAGCTAGAGATTGCTGCCCCAGTGCTCCTAACTATCCAGATCACCTCTTCTCAGCTCCTTTTCCATTACTGCCTCTCATCACTACCAGCTCTTCTCCCTAAAAAGCACAATTCAGCAACCCCAGACTATGCATCCAGGTAATATTTTCTCAGCCCATGCAAAATAATATTCTTTTAAATCTTGAAGTTGCCACAGGAGTTGATATCTGGGCTGAAAATATGTTACACTTGGTCAGTGTAGACTAGTGACAGCCTGAGAATGAAAGTCATATTTTATAGTGCCGAGCCCAGTCAGGACTGTTCACTCTCATGGTTTTGTCTGCTCTTTACCAAGGGCATATGAACCGTATGAAAATATCTGCTTTCTAGATCAGTATTCTCATGCAGATTGATTTTAACAGAGCTCAAACAACTGAAAGGAATCGATTGCAGTTTTCAGAACTAGAACTGTGCTGTGTTATTGAAAAGAGTGAAGGCAAAGAGCGTGAGAAGGTGGAGTGGTTTCAGACCTACTGCTGGGGCTCAGGGGACCCCACCACAATTCTGTAGCCACTTCCCATTTCACTAACAGCCTTACATGGGCTAAAGAAGTGACATTTTCAATATTACTACAGCCTGCTACCTGTGGGCATTAGGGACAAAAGGGGAAAATGCCTATATCTATTTTCTCTCATCTCATTCTCTTTATTGTATTACTTTATCATCTGAAAATTTTGCACCTGTACCTCTGATTCCAATACTGGAATAGGAGTATTTATTTTACAGTCAACTGTGATGCTGTCTTTTTAAGCTACCTTACATCAGGGGAACACTAACAGTTAAACTGGCACCACTTTTCCATGGCTTTTAACATTACGGCAGACATCTAGTCTATTATATTTGCTTATTGAAGCACACATTTCTCCTCTCATACTCCCTTAATGTTCCAGTTCAGTTATAGCATCTGTGATCAACTGGGAAAGTTCTAGAAGTATAAATTAAATGACTAAAGACCTTTGCAAATCTTAGTATGATCACCCTATACACAGATGAATGTGAAGTAGTTAAAACTCACTCTAAAAAATCCTGTACAAAGAACAGTAGGAAACAGTATGAACAACATTTTTCTCTTCCTTTTTTAAATAAATAGTTTGACTATATAGAGAGAGGATTTATATTTTTTCCATACAGTTTGAAATGACCGAACATAGGATTTGATGAAAGAATCACATCCTAGGTTTTTGTTTAACCCAATGCACAGAAACGGGCAAATTATAAAGTTTTCATCTGCAGATAATAGTAAAATTTTTCAAAATCTGAGGTATTGCTCCAGTTCCCTGCTAAAAGTAAATGTGGGTTTACTCTATTGTAGTACCCAATACTTCGGGGTAAACTCTGCCTAAAAATGCAGTACTGAATATCTTTAACCTCTTAGATTTTCTAATTACATCACATTTCTAGAATTCTATGAAGTACACATGACCTCAAATATATTTGAAGCAAATGAAGCTCTTCAAGTTTACAGCAGCTGAGGACGTGGTTCATTACACTGGACACTTTCTGTTGCAGAATCCACTGTAACTGCTTCTATGGAAAGAAACACTCAACAGAAATTAATTTGAAATCCTCTCACCTCATTCTATTTATTGTATTGCTTTATCATCTGAAATTTGAACTAAGCTACCACACACTGTGTGGTGTGATCCTTTATGAAAAAGCCTTGTGACGGATGTTCCCAAGCAAACTGCTAAACCTTAGGACAGCAATTTGAATGAGAAGTTAAACTGTGGATATTTTAAAACTGCTGACAAACACTTTCAAGCTGAAATGCTTATTAGCATATCTGAATCAGTTCAAAAGGCATATCTTATGAGCTGACTGAAGGGGAAGCTTTAAGAGAACAGTCAGGCATGTAGTCAGACAAGTAATACTTGATGGTTCCTTAAAATGACCTAATTTATTTTAAATGACTATCAGATTGTGTCTTTAGTCCCACTTCAGCATTTATGAAAATCTGCTATTAATCCTTACCTACTATTCCAAACAGAAGTGTAATTGACATTTTTCACATATGTGGGTAATCCCTGCTTTTCATACTCTATTAAATGATACTAATTCTTGCAGAAGCTGCTGCTGTGGCTGCTTTTTGAAAATAGACAATGCTTCTGTTAAGACATCTAAATAGAGACACACTTTTTGAAAATTAAAGCCGCCATAACATTACACACTAATCCTCACAAGATCATAAGTAAAGAGACATGACTTTAAAATTTATGGCATGCTCCTACCACAGAATGGTGATTTCCTGCTTATTTTGAATGCTCAGTTACCAGACAGCTATCCTTAGGTTGGTCTTAGGTGCTAATAGGCAGGCCACTTCAAAGATCTAATGAGTCATCAGCCTCAGACAGCAGATATTGATATCCCTAGTGGCACCAATTAACTTCCCATAGTCTATATAAAACCGTTCATCAGAGGTAACGTACCAATATGAGTGGAAATGCTCATGAACAAGCAGCAGAGACAATCCTCTCTTAACATTTCATTCCATCGATCTTCCAGAACTTTTCTCCTCACAGACAAAGTTTTGCAAGGCGTTTCAACAACAAGCTTTATTGCCAGCATCAATGTGACATTTGATTAAATCAGTCTTTCTGGGCTTATCTTTAAAAGTACTGGATTTTTCTGTGTTAAGAACTTAATCCCTTTGTTTCTTATGTGATTAAATCTGTAGCTTCAACTAACATTCTCTGTTCTCTGTATCATTTTTTTCCCCAAGGCCTTCCCGCAGCTGGTAAGTGCTTATGCCTTTTCATAAACTGAATCAACTCAAGACACTGTGGCTGATATTTGATCTTATATTGTGTTTTTAAATCCCATGAATTCATTGTAGTTCTCAAAACACTATAAAACTTGAGGTTTGCTAGAGACATAGAGGGATATCTGCACCACCTAGTGCAGCCGCTAGTCTCCATAGGCTTCATGTACACTCTCATACAAACTAGGCTTTTCCGAAGAGGACCGATAAGTTAGGCTCCAGCTTTGGATATCACGTGGAAAAAGCTTTATTTTTCTCCACACACTACAAGAGGTGCCTAAGGTAGACAGGCCAGCTATTTCATCTGGCTAAAGACAGATGCACAAACCTAGATGTCATTATTTAATGACTTAAATCCATTTGCAGATAAACAACAACAACATCAACAAAAAGCAGTCAGTTTAGGACCCTTGATTGATGGAATAATCTGCTGGAAATGGGCAACATCAGAAATCCCAGCATGGGCGAGGTCAATTCAGAGAACAACTTTGCCACCTCGATGCATTTTTGAGTAACTTTTGTTACATCTAATTCCCACATCTAGAACTGAAAACTGTTTCCATCAGATCTTTCTCTCTAGGTTCACAACATACACCTGGCAGCTACAGAGCCGAGTCCTCTCATCTATCAGAACATAGGCCCAACAGAGAATTTAGGCTAGATGTTTTTCTATTTACCCAGCACATATAATTAGTGCATTGCAATTTCCTTGGAAAAGAGGCCTGCAAGGGGCAAGCTGTACAGGGGAGAGGAAACATCCCAGAGCAGTGGTTTATTACTATAAGAAGAACGGCAGTCCTGCAAACTGACATCATCAAAACACTCAGGAGAGCACTGTCAGAAAGGGGAACGAAAAAAAAACCCTTCACCGTAGAGAGGCTAAACTAACCTCTAAGTATCCTTCTTGACCTAATAAGTAAGAGAAAACTGGCAATTAGGAAATAAGCATATCTGTGAATGAAGAGCAGGAACAGGAATACAAGGAAATGGAAAGGCAGTTAAACTAGCAAATCCTTCAGATATACACAGTTAGCACATGAACCCCATATACGACTAGCAGATGTAAGAAGATACATGCAGAAATGTGGAAGTGCTGTGTGTGCTGAAACAACTAATCTGGAACCAATATTCAAAAAATAAAATGTGATTCAAGTAAGTCCTTCAAGTAAACTTCACTTCAGCTCTAGAAAACGAACCCAACAATCTAATCTAATCATAATTACAATTGAGCTATTCATTGAACTTTAAGAAAGAAATACTCTGGCTTGTTTATAAACTTATTATGTTGGGCAAAATTTAAACGTTAATGGAAACAAGCATGTAGAGGAAATTCTGATATTTGTAAAAGTTTTGGTATTTCTTCTGGCTATCTGGTGACATTCATTCAGTCTAGCCTGGAAATAAGCAAAATTTTGTGGGAAAACCATCTGAAGAAACCACAAGTGGAAAGGTAATAATAAATATCAATGGACTTAGCTCAGAGGATTTTCAAAGTCCATAAGTGTTATATTTGTACTCTTTTAATATTCAGTTGATCATCAGAGTTAGAGATGGAAAAGATCTAAGAGATTCATCTCAACATCTCATCATTAACGATCAGGAAGCGATTAAATGGACAATAATTAAATAGCAGATTATAATAAATCAAGAAGTGTAATAAATGACCCTTTATAGCAAAGGCAAAGAAATACAATATTAAATTTCCTTAAATTCAGCTGTATGAGTGCAAGTAAAGGAAGAAAGTCAAGTTGTTTTTCAAAACATGAGCAAAGAAACCAAAACACCAATATATCTATTGGGACAGAAAACTAGTAAAATAGAATTACAGAACATTATATTACACAAAAGGACAATGTGACTTTGTCCATCATACGCAGGCACATCTTGACTTATAGCAAAGAAGCAATAATCCATGGCCGATAGAATATAGACTAATGTATTCACTTTTAAGAAGCATAGCCCAACAGACATAGGAAAACTGAGAGGAGTTTGGTCAAAAGCATGAAAGCGATCTGAAGGTGCGGAGAGAATAATTTAAGAAGAAAGACTTAGCGCATCCATAGACTGATTAAGAGAAAATGCCTGAAGTAAGTTACAGGGGCAAAGGAATAATATTAAGGTCAAATTAAGCAGAATATGAGATTGGGCTGTAAATTTTTAGAAGAAATGAGATTTATCAGTTTGCATTTTGCTGGAAGCCCTTTTTAAAAGTGTATCAAACAAATTATTGGAAACCATCTTAATTTTGCCCAGAAAAAGATGTTGTTTGCTTGTTAGCTCATATTTAAATCTATTCCAATCAAGCAATTTCCCCAACCTCTTCAATGACAAACCAAGGAAAAGGCAGGCAGGCAGAAAACCCTCTGGAAAAGAAGGGGAAGAAAATGAATGTCTAATAAAGGTTTGCAAATACGTGTAACTCCCTTTGAGCTTAGTAGGCCTCTGTTACCTAGTGCTTAAGTACCTCTGAAAATCTAAGGGACCTATACGCATCTTTAACCACTTATATGTGCCTTCATGTATCTTTTACAACAAAAAGCGGCATCGGTCTTCCTTGTGAATAAATTTTCACCTCTTCAGTTTCTTGCTCCCATCTTGCTCTCTCACTCATTCCCATCTTGGTGCAGAGATGTGTGCTGGAGACTGGTCAGAAAGGTGATCCCACACTCATCATGGCGATCCAAGACTGCTTGCAAAAAATATTTTTTTTATTTTTTTTAATTATCCATAGGAACATGCTATGTTATGAAACATGTATTTGTTACATGGCTTTCTATTCTCATATCATCTCTGAAGTGATATATTGTGTAATAAAACTTGCTGTTCTTTTGTCATAAGCAAGACTTTACGGAAAGAAGCTACAGCTTTGGTACAATAAAACTATAAAATATGAATTTTATTATGAGTCCCTAGGGAATTATTATTATTGTCTAATTATTACATAGATATTTCAAGGTAAATTAAAAAGTTTCACATTTAAATACTAACAACATTACATTATGTTGAAAACTTTTCAATAAAGTTAAGACATTTATACCAAATACATTTCATGATTGAATCCCTCAGAGTTTTCACTGCAGGTTAAGATTATAATAGAGTTAGCAGGAGTTTTTTATACTTCTGTAACAATTAAATACTCATATTCTAAATGAAATAAGGAAGCATTCAAAGAAAATACACATGTGGAATTACCAAAGGGAAATTATACTTTTTAAAGATACATATATTTTGAAGCTTCCTTTCTCCTGCACTACTAATCATGCCAACCAAGAAGGTGGATAAAGCTGGCAGATTTTACCTTATAGGCACAACAAAACGACAGCAGGCTACCAAGGTTTATCTGACTCATTAAGCCATGCTAATTCACTTTGAATCATGGTTGACTGCTGTCTAAATCGGACAAGGTCTCTGATGCAAGCTAATCATCTCTTGTGTTCCTGCCAAGGGACAATGTAATATTTTTTTAATATGATGAGGAAAAGGGGATAAAAAAGGGGGGATAAAGGGGATAAATAATTTTTGCAAGATATGGTTCCTGTTTGAATACCTCATTCCCTTCATTTAAAAGGGAATGGAGTTGGAGGACCCATGAGAACAGTCCTGTTTCTCAGGTTTCGTATGCCAAACCATTGGCATGCAAAACACAAGCCGAGGCCTGTGCTGCACTATTTTACTTAAATGCAGTAATTGACTTGATAGGTGCAGGGACCAGTGAAGAATCCAGTAATTCTATATGGACCATTTGCAAGACTGACTAAAGCACATTAGTTTCTGAATCAACGCCCTACAAGATGATGTGTTAGACAGATTTCTCCTGGCTCCCTTTACCTTGTAACATCTTTACAACTAGGTTGACTGGAATTACTTTATCTCAAATTCATGTATTTCTTTTTCCCAAAATACATCAGAAGTCAGGAAGTTACTATCCAGTGCCATATATTCACTTTGAGTATCAGCCTCCTATTTACACAATGCCCAGTTCAGGGCTGCCCTCCACCATATATGCTCTGCCAAGTTGCTACAAAACTCTAATGAGCTAAAGATAGACCATACCATTGACTTTAGCATACAATGACCTTTATACAGCTAGAAAACTGTGATCCCCTTATAAAAAAGTCTCCCTCCACAAAATAGGATAGTTTTTTGCATGATGTTGGACTTAGAAATATCGGGGTAAGAATTCCTCCTCCTTCAGCACAAGACCCTCTTGCTAAATGAGAGATTTTATATTTGAAAAGTTTCTGACCTTCATGCTTGCAAAAAAAACCAGCAAACACAGAGATGAACTGCCCCATTTTTTCCAGTTCTGAAATCTGAAGAGCACAATTTAAAATGTCAGCATTGTTAGCTACTTCACTGCACAAAGTTCTATAGATTCAAGGATATTAAAGCCAACAGGCACTAAGAGGTTACTGTAATCTGACCTGCATAATATATGTCACAGAATTCCACCCAGCCTTTCCTGCATCAAATCAATAACTTCAGGCAAGCTAGTGCCTGTATCTTTAGAAAATGTTGTATCTTGATCTGAAAATTTTACATGATGAACAATTCACCACATTCCAAAATAAGATATTCCAGCAGTAATTAGAAATGAGTGACACTATCTCCATGAATGTCTGCCTTCATCTACTAATTACTAGCTAATTTTCTGCTCAGTTTAAAAGAATTCTACCATAAAGATCTTCACAACCCAGAAAGTTACCAGTTTTGCCAGCATGCATTAGAGTTCAGTGGAAATATCCCCAAGTTAATATCCCCACATTCAGCAAAACTATTCGTTTCCACTTCTCAGTAAGGCTTTTAAATGAAGATCTAAGGTTTATAAATTCATATCCATGTGAACACAGCATAAAGGCTAGAAGCCTTCCCCTGCCTTGTGTGTATTTCCAGAGCTTTCGGATCCGTGAAGTCACCTTGCAGCTACAGACTTCCAGTGACGAATGCCTGTGTTCTTCCTTACCGCATCAATATCCTCTGTTCTTCATAAGTTAGCTGCAATACTGAGAGATAAAGAGGTTCCATAATCCTGGAAATATTGTTATAACCTTGGCATTGATCTTTCTCCCTGTCATGAGCAGCTGCCATAAGAATAAAAGTTTTGCTGTCTGTCCCTGTCCCAAACACAAAGTGTCTATCAGATACAGGGATCTCCTCTGCTGGCTACCATGATCAAAATTCTCCTCTTGCACAGTTCTGACACCTTGCTATTTGGAGTCAGTTCCAATCTGAACTCTTCCTCTGAATAGCTTTCTTGCACACTCAGGAATCAAGATTCCCAAAGTCAAGCCTCTCTCTAATTAGAGGATTACAGAGTGGGAGGTTTCAAAGCAGAAGCTAGGTATGCCAGAATGCTCAGTTTTGTAATGCTGCATTAATTCATTATTCTACTTTCTGGTTTTAGATAAAAAGAAAAATCAAAGCAGCAAGTATCTTTCTGCAATCTCATTCTAGCGATGACCCAATACTCACGTACTGGAAGCAACTGTTCCTGAAAATGAGAAATGATGTACTATATTCATAGCAAGAACAACTAGGGGTTTCATTTTTTTGTTTTGTTTCATTTTGTTTTGTTTTTCCATCTTCATTTTCTATGATCACTTTTGCATTCTGGTATGTTTCTGCTTCCACTGCTTTAAAATCTTCTGCAGGGCTTTTTGTCAAGAAAACTTCGTTTTTCCCAAGGTTTGAATTCCTTCAATGAGACTTGCTCTATTTCTAACTAACTGCTGTTCCCTTTCATATCTCTCCTCCCTACCGTGTTTCTCACCTGACTGACTGTCACTGTATTTCCTATACATGCAGCCTAATAAAGGAAAATGAAACTTAAAACTATTCGCCCCTCTGAGAATGATCTGCTATAATTACAGACAGCATTCAACCCATGCACACATACATTGGCTTGCTCTTCCTGTTCCAAAATCCTCCTTGCAAAGAGATTTGTTCCACTTTACTTCTATAGAATTCGTTGCTTGCTACTGAAGAGGTGTTCCTCTCCTCTTCTGCTTCCATCCTTGACACACATTAAGAAAGTGAAGAAGAAACCAGTGTAATTCCAAATATCCTTGTTATGCTGGAATATATTTACAAAGCTGAAGTAAATTATATTATGCCAACACCAAAAGCTTGTCATTCATAGTTTAACTCCAATACAGTTTAAATATTCAGTTACCTCAGAAGGGTATGGCTACAGATAAAGCCCAAACCAACTAAAGGGAAAATTAACTCAAGCAAAATCAGATTCCATAAATATTAGGTTGGCCTTTTTTTCATCAAATCCTTCGCTATAGCGACCAAATTTTATTGGTCAATGTGGCAGAACTCTATTTCAGCCAAAGCTTTGAAATGTGTTTCCTCCACCTTATTCCTAGAGGAAGCACTGGTAATCCCCACACCAAATCTGAATTTCAGAAGTGCATTTTATTGCAACTTAGGTTAGAATAACCAATATTTTAAATGGCAAAACTCCAATCTGTTGAGTGAAAAAAAATACCTAGTTTGAACTACTGCATAGAACAGCTTTGTTATCAGTCCTGCAACTTATAGTGGATTTCTACAATATGATAAGTCTCTGATCCATGGAGAAAAAGAACTACTCTTTCCACCACCTTTGACCTTTGGCTGTGTTTTTGTCCGTGTCTCTTAGCAATGTTCCAGCCTCACTCCCACTGAAGGAACCCTACACAGTATGCCAATCTCTGCCTAAACTTCTTCTAAACCTTCTCTTCTCCTGAAGAACACCTTCTCATCTCCTAAACTTCAGCCTTTAAAGGCTCTTTTTCAGCACTAAGATGCAGTAAATGTTGAATAAACAAGTTAAAACATAGGTTTTCAAGAACCAGGTAAACATTATTCCCTGTTAAAAGACTTAGGGAGGTACATCTGTTCTCAATTTGGAAGAAATGTATCTGAGGTTCTTCTACCAACACTCAAGGAGACTTGACTGCCAGCTATCTCAGGCCTCGGTAATACTAGAGCATAAAAATTGCTGGACTGGATCAGCCTTGCTTTCTATAGTAGGTAGATAATGGCTGGATTATATCAGCAAGAGTAGAGATAGTGCTCTCCAAGCATAGCCTCCCAGCTCCAGCAGCAAGTACATAGGGATTGCATTAGTTGGACATTGCATCTATGCTATTTTAATAGCATAATCCCATTTAATAGCTAACAAGGGAGCCTCCTTCCACAAATTGTCTAACCTGTCTTTGGCAGTTTTACTTCTGGCTTTCATGACATTTGTTTATACTGAGTGCAATAATTATTACAAAATATTTAAAAGAAGAGTCTGTCTTCACCAGACCAGTTTTTTGCCCCCTAGTTGTATGATGAGAAAGAGTTAAGCAATCAGTGCCTATATTGATTTTCAAATTACTCATGCTTCTATAATCCTCCACTATATCCCTCTTCGATGCTGGAATCCTTCTCCTTTTTTCTTTCTTTTTCTTTTCTTTTTTTTTTTTTCTCCTTGTTATTTAAAAGTCTTTTTTTCATGTTTCTCATTCTGTTTTTCTCCTATTTATCATTTCTCCTAGGACCGGTGTTCCATGTTTGAGTCCCCACCGCCCAACCTGCTATAAGACAGTGTCATGAAAATGTCTTCTATTTGATTCCCTTTTTCTATTTTATTTTTAATTCATTTCTATATAATCTGTGAAACTCTATTAGATATTTAATTTTTATGAAGCTCACCCCTTAATGTTTTTGGAGAACTTTCTGATGCAATTCTAAGATAATTGTTATGACAGTGATACTTTACATATTTATGTATCACAGTGTTGCACCACGATTGCACAAAATATTATTCTATATCTACTATGGTATTTTGCTTTCTGCAATTGCAATTGCAAAATACCAAAGTAATAAATATGTTCTTTTATATAATTCCTAAGAAGTAGGTCCTGATATTAATGATTAATTTACTATGTGGCCCTTGTGCTTAGAAAAGGTAAAACATTTGTTTTCATAAATAAAATGCTTACTTCAAATGTTATTATTTTCGGAGTCTATGGCTGCTTAAATTAGCCAACTTTGTTATATTTCTCATGACACTATTCCTATGATTCACTTCGTTTTAATTTAACTAATTATGGGTTAGCCAAGAAACTAAACTTTTTGTTACTTCAGAACAGCCATCTGTTATTGATGAATGAGATAATGAGGAATTTCAGTCACATGAGCTTTTAATGGCACATATAAAATTTCAGGAAACTGGGAGAAACACACCATGCTGCAGTACTAAGATTTGTTCTTTCTTTTTTCCACTCTTTGCAACTTTAAAACAGTAAAATACCATGATAATTATTTAAATAGCATGTTGACAACTAATAAGGTAACAACAATACCAGTAAGTAAGTATTTATATCTTACTTATATTTATACCTGTAAGTATTTTTCTCCACGTGTGCTGGAATTATGAAACAAAGCATTATGAGGTAAATTGAGGCCAGTCAGAAACTTTCCTTCATGAACTTGTTTCATTCATGAACTAAATTATACCGTCAATAGCAATGAAAACACCGTGAAGGATGCGGTCGGCACAAGGATTTTACAAGCACAGATAGAGTTCCTGTCCTCAAAGATTTTTCAGGTTTGGCAAAACACATTAGTTCAGAGAGTGGAAGCAGTAGAAAGCAATACAAGCAGGGTGACAGTTTTGTAGATTTGCACACATTCCATGTTGTCTGCCTTAGTTTTTTGGTGTGTTAAGAATGTATCAATTCTCACGCTTTAGGCGACGAGTCCACACTGAAGCCCTCTAACCACACACTGAAACTCCACATTTGGTAGCAAGGCACAATGATCTTTTATCAACCAACTGTACCTTGAGCAGAGGATCACTGAGCAGGAGGGAAGTTGCAGCGCTGAGATGCATCTTGGAAGCCTGTCCTAGAAGGCTTTGTAATCCAAGAAGATGCATTAGGATTCCACTAAAAAACACATTAGTGTTCTGCAGCTTTTTGTGCTTGAGAAATGACCAGCACAGGCTAGTGCCTGTAGAATTTGATAAGCAGGATTTTCCTCAGGGGAGTTGAGAAGAAAGATGAGGAAAAAAATAAAAAAAATAGGAGAAAATGAACATCGACACAGCAGATGACCCCAAGCAATTCCACCTCAACCTGGAGAGCCAAAGATAACATTTCACAGATTTCATCATCTTGCATCATTATAAATACGGTCACTTTTTTTGGAATCAATATAAAATACTACCTAATTTTAAAAATCAAGATGTGCAAGCACAAATTATTTGTCCAGATGGCAGAGATTTTTCTATAGTGCTGCTTTAATATAAAAACTATAGTGAAAAAAGTAGATTACTCTGAAAGAAAATGACTAGAAGATGCATAATAACACAGTAATCCTTAAATAAAGTTTTCAGATTTTCATTAAACTTTATGTGAAAACTGGAATTCAGGTTTACGTAACATATATTTATCAGGTCATTACGAATGTACCTGAAAAATCAGCAATCTGGAAAAGATGACATTAAGATCATCTCTAAAACTTTTGTTTTCCTTCTAGAAAAATATCTCATTTGTAATCTGCTTCCCTGACATCAATATTTGCACAAGTGTATGGCTATAAAATTGTAGTAACAATGATATTTGTTTTGTTCTTGTGAAACTCACAGAAAAAAAATAAGAAAGAAAATATCTAGTAATGTATCATCAAAGAAAAATACTTGCAGTTACCACATTAGTGTTTTCTAACTATCTTCTCTATTCTGGGAACACAGGAACATTAATATATAAGGTACATAATTTTATTCTCTTATAACTTAGGCAAGTTACTCTGCACTGTTAGAATGGTACAGGAGAGTGACAGTACAATATCTTTCTTATTATGCTTTTGAAGATGGGAATGTATAATATTGGACTGTTCACTTACCTACACAGACTGACAAAGCTTAAGCTTCATTCAAACAAGAACGTTCTCTTGTAGGTAGATGCAGCAAAAAGCGTAAATGTGGCTGACGTGGATTAAAGTGGCAAAAGACTACTGCTTGATTTTGTAATTAAGTGATAAAATAAAATTTTGGCAGGCTCAGAGGAACTCCTTCAAAGAAATCATAGGCATATACTGAACAATCACTACGTTGCTTTCCTTTGGAGAACTGCTTTAATAGTTTATTAATATGTCAGTTATCCAAAGGCAACAGACTGCTCCAGAACGGCAGCAGAGGGAACTCAGGTTTACAGCTTCTGAGAGAGGATGTAGTACATGGAATTTTCCTGGAACACATGAAAAGGCATTTTCAAACAAGTTCAATTTTTTAAAAAATGTTAGCCAAAACAGAGTTTAAGAATGTATGCTTATGATCTTGCTATATTGTGGGAAAATATCTTTACTTTCTTGCTGTGCAGAAAGAATTTCTATATGGCTGCACTCCCATATGTTGCTCTTATCCGGGAGGATGTGGTAGACCCGTGATTGAGAAACTGCACTTGCAGCAAGTATTTGCTCTGGTTTACCCCATGTTCACTATATAATTACAACAACTGTGGTGAGTACTGCTGCTCAAGCTCGAGGTCTTCCAAATTTGGCCCCCTTTCTTCATAGATAGCCACATCTTCCACAACAGAGCTCTAGAAAAACAGGTTCCCACTTTTAAATATATTTCTGTTCTTCATCCTGGCTCCAAAGCATATTTGTAACACATTTTGCTTCCTCTGTTTTATAAAATTGAGGAGGAAAGAGGAATGAAACAGAATTTCCATTACATTAACAATAATGTAATTACATTAGGTATGTAGGGTGAATTTTATACAGTAACCTAACTTATGGCCTAACAAGAGATGCCAGCAATCCCTAGCGAAGAAAACAGAATTTACAATAAATACTAATTAAATAATAGTCTGTGTTTGTTTTACCATAAATTTATACGGAGAAGAATGGGACATCTCAGAGCTCAGGGCTACAGCTATGCCTAGAAATTGGCTATAACCGTATCATGTTCCCAGGAAACATATCTTCACTTTCCTCAATTCAAATGTGGGACTCCAAAATCCATTCCTTGCCCACAACTAATTCTTATTTTTCCCAATTAGCACAACATGAACATTCACCCTTCCCCCCAGTCAGGCGGATCATGTCATGACTGCTGCTGTGCCAGCACCAATGATGCTGCTTGTCTCACTGATGAAGAACAGAGCCCAAGAACCATTTGGTGTACAGGAGAAAGTGTTATTTCACCCAAGAGTACAAAGGAGCAGGATTGAGTAGCATACAACCACATTCTCCCAACTGTGAAGTGCTCCCAAGTATTGGGCCCATGGTCAGACAACATGCATGTTTTGGGCCAAAGACATTCTCATTTATGTAATGTGCTAGTTCAGCTCCCTGATTTCCTTATTCTGACATGGGCCTCCTCTGACACAGCCAGGGTTTTAAATGTGTGAACGTCTGCAGAACAGGAGTTAAATGTTCATCTTACCACTCAGCTACCTCCCATGTTGCAGTAAAATTAGTCAAGTTGAATAACTGATAAAATATTTTTTTTCAGATCAGAAAAAAAAGTTAAATGCTTTACTGAAATGGGAATTAGATTTTCTGCAAAAATTTACATTTCCAAGTTCCAATTTGTGATACTATCGCCAAACTAAATATTCCATTATTCATCCAAGAGATAATATATACAAAAATAATCAAGTTATTAAATAACTATAAATATATCAATTGCATCAAATATCTCAGAGTATCAGGAACTCACAGTTCTTCAGAGACCTTGAGTACTGACACATTTTAGACGAAAGAGGAAATTCCTGGAACTTTCAGAGGAATAGAACTTGAAGATTTGTTTCTTAGTTTAGATTATACAAATTTTGATGTCCTGTAAATGACTGCCATGCAGAAATTAGATCAATGGAGCCAGAAAAGTTTTAAGTAAGAAAACTAAATTAAAATGAGAAATCTGGATTCTGAGTATAAAATCAGTCATGCTTAAAAAAAGACTTATTCAACTTTGAATCGTTTCAGAGCATGGTCACTAGGAAGATCAGGGAAAAGGAAATTGTTTAGCCTAGCCTGATGGAGATTATAATAATTTGTATTACTAGAACAGAGGGGATAACAAATGAGTATGAAGTGGTAATGAATAAATTCAGGTTGGAAAATGTGTATTTTGAAAAGGAATCTATCGCAAAGTAGTGTAACACAAAAATGTAGAGTTAATTGAATCTATCATATAGTAGACTGCAGTGGCAGGAACTGCTGAATTAACTGGCCCATGTCCAAACAATATTTCCTTTTTTTATTCTTCCTAAAGGTTATATAGACCTGCACTCAAAAGCAAAATTATAGCAAGAGGAGATTATTTTCAATAATCTTACTCCTAAATCTGCAAATCTTCATCAACTAGATGATCTCTAGAGGTCTCTTCCAACTTTAAGCATACTGTGATTCTGTGATTCTGTGATTCTGTGCTTGGAAGGAAGTACTGAGTCTTAATTCATCTTTAATGAAGTGATTTAAATCAGGGCTCTCAAGGAAGCTCTGGAAACAGTCTCTAATGCAGTAGTTAAGAAACTCAATTGCAAAAACTAAATAACTTGCACATCTAGGCTTCATGGCCTGAGAACTGTAACATTTTCTCCTGAGCACTGCGTGGCAATGTGGGCCTCAACTGTCCAGGGGATGTTTCTACTCTAGCAGGAGCTTACAACTTGCTTAATTCTTAACAGATTTGAATTAACATCAGAAGCTTTTTGGATAAGGAAAGACAGAAACCTTCTACCACCAATTTCTTCTACTAGTGACCACTTCGGAGCTTCCAAGCAAGAGGATGCCGAGGCTGGCCTTTTGGACAATCTCGTATGGCAATCTGTCCATTCCAGTGGACAACTTCCTCAAATTGTCATAGGGGAGGTTCAGGAAAAACATTCCGGATAGAAAGAGTGGTGAAGCATTGGAACAGGCTGCCCAGGGAAGTGGTGGAGTTACCATGCCTGGCAGTGTTCAAGAAACATGTAGATGAGGTAGTCAGGACATGTTTTAGAAGGCATGGTGGTGATGTATTTCTGGTTGGACTTCATGTTCTTGAAGGTCTTTTCCAAACGTAACAATTCTATGATTCGAAGAATTGAAGGAACTGTCATTATCATTGGCTCAGCCAAGCAGGAACTTTTCAGGTTTTGGAGGCCAAAGATAGGGCAGATGAGTAGAAAGGGAAATTCTTGTTGATTGGGTGGCTGGACAGAAAGACAGAGGAGTCTATTTACAATAATCAGTATCGTGTTTTTTTCCCTCCTCCCCTTATCTACATCAGATTCAGTTTCACTTGGTGCAAAACCCATCTGTACTGAAAGCAAAAGGCTAATTCTTGTTAGCCTTTTTCATTCTTTTTCTTTAAAGAGCAGAGAAACTTCAATTTCAGCATGTAGCTACCTTTACTTTTCAGTCTGTTGGAGCCTGAGCTAAGCCTCTCTTACACTGCAAGTCGAGACATACTGTCAGAAGATGGAAAAGATGGGGTTTTAAGTACAAAGAGCAATTCTTCCCTCAGGGAAAGGCAAAAGATGCAATTTAATAGACCTAATTACTATGTGAAAATAACTTGATTACACAGGTAGCACTTTTAAGTCTTATACATTCTGATTTTTAATATGTTCGCAAGACTAGGAATGAATTCAAAATAGTTATTTGCCAAGTGATGTTATATAATTCCAGAGCTGTCACTTAGAAGATTTTTCTTAAATAAAAGAGAATTTTTCCCTCACAGCCTCTCTCTGTGATCTGATACAATCCTGAGATTGAGATAAATTCTTTGTACAAGAGAAGCAGCCATGGGGAGTCATATAAAAATCATAGGAGAAGATAATTGAGTTAAGCCTAATTTAGTTTTTGCTTGAAAACTCCTATGTCTGTGCTTGTTTTATGATGCCTCTGCTATATAAATGTATGGCATGTTACTATAAACATGACAGCCGTTCAAAAAACACTTGTTTATGGCTGACTGCTTTAGTGGCTTAGTCAAAGTCAAGTGGATTATTTTTCCAATATGTTCCCCGCTATTGAGCCTTTTGTCCCAGCCTGACAAGAACCAAGAGTGTCCCAGAAGACAGCATTCGAAACTGTAGCCTGGGGAAGCTACTAAAGTTGCTGTGCTGGCTTTTATGAGCCATATTCACTAGCTCACAGCGTTGGCAAAGAACTTGATTTTTGATCTTGGCTGCAATTCTGCGACAAATATTTCCAATCTAAAATATTAATTTTGACTACTTAAAATGATTCCCCTAGCAGTAAAAAGACAAATTCAGCTGGACATGTATGAAGCTTCATTGACTTCTGCTCTAAATGTTCTTCAAAGAGGAGGTAGGAAGATCAAAAGAAGTCCAAAAACCTCAGAAGTGCCATCTTTTCTTGATTAAAATTTATATGGTGAGTTTAAGGGGAGACAGACTGCATCCCACTGCATGCTGTTTTGATTATGGAATGCTGGTGCTTCTATTTGCAGAGATGCCCTGGAGAAAAACCAGTTGCTTACACAGGGTATCACTTGTGGTCTCTGCTCCAGGCTTCTAGGGATTATAGATGAAGATAGTGGTAACAAATAGGTTTGACAGATGCTTTTTAATTAGCTAGCTCCCTTGCATATACAACTATCATGAAGCTTGCTAAGATATCACAGACCCATGTGCAGCTTGACCTATTACCACAGTTTAGCAGCTTCTTTGTTTCACAGAATCATAATGGTTGGAAAAGACCTTCAAGATCATTGAGTCCAACCACAAACCCTTCAACAACATCCCTGTGAAACCATGTGCCTAAGTGCCTGTGAAAAGCTGGTAGCAAAACTTCTGAAATCAGTCCAGCTAACAGGCTCAAAGAATTGATTCAGCATCTAGGCAGGGAGAAACCATCAGAAATCAGTCTCCACGAGAGACTTCTGCTAGCCAGTCCCCCTTCCCAAGATTTAGGGACTGCTTTCTTATCTTGTCCCTTTCCAGCTGTGTAATGTTTTCACGTTTTAGTGTTTCCCTCTCAGTTTGATGCCGCTCACTGTTACAATGAGTTAGTGCTTCTTATTAACTCTGTCTTGATTGCTATGAGTTTTGCATAACCCATCACAGGATACAATTTATTGCTGTAAGAATTATGGTGGAAATATATGAAGTAGTAAACCGAAGAGTAGCCATCTTATTCCAGAATGATTTTCATGGCCAAAAGGAAGATGAAAAGTGGTAACAAAATCCATAACAAAGAGGATTTAGGAATATTTACTAAATATTTTAGGAATGCATTTTGCAGTTGCCAGAAACTGCAGTGTGTATAACAATTTGCAGTTCTATTCTCCACAGGAAAAAAAAAAAAAAAAGAGAGAGAATAAAATAGAAAATATCCTTAAAATTTGCCCATGACATGACATGAAGCTTCTGTCAAATCTGGACTCAACACATGCAGTCCACTAAAAACAGTTTTTGTGATCTTATTATTGGGGAGTTTCTATATCCGTGCATATGGCTGCTATTGGCTTTTAACCTCCGACTTCTTAATTACTACCTTCTACTTGCATCATTCACTAACTCGCTATTAAGACTGTTAACACATTTTAAGACATTAATGGATCTTTATTACCAACTATATTTCAAAATCACTTTTCATACAAACGCACTATTGCTAAGTGTAAGTCATCCCATTGATTCTACTCCTGACTGAATACAGTATTTTGAAATAGCTAACAACTCACTCACGTAGCATTATGGGTACGTTTGCTACCTTTCTGTGCTCTGATTATAGACATATCAGCTCATTAAACACTAGTGTAAGAACACTAGCTGAGCCCTTCCTTTTAGCAAACTACCAGTGTGAAACTAGAGGCTAAGCCTTTCTCTTTTAATGAATCAGTAGCACTGCTTTCATAATCAGAGGAGGCCAAAGAGATGGAAGGAGAGCACACAGTGTTTCAAACGACATCTATAGCTACAGAGGTGGTGTTTTTTAATGTCTGATTTCAAGCTTTTTTTTTTTTATGTCCTTATGTGCCCTTTCCTGGTTGCCTCTTTTATTCAAGATGTTGATATTAGTTCTTATAAGGGTTGCTTGTACAAATGCTGCATTGAACAGAATTCATGCAATCATTTAGAAGTTGTACAGTGCTATAGATATAATGGCAAGATAATATATCTAGCAAATATGCATATAGTAGATAATATAATGTATAAATATGTACAATTACATATCTTACAAGTCAGAATCTAACAACCATTAGAGATCAGAGAGATGTTTACTTCTACAAAGATGATGGCATTTTCTGTGGTTGCCTTAATGAATAAAATCAGACTTTTTTTTTGTTCCTAGTCCAACTGCATGCTGACTGTAAATTATTTCACAGCTCTAATGTGTTTCCTCTCTTGAAACTTTAAAAGCATAAAAATGCTTCATATCTTCACCCAGAATTTAGCCAGCATCCTCTGTAAGGTCCTTTACACCTATTGTAAGAAAAACAATCGCTCCAGCTATGAAAATGAAAGTCCTTCCTCTCCAGGTTTATTAGTTACCAGAAAGAAAAACAGACGCAGAATGAAACATAGAGGTGAAGTCCTGCTTTTCAGAGATTTGCTGGTGGGACTCAGCTGTAGTTCCACTAAAACACCCAAACCACCAAGTCAGCTAGCACAGAGTTTGCTCAGCAAAAGTGCAAAGCAGCCTCACAGAGATTTGTGTCCTAACTCACCCTCCCCAGGGCACTCAGGACTGCCCACAAGTCTATGTTCTTCCTTGTACCACTGGCTCATGGTTTATCTTTTTTTTTCCACCATTCAAACCCGATTATCTTACTGATATATTGAGGTAGAACTGCTAGATCTTGCTACAACTCAATAACCCTGTGTTGACTGTACAATGTCTGTATAACCATTTATATGGCACCATTCAAATACGCAAGAAACATTTCAACAGAAATATGTCATCATAGCAAAATAGATGCAGTAGCAGTATAATAGTGTCCATCTGAATTTTGGCTGATTTTCATGGCCAAAGGCAAGATGAGAAGCAATAACTAATTCTACAGTAGAAGAGGATTTCAGGTTTCTCATCTTTTCTTTGCTGAATATTTAGATAAAATGCATTTTACAGCTGCCAGAAAAATTACAGCACATACCACAATTTGCAGTTCCATTACCCAAGATAAATTAATACAGTATGACAAAGTGATTCAACAGACTTACTCTGTTGTTATTACCTGTTTCAGAACTCCCAAATAAAATCAGTCAGCCGCAATGCAGGTTGTGTCTCCCAGAGCCGCATTAGTTTTCTTAAATGCAAATGGCTGTTAGAAAGAGAAAGGTTATGTTAACGCCTATAAATATAACACCACATAATTAAGTGGTCTGAAAAAGAGGTAGATTTTAGCATCATGTCTGTGGTAGCACTGTGGTAATACTACTACTTAATAAGACACATATCCTCCAGGGCTATTGAATTTCTTTAAAAATGAGAGTCCAAGAAGCAGCATTATTTGCATTTTAACCTGATGAAGCTGAAGTGTACATATGCTCTTAGTCCAAACTTAAATGGTGAATCAGATAGAAGACAGCATAGAAATGTTGGAACAGATGAATTTCACAGCACTTACTGTATACCAACCTTCCTCTTGGAGATAGAAAGTGGCCAGCAAATAAGATTTTGCAAAAGGCCTCAGTCTTGGTGTTGACCTCAAGACTCAACAGGGCTTGTCGTGGTATGAGGTGACTTTCTCTTGCTACAATATCAGTTCTCTAGCAGTGAGATAAATATTGTTTATATTTGTTTCAGGTAAGCTTTGCTTTATAGTAACAACAAGCAAATATTCCATATGGAGTGAACAGTCTAGGACTTGGGCAAAAAAAAGGTGTGGCTGGGTGTAATGGGTACAAGTTGAAACACAGGAAGTTCCACCTCCATGTGAGGAAGAACTTCTGTACTGTGGGGGTGACAGAGCACTGGAACAGGCTGCCCAGAGAGGTTGTGGAGTCTCTTTCTCTGGAGATCTTCAAAACCCGCCTGGATGCCACCCTGTGCCACATGCTCTAGGTGTCCCTGCTGGAGCAGGGGGGTTGGACTAGATGACCTCTAGAGGCCCTTCCAACCTTAACCATTCTGGGGTTCTGGGATTCTGTAATATTGGAAATCCAGACTACAAGTACCAATTACCATGGTCAGTCATTAGCCACTATATCAGAGCTGCCTTGTGAGTCAGATGACACCAGTTTAGTTTAGTTTAGTTTAGTAGCGGGAGGAGGGAATCAGTGGAAACCGAGAGCATATAAACAAGCCATGTGAATAGAATGTATAAAAACAGCTCCAAGCAAATGCAAGACTGAGCTGGAAGAAACCGACAACAACACCCACACTCTTCGTAACACAGATCTCAGGAGTCTGACAACTTATTATGGTGCCCCCTTCCCTGTTCTTCTTCAGCGTGACTTAAGTATCAACCTGGTATCCAGAGAGACAATGAAAAGGTGTGAACAACATCAAACTACAGGGAGAGATACTAACAAGTATAATTAATGAGGATTTTCTGCATTAGTTTGGACTACTAGACTGTTAAAACATTAACTAGGCTAATAATAAGTTCTTAGCCCTGCATAGATGATATATTACCTTTTGCCCATAAAAGAACTTTGAGCAATGAGATAGAAAAACTGTATCAGATTCTAGGTAGGTGGACAGCTATGTGCTACGTGGTCATCTCTTAATGTAGGAATTTCAATTCCATTCCCAGAGTTAAGCAGGATATGTTCTGTGTCAGTTTATGCACTCCCTGACAGATCTAATAACCTTCTTTAATACACAGACTCAGGAATTCTTACTCTGATTTCAGAGGAAATTAAACTTCTTTCAATATAGAGTAATTGTGAAAAATTTGAATGCAAAATTCATTTTATAGCACGAGGTATTGTTAAAAAAATACATTTTCAGAAGTGGCAGCTGAACTCCTGGTCAGTTCATTTCAAAGATAATAGTCTGTGAACTGTAAATAACACTTTTCCAGAAAAGGTCTTTCATGTCTCATAATAATGGTTCTACCAGTTTTAATCTTAAGATATATGGTATTGTTGCTTTCTGTCCACTCTGGGATGGTTGTGTTTCAGTGAGAAGTGAAATTATGTTCTCTTTAATACAACTACAAAAAAAAATCATGTATATTGAATGCCACTTTTATTATTGGTCACTTTGCAGACCATTCTTCATAATGCAGAGTTAGAACTTTTCATCTGACTACGGTATTGCAGTATATCCTTTTTCTCTCTTATGCTCAGTATCACATTATCTACGAGGGTAGATTAGTCCTGTTCAGTAGTATGAAGGCCCAGCAGGAAAATCACCCCAGGTTTTACAAAGCCTCCTACAACTGGAACTTTCATTTCTATAGAACTTCATAATTTCTCAGAAAGAAAGAGTGATAGCAGGAGAATGCTGACACTGACAAAAACAGACTTAAACTCAGGATTCAGTTGATAAGGTCTTGGGCAAGAGAATACTTAGGGAAAATATGATTGGGAAAGAAAGCAGTGAAAAATCAAACAAAGTGCAGTAGGACTATCACCAGTTCAGAAGGTGTTCCCTGAGTACTTCAGAAACAAAAGAGATTGTCCAAAAACTAGAAATGGGGACAAATTTCTTAGGGTGATTAAAAGAGAAGTACGGGAGCCCACATAAGCAAAACAAGGAATGGATAGAAGCAAAAGTGTATAATCTGGCAATGGGTTAAAAAAAATCCTGCATAGATACATTAGAGGGCATGGAAAGGCAAAGCAAAATGTCTTGAGCTTTATGAAGAAGGTGAGCTATTAACAGATGACATAGTAAAAGCAGAAGTGTCTCAAGCTTTTTTGTTTCAGTTTCCACAAAAAGGTTAATAGTGATCAGATACTTCACAAGATTGCTGTTAACAACAAAGGGATGTGAGCATAGGCCAGACTAGAAAAAGAATACAGCAGAGAATATTTAGGTATTCAGGAAAGTTATATATATTCAAGTCACAAGGCCTGAGGAAATTTGTCTTAGAGTAAAGCAATCTTTGAATCATTAGTGATTATCTTCTAGACTTCATGGAGAATAGATGAAATCTGAAAGGGATGGAGAAGGATAAATATTGATTTTGCCTTTAAGAAAAGTAAAAATAAACACCTGGGGAATTGGAGATCAGTAAACATAACTTTGTTATGCAGAGTGATGTTGAAGCAAATGATTAAATAATCAATTTGTAAGCACCTAAGAACAATAGAGCAACATTAGGCATCCACAATCCATTTCTTGAGACAAAACCATGTCAGTGACTAACTTATGTGCCTTTTTTTGGCTCTCTCTCTCTCAGTGAAGGAGAGGAAGCATTAGTGGAGCTGCATTTGGAACTAGAGAATATTTTTGACATAGTCACTCTCTCAGGAGAAAAAGTAGGGCAAAATGGTTTGCCATGACATCACACCGGGAGCTGAAAGAAGTATTCGGAATGAAAACTGTCTAGCATTTTTGTTTTGCCTGGACACAGATATGCAAGAATGATTTTTAAGGCAGATATCAATCAGTTGCCTCACATCAGGCAATGGGGAATCATATTAGGTGAGAACTGCCTAATTCTGTCCCGAGTTCAATTCTAGTCCGTGTTCTCTGAACTGAGGAAAAGAAAGGCTGCTTGCAACATTTGTGTATAATTGAGCCAAGAGATGTTGCAAGCACTTTGGAGTGCAGGTTTAAAATCCAAAATAATCATGATAAATTGGTGAAATGGACTGAGATCAATATGGTGAAATTCAATAAAGACATCTGTGAAGTACTACAGGAAACTCAAATGTGCAAATACAACACAGGGAATAAGTGAATAGGCATCTATAATGCAAGAATGGATTTGGGGGATATAAAGAAGCCCAGACCGAATACAAGTCAATAGTGTGCTGCTGCTGCAAAGAAGCTAAATATAATTTGGGGGTATATTACCATGAGTGTGACATGTAAGAAGCAGGGCCATCTGCCTTCTCTCCAGTCCTGCCCAGGTTTAAGTAGCACACTTTCAGGGAATGCAGATAAGCCAGAGAAAGTGCAGAAAACGGTAATGACAGTGAAATGGTTTAAAAAATGTAAAATGTAAGGGGAGACCGAACAGAGTATATTTAGACTAGAAAAGTCAGAAGGGAAGACAAGATCATAATCCATCATTGTCTCTCCAGGGTCAGTCTTGTTTTCAGGGCTAAGATGACTCCTGCTTACGCCTCTTCCCCTCCTCATTTGGGGAAAGAGAGAGGAAAAAAGTTTCTAGACAGACTTATTCCTTATTGGCAAAAAATGGCTGGGAGAATTAAAACTGAAACATCCCATTTATTTTTACAAGTCTGTTGTCCCATCTTTAGAGTACTCCTGCTAAATTGCGATTTTTTCCCCAACCCTTCTTAATGACCCTATGCTTCCAGCATATAAATTAATCTGTTTTTGAAACAGTGCAGCTAGACATCACCATCTAGATTTAGTTCAGTGCATGATTTATTAACTGGGACATTTATGAGCATAAGTTGGTCTGTCATTTTTAGGACCAGATATTTAATAATATGCATAATCCTTATGAGATTTATTAATGATATGCAAGATAAAGATAAAAATACAGCCTGTTATCTGCAAGCCACTCTAAATCAGCTCCAAAATCATATCAATTGGAATGGTTCCCATAGTGCCATAAAAAATTGAGCATTTTCACAGAAGAAACTGAGCTCATTAGTGACATGAGTACATTAAAGCTCCTTGCAAGACTTGAGGTACATGGTAACCCCCTCACTTCTTACTGACTTGCTCAGTGAGTTAATACTTCAGCTGGACAGACATCTACCTGTGTTTATACTGTTAGATATAGCTGCAGAAATCATATCACTGCTGTCCTCTATGCCTTGACCTAGACTTGTACTGCAGTCTTTCTATGGTATAGGGAAAATGTCAAAAGGAGTTGTGAAATCAAACATCGCTTTGATGCTTAGGTAAAAATCAGATATATGTGGATTATTTGCAAATCAGACCGCAGCCACTAGAATGAGCAACCTGCAGAACTGACTATTTAGTCAGTGTTTCTCTTTCAAGACTATAGGGCAAGAGTGTTTATTTTCCCTTTAGTTTTGGTTTTCTGTTTCTGGAGAGAGCCTCTCCAGACTTCCCAGTACATATTCCTTGTAAACTTCTTCTTACGTTATGACACGTAGCTAGTGACCAAAAGCTGTAAATAAGAACTGCAGAGTAGTTTTGGAAGTGAAATTTATTTTTCTTGTATTTTTGTTTTCCTTTTTTGGTCTGCTGTCTGATACTATAGCATAGAGTCCTCATTATCTGTGAATGGATCAAATACAGGCAGACAAATAGAAAGCACCAAGCAATAAAGTGAGTGCTTCTAATTGAACACAGGGTAAAGCAGACAGAGATTATAAATCACATTTCTTTCCAGTTCAAGGATTCTCCTACTTACAATTAGCAATGCAGTTGCTAGATTTTATGAGAATTTGAACCATATGGTAATTCTGAAAGAATAAGAAAGCCCTTAAAACAATGCACTATTATCAGCTCACAACCGAAAAGTGAAAGAGAGAGAAGAAGAATCAATGACCAGGAATCATGTTCAGGAACAGGAAGGAGACAAGGGGATTAGATAGTAAAAGAAAACATGTTCAAGACTGTAAAGGAAAGAAAGGAAAGCTGTAGAAAAAGTGAGGCTATCTCTGAACAGACGGTACAATTCTTAAATAAAAGGCAGAAGAAAACAGGATAGGGATTTATGGCCTCTGGTCTTCAAATAGCAAAAGCACCTCTCCCACAGAGAACACACATGGATTGAGTAGATACTTGCTCTCCACTTCTCTGTGAGGAAGCTGTCAGATTACAAATGCAACAGGACACAGTGCTGCAGGCACTTTTTTTTTTTTTAAAGTAGATTGCTAAAATACACACTGGGCAGTATAACAAGACTAGTCTTTTGGAGTGTTACTTACTCATCACAGTTACTTAACCCCAAATTTGATTGAGATTTACAGAGTAACATAGATTTGACTGTGATATTTCTATAGCATGGGAGGTTCCCTATAGCTCATACCACAAAAAGCTTGGAAGATGTTTGCCAAATTTATGCATATCTCATGTCATGGCCCTTTACAACATTTTGCATGTAATGGAAGAAAAGTTTGCACAAGAGGAAGGCAAACAAAAGGAAAGAGTAATAGAAATGGACATCTGGAGCTGTAGGAGAGGGAAAAGATGTCAAGTCCATTTCGTCAGAAACCTTTTCTCTACACTAAGCTTTCCTGCATAAAAATACAGAAATATCAATGTTCTCTAATTAGACTTCCTATGAAAATAACAGTGAAAGTTTTCTTTTAAAATCTGTACAGTCTCCAAACCCTTGAAGGTTTTCAAAATCAGTTTGGACGAAACCCTGAGCAACTTGGTCTGACCTCAGACTTGACCTTGCTTTGAACAGGAGATTGCACTAGAGACATCCTGAGGTTTCTCCCAGCCTGAATTATCCTATGATCCTGTGATGCGAAAAAACTTTACATCAGAATCATCATTTGTACATCTGAAAGCCACTAAAGCAGCAGGCAGGTTCTCAGAAGTTTGCAAATATGTCATAGAAGTGAACACAATTATGTCCGTGGATATGTCTGCAGGGCAAAGGGGTTTAGGATGCTTTTCAGAACTCTTGAATTCAAACCAGAAAAGTATATTGAGCTTGGATCCAAACTATTTTATGGTGAGATATCATTTGTGTGATACTTGTCACTGTATCAATGTCATCAAATTATGATTCTGGCTCACAAGAGAAGGGTGGGCTTTGGAGAGGACAAGCTATCCAAAGGAGATGTCACCTTCTCTATCCTGCATGGATGAGGCCTTGTGCAACAAATCTTGGACCACAGCTCCTATCTTGTCAATTACTCTATATGAGCAGGCTGTTGTATTTGTTTTTCTAGGTTATCGTAATAGTGTTCATCTTTGCATTATTTTTTTTCCATTTCATTGTGACCTTCTGAGATAGTGGATTCTTCTGTCAGTTAAGCCTACTTTCCACCATGTGAACAGCATCAAGAATATAATGGTGAGTATTATGCCTGTGACAAGTGCTTCCTCACTGACAAAACAACTGTGGAGGTTGAATTGTCTCCTGCCATACTGCTCAATTAATGAATAGGAAGGCAAAGTGATGATGTGATCATGAAACAGTGCAAAAAGTCAGCTGAGAAAGATGTACCTCAGACGTAACTGGAGATGCTCCTCAGGAACTGTTTCACCAGCAGTGGGAGGCACAAATAAAATGCTGTAAGTAATTTCCTCAGTGCACCTGAGTAAATATCACATGTGGATAAAACTTTTCTCCTGGTGTCTCTGTTCAATTTCATTAGTTCATACCATGCTGCTTTGGAGTAGTTCGTATTTTTATTGCAATTTCTTTCAGTGCTACCTTAAAATTTCCTCCAAATGTGAAAGGGAATGTGAGAGATCGTAAAACAATGAAGGAATTGGGAGCACTAGGCAAAATTACTGACAAAATGATGTGCTTTTTTTGAATATTACAGCATTATGAGTATTGACAGGAAAACAAGAAAACTTACTGTGTACAAGATTCCAATTTCCATTCAGGCAAGAAATTGTTGCCCTTTAAAATCAACCATTCATAGCACTAGATCATGCTGAACATGCAGAAGCTGGTGGGATGCTCAAATGTCATGCATTCGCTGTGAGAACAAGACATTTTTGAAGAGAAACTACATGAAAAATAGGAGGAGTTTGTGGTGTGAAAGGTTTACACCTCTTAAAGCTGTTTAGGGAACAAGGCTGTTCTTTTCATTTAAATTACAGCTTTGGCAATTAAAAGCTATAAAGAATTTGACAATATATTGGGGTAAACAATGGTGAAAGAAGTATAATGCCTTCTGTGGAAAGACATATAGGTTGTATACAGACTTTGTTTTCTACTCCTTGCCAGCTCATGACAATGGTATAGAATTTTTTTACAGTGGAATATTTTATGGTTGTCTGCAAATATGTGACTCCTTCCAAAAAGTATATTGTAACATATGACATATAGAAGAGTTTTAGAAAGACACATACAGGGTAGGGAGATAAAAATGTTTCAAATTGCACATATGGAATACTAAATACAGATGGATGTTGATCACAAATCTGCCTTCTACACTGTTTTCCAGACTTTATATATAAACTTCCTAGAGTCTCTTGTATGTACATTTTCAGTTTCCTGGAGACTATTTTTTTTCTCTAGCTAATCTAAAAATTATGTTAAATGTGAGTGTATCAAATAATGGCATGTGTTTTGTTTGTTGTTCAGCTATGATAATTATTAATATCTTTAGCTAGTATTTTCCATTAACATAGATTAGATTACATCAGTTAGTTAACTTCATCTTGTGGGTTGTGGAGATTAAACATTGCTGGCACAAATGAACCTTAATTGGAATCGCTTTGAACCTCATGCTTTCATGGAGGAAAACAGGGTAAATTGTAGTGCTGATAAAAGAATAATCCTCCTTTATTTGCTGAGCATTTAAGAAATTCAGTTTTTTTTTTCTCAATAATTAACAGGAAATCTGCCGTAATGCTTTTGGTTAAACAGATGATTAATGATAGTTCTGAAATCTAAAAGGCTTTATCAATCCACTGAAGAGCTAAGTGACACTTAGTGCGAGCAAACAGTTCACAGGATATGCTTCTGTCCTACAGTAAAGTCTATGTGAAGACTTAAGTCTTCATGCTTGTGATGTATAAAACAGACAGCAAAAGATGTTAACAATGGTGGTTTTGACATATGAACCCTCATTCAAAAGAAATAAGTGAAACAGTGAACAGATTTGCAAGATCTGACCAAAAAAAAAAAGTCACTATGAGCTGGAAATCAGCTTCTGATACAGAACCAGACGTGAGGTGGCAGTTAACTTTTTAGTAATTCTTAGCCCAATAGTAGACTTTTCTTCAGCCCAGGGAAGGTTTGCTAGAACATTTGGCACACTTCAGATTATATCCCTCAATATCCCTCTTCTCCTACTCGCAATACTTTGTCCACAAATTGCCACAGCCTCACTTACCCACACCTAAATCTGCTTGCTGATTATCAACTCTAACACATGCTTTGAGGACTTTCCCATGCTTCCTCGCAGTGTGCAAAGCATTATATAAAGAATAGGGGGCTACAAAGATGATTAAGGGACTGAAGCATCTCTCTTGGATAGGAATAGAAGATAGAGGAATGTCTGTGAGATCTGGGCCTGTTCCACCTAGAGAGAAAAAGACTGAGAGGGGATCTTATCTGTGTATACAAATATATTAAGGGAGAATGTAAAAGGTCAGACTATTTTCAGTAGTGGCCAGAGATAGCACAAGAATAAATGGCCACAAACTGAAGCACCGGAAGTTCTGTGGTGTTTGAGGAAAAACTTCTCGACTGTGAGGCTGATGGAGCACTGGAACAGGCTGCCCAGAGAGATTGTGGAGTCTACTTCTCTGGAGAGAATATTCTAAACTCGCCTGGACACAATCATGTGCAGCATGCTCTAGATGACCCTGCTTTTGCTGTGTATTGGATTAGATGATCTCCAGAAATCCCTTCCAACCTCAAGAGAGGCTGGACAAGCTTCCAGGCGTCCAAGAAGCATCTCTACCATTAAGTATAGGAATCTTTTCTGTTGGGTTGGCTGCACACTACGGAAGTGTACTCCACAGAAATATGACATCTCCTGAAGAGCACCCTCTTTAGGCCAGCGATCCAAAGTGAATCAGGGTAAGGGAACTTCAGCACTAGGGCATGTTTTCATCTATGGTGTGCATATAGGCATATAGAACAATCATTGATTGCAATTTTTTAACACAAATTCTCAAAGCCTGCTGTATTGATACATTTTAACATTTTTAGGTAACTGTGTGTTTATTTTATTTCAGTTCCTAGGATGAGAAGACTGCTAATCTGCACTTGCTATATTGTGCCTGATAAATTTTATGGATCTGATTGGGTAAGGTTTTATTTCTTTCTCAAAGAATATCAATTTAAATAAAGGCTTTTGTGCTTTCAGGGAAGAGTTTAATTGGCTTGTGTAGATCGCTTGCTGATTTTTGATAATTTAATAAAACCCTTTGGCGTTACCATGCCTTCCTCTTTCCTAGCAATTAAGCAGAAAACAAAAGCTTAATATAAAAGTAGAATTTTATTAAACGCAAATACACATGCAGTAAAAACTCCAGAACACTGTAGTCCAATCTGCTAATTGCTAGCAAGATGTAAAGATGCTTTTTTAGATGCTGGTCGTTGTCTCCAGGCACATGGAGGACAAGAAGGTGCTCAAGAGTAGTCAGCATGGATTCACCAAGGGGAAATCTTGCTTGACTAACCTGATAGCCTTCTATGATGGAATGACCAGCTGGATAGACGAGGGGAGAGCGGTGGATGTCGTCTATCTCGACTTCACCAAGGCTTTTGACACTGTCCCTCAGAACATCCTCCTGGGCAAGCTCCAGAAGTGTGGGATAGATGAGTGGACAGTGAGGTGGATTAGGAACTGGCTGGATGGCAGGGCCCAGAGAGTGGTGATCAGCGGTGCAGAGTCTAGTTGGAGGCCTGTCGCTAGTGGGGTCCCCCAGGGGTCAGTCCTTGGTCCAGTCCTGTTCAATTTATTCATCAGTGACCTGGATGAAGGCACAGAGTGCTCCCTCAGCAAGTTTGCTGATGATATGAAACTGGGAGGAGTAGCCGATACCCCAGAGGGCTGCACTGCCATCCAGAGGGACCTGGACAGACTGGACAACTGGGCGGTGAAAAGTCTCATGCAATTCAACAAGGCCAAGTGCAAGGTTCTGCACCTGGGAAGGAACAACCCTAGACACCAGTACAGGCTGGAGACTGACCTTCTGGAGAGCAGCTCTGCGGAGAAAGACCTGGGTGTCATGGTGGATGATAAGTTGACCATGAGGCAGCAGTGTGCTCTTGTGGCCAAGAAGGCCAATGGGATCCTGGGGTGCATTAAGAAGAGCGTCTCCAGCAGGTCGAGGGAGGTGATCCTGCCCCTCTACTCAGCCCTAGTGAGCCTCATCTGGAGTATTGTGTCCAGTTCTGGGCTCCACAGTACAAGAGGGATGTGGAGCTGCTGGAGAGAGTCCAGCGCAGGGCTACAAGGATGATCAGGGGCCTGGAACATCTGCCCTATGAGGAGAGGCTGAGAGAGCTGGGCCTGTTCAGCCTGGAGAAGAGAAGGCTGAGAGGGGATCTAATCAGTGTCTGTAAGTACCTCAAGGGAGGCAGTGAGGAGGATGGTGCTGACCTCTTTTCACTGGTGGCCACCGACAGAACTAGAGGAAACGGCCACAAGCTGAAGCATCAAAAGTTCCACAGGAACTAAAGGAAAAATTTCTTAACAGTGAGGGTGACAGAGCACTGGAACAGGCTGCCCAGAGAGGTTGTGGAGTCTCCTTCTCTGGAGATCTTCAAAACCCGCTTGGACGCAGTCCTGTGCCACGTGCTTGTCTGTGCCACGTGCTTTAGGTGACCCTGTATATGCAGGGGGGTTGGACTAGATCATCTCTAGAGGTCCCTTCCAACCTTAAGCATTCTATGATTCTATTCTATGATTTAGATTATCAAACATGTTTAATCTAAAAAGAGAGGCCAGGGGGTGGGGGGTGGAGAAGAAAGAAAATCCAAAGTGCAAATTAAAACTATACAGTCTGTAAATAACATTTTAAAATTCTCTAAATGTAAAAGGATTTCTGTTTTCTTCTCTGTACCTACCACTTCCTTTCTTGCACTGGGTGAAGCCATATCAAAGCTCAGTACGCAGGGAGTATTTTTGTCCCATTCCTCCTGTAGTTGCTTAGGCTATGCCTGCCCTAAAAAGTGTGAATGTGACCAGTGAAGCACTTCTCTGGATTCTTGCTTGTACTCCAGCTGATGGATTACTCACCCTGCACAGCAGCTTCCCTGATTCTCTTTGCTCATATTTTGAAACTCTGAAGAATCTAGAGCCAGAGAAAAATCCCCTCCATCTATGTAAGCTGGCATTTTGTGATATGGTATGGATAGACTGTCTGTAACAAAGTCTTGGGCAGAGGTGGAAATTAACAGCATTTTATAGCATCTTTCAGCTGCAGCTGTCTATATAGGTACATTTAGTCAGCTACAATGCAAAGACACCCTCCAGCTTGAGTTGGCTTGGTTGCCTCCCTAGTGAAGCAATGCAGAGGTGCTGGCACAGGTATGGTAGTAACCATGTGTTGGTTGAACCTGACTACTAGCTTTGTTTCCAGAAGCCAGAGCAAAGGCTGGTTTACATGGACAGGCTTGACTTTGCTCTGGCACAAGGAAGCAACTTTTTTGTACTATCTCTGTGAAGATTTCAAACATCTCGACTATTTACCTGGACTTCTTGACACTATGTGTGACCCGTATGATCTCAAAGTGTCTGGAAAGGAAAAGAAGAATCCTGTCTTTTTCTTTTAAAGGAATGAAGTATTCTTCCCACATTGTCAAACTGCACATACTACAATGAAGAGATAAGACATCTCCGCAAGGGAATTGCGGAAATGTGTGAAACTTATGGAATGTTTAGAGGAAGGAAAAAAGGCAGGGAAAAGGAGACACTAAGGTAGAAGTGGAAAAAAAGTTCTGCTGGTGCATAAGCTGACTGCTGATCACTATGCTTGTGCTGATCACTAACTGCCTGTCCTCTCTTCTTATTTCTGAGTGAGTTTGCCCTCTGTTCTGTGTGGGTGTGGATGATTCACTGGCAAACTTCAATCAAACTGGGTTACTCAGTGAGTAGGAGGAGACCTGCATCAGGAATAACCTCAGGTCCGGCTGGGTAAGGGGCCCAGTATCCAAACATAACTGACAGTCTTAGTCCACCTTAGTATTCAAGGGAGCTGCAGATGTGGCAGTGCTCGACAATCGGAAATTGGGAGGACCAAGGTGTATATGCCCCACTAATAACTTAAGATCCTGGATTGGTCAAAGAAAAACATTGGACTATCTGTGTCGTTCATGTTTATATGCATATTTGTGTAGATGCTGGCAAAGGCGTTGGTCTCTTGCCTGTAGAGCATGTGTATTTACATCTTCAGAATACATCTTCAGTAGCAAGGCTACTGGCTGCTCCTGGACCTGGAAATGGGAATGGCAACAGCGTTATCTAGGAGAGAGGAGAAACCTTAAAGCCTTCACACACCTTGGTCTTAAAGCTTTCTGCAACATTACTGGAAGCTCAGCTTTGAAATGCAAGTTCTTCTGAGCTTTCGGTAACATTACGGGAAGCTCAGCTTTGAAATGCAAGTTCTTCTGGAGGCCAGCTTTGCATGCATACACAATGTGGCATCATGACAAGGATAAACCTGGCATCCCTGCAGATACTTAAATATGAATGTGAGTCACCATGAGAATAATTCACGATCTGCAGGCAGCCTACCTTGCAGGGCGACAAATATTTCTTACAGATGACAAAGAAAGGCATCTCTCCCTGTAGTTATTAGCTGATAGTAAAGATCTTCAATAGAAGTCCTTCCAGCTCTGCCGAAAGTGTCAGGTCTCCTTCCCTTGCCCCATGGTAAAAAAAGCAGTACAGTCTAGTGTAGTTAAAACTCCAAAGTATAAGGAGCTGATATAAGGATTATTGAAAAGAATCCTTTCTCTATTACAAAACAGAAGACAGATGTGAGCACATCACAGAGAGATCCCAAGGTTGATTTTCAAAAAGCAGGGTTGCACAGTGCCATATTACTGATGAGAGTAGAATATAGCATGGCACAGCTCTCAGGACATGGTCTCAGTCACAAACTCCATCACACCTATTGCTGCTCAGATCTCTGAAAAGAAAATCAACTCATTCTGCTGAGTATGAGATTACTTCTCACACTCATGTTAGTTCATTCAAAGCCATCTCAGGCATCTTTGTGCACAGTCTGCTGTGTACATGCCCCAGAGTATGCACAGATCAGCACACTCTGCAATATTAAACTCATTAGCTTGTGCTCTTTAAGTACTCTTAGGCATTTGCACAGCATTTTTTTGTTGTAAGTGTGAATGAAACATTGAAATTCGAGGCCTACAAGCACCAATATTTCAAACAAACTCATTTGTGCACTTAGCGCTTGATCCACAGCCCACTAGAGACAACGGGAAGACTGCCATTAACTTCACATCAGGCTCATAAAAAATGAGGCAGATAACTCCCATTAATGTTAATGAGAGTCATGTATATAAATCACCTAACCACTGATGGAGAAAGGAACCTTTCTCAGTTTTGCTTTATACATAGCTTTTGCAGTCTGTGATGTTCACACACCTCTTGTAGTACTGTAAAGACAAAAGATTTTTCAACCACCACGTCTTTCTATTGATCTTTCCTGCTGTCAACCCAATTCAAGCGTCATGTAGACAGAAAAATATATTTAATCAGACAGTCATGAAATAATTATGTTTTAACATGGTAATAAGCAAACTCAAAAGTATAGTGAAAGCATTCCTTAGAAGGCAAATGATTACCTACTGAGAAAGCACACTAACAGTTCTTTTCAATTCTTTTTTTAAAATGAACAATTTTCTTAAAATTGCATTTTACCTAATAAAAAGAATTATTTCCATTTTTTCACCTCTTTCCCTATAAAAAGATAGATTCGATTTTTTGCTTCCATCTATGATTGCTTCATGTAGCCTCAACATCAAACAAAATCCCCTGCCCTACCATTAAGACATACATCTGCAGAATTATAAGGCTGTATACAATTAGTCCTATTTGCTTTAGCTTCACTGTAGATGTGTCCTGGGTAGGCTAGGCAAGATTAAACAACATGGATAGTCTAACATGTCTATGCTTAAGGAATTTCTGTGGCTTAGAACATTTTTCACATTCATTATTTGTACCAAAAAAAGACGCTTCATAGGTTCAGTGTTGTCTAACTCTGCCTTTCCCTTTGTATAGGTAAAAATATGTAAACATTTTAAAGCAAATAGAAATTATTTTTTTTAAAGTAGGCAAAAATACAGTGTGGCATTAACTCTCTATTACATTAACTTTCTATCACTAATATTTAATTTTAAGAGGAATTTTAATAACATTCCAGAGGCTACATTTTCCTGTATATTTCAGTAATGATGGATGGTATAGACACAGGGCAGGAAAAATGAGCTATCATTAGTGATTTGTCACCACCAGGAGATATTGAGATTCCAGGAAGCATTGCAAATGGATTTTTAGTTTTCATGACTAGGCTGCAGCTGCTTTGCTCCACCAGGTTTAGTCTTTCTTTGGCTGCTTATCCTTAACTCCTTAATGTGACACATTAATTATAGCCCCTCGTATGCTCATTCTTTCAGGTCCCCCTCTCTGGAAATGTTGCCACTCATACAGCAAAGTGCAAGCTTTCCATCATTCTAATAGTTAAATAATGGCAAGACTGTGCAATTGAAACAGCATGAAAGGTCACCTTGACAATTCTCTGACTGGTAAAAAGTAGCTAAAGGCATCACAGCTCTTTATGGTGAATGAGCTGACTGAGTTTATGACTATGCAGGATATTTTAATATTCCTCAAGTTTGGCACAAAAGAAGGAAAGGCATTCTGGAATTGCTGCAGTTGATCAAATATACCAAAAGTAAAGACAAGGTTTACAAAGCATGTTTTTGACCATATTGAACAACAGCATGCTGTCTGGAGTTTGAGCCAATGACAAAGCTTTGGGAATGACTGGTCCGGGTAGTAAGTATAAAATTTAAAACTGAACAGAAGTCCATAAGGAGCCTAAGGCACTAGTGAGGTTCTAAGAAATCTCTATTGTCAGGATTTAAGTAGCAGAGAAAAATAATAGAAACTTGCACAGGATTTTTTTTTTCGGAAAATTTGGAAAATCTGTGTTCCAAATACCTTATTGCCTTTTCTATGTGTTTTACGGTAGAAGTAAGGGCAGGACAGGATTTCACATGTTCTCCTGGAGGTGGGGCCAAAGGCCATATAATTAATTCTGCATCTCAGCACAGTAATATTGTGTCCAGAGAAACTGAAGAGATTCTTTTTTTTTTTTTTTTTTTTTTTTTTTTTGCTGTTATCTGAGTTCATGCATTTTCATATATGCTTTCATCCGGGTGTTCAATGAACTGCAGCTGAGTTTTTTGAATTACATAGCTTATACAGTATATAATTTATATGCTTAAGGACACAGTCACCTAGAGGAGAGCTTCACTAATGATACTAGGGCTATCCCAAACACAAACTGCATTTTATTTCCTTTTATGTTTCCTTTCAAAATTGCTAAATACCTTTGATCAGCTTAACATTAGATGCTTTAAGAAAATGCAAGATAAGGTGCAAGCTATATGGACGAGGACAATAAGCACTTTAACCATCATTAACTCAAGTCTAGTTAAATCATTTCTTGGGTTCCTGGTCTCATGATTTATCCATATATCCTTCCAAAGACATAAAAATGAGGAACTAACCAAATCAGCAGGAACATTAAGTAAAGTCCTGAATTTCAGAAATCATTGCATACATCAGTACTTACGGACCTATCTTTCAAGTAGCTATTAATCTTTTATATTAATATAGATATTGACCACACAAATAATCATAATAATCACAAAGAATCCATATAATCAAATGTGAATCAAAGCATATTATGAATGAGGGAACACAATCTTATGCACTTGAGCTGTAATTTCCTTCACTGAGCAAGGTTTAGCTGCTTTTCTGAGAATAAGTAAATCACACTACATCTTCAAGAGCATTTTACTGCTTTATCTGTTACCCTGGTATTGATGGAATGGAAAACAACCACATGCTAATGAAAGGTTTACAACCCAAACAACATTTTCCTGCAGTGACTAAAAAGTCACCAGCTGATGACATGACTTTAACAGATGCAACCAGCAGCTGACAGACTAATACATACATAGCACAAATGAATAAAGTGCAATAGGATGAACAAATAAGAAGTTAGAAAATGTGTCTTTTAAGTGCATTGTTTGTACTAGTGCAAAGTAGCAGTGTTAAACTTTCATTTAATAGTAACTATTATTTACACTGCAACTGTCAGAAACAAAGCCTACATAAAAACTAGGCATCAGTATAAGATGAGAACATGTATAGTAATGCATGTATTGCTTCCTGATGAAGCTTGAAAGAGCAATTGTTCTGGTCTGAAAGGTGTAGAGCAAAGGGTGCTGCTTGCCAGCAGCAAACAGTGCAATCCTAATCTAGGAGAAGACTAAGTATAAAAACACAGTCCAATTTCAATACTAATGGAGGGTGATCAGTTCTGAATCTTTGGACCCTCTCTCCCAATAAAATGTTGGCTGTAGACAGGGATATTTGGCGTAACATACACACTCCTTTTGGAAAGGCAATGATCCTGGGGCTCAGAGACAAACATGCTGAAGAAGCATTCAGTATTTTTAATGCCCCACTGTGAGACATGCCCACTTCCTCTCCACTGCTCTCTGTGTGCTCACAGTATTAATTTCCACAAATTCACTTCCATGAGCCAAGAAGTCTCTTGATAATATTTTGCTTTAGGATTTGGACAACAGTAGAATCTGCAGAAGGGTTTCTACAGGTGATGGACCATCCTCCACCAATCAGAGGGGTAAATTCCTGGTGTTCCTATATATGAGTCTATCTACCTCCCATCCATCTACTGGATAATTTTTGCCACTGCCAACAATCAGCTTTTGTATCTTTTATGGCATCCTATTTGCACCCCCCTAAAACCAGTTGTATGTTCAGAATTGAGACAAGAATAAGAACAGGAAAAGTTTAACATAAAACAGGAGAGAATTGTAAGTATAATTTTAAAAATTTCAGAGCCTAGAGTATATACTATTTTGAATCCATGTTGGATTATCTTCTTTTTCTTTTGCAGACCTATAAGAAAGGGTAAACAATTATTTATTAATAATCTATAGTCACAGAAATACTTTGAGCTGTGCACTAGATGTCAATCCCAATCCATCATTCTGCTGAGCTGAATGAAAGGAATTTTATAACTTTTTGTGAAACAACAAGCCATAAGGCAGTCCAAATGGTCATTGATTTGACACTAAACTTATAAACACATAGTCAAAGGCCTGATCCTGTCAACAGATCTGCAGGGATGGAGCTCTGACTTCTAGACATGCTTATTAGTGAAAAGACATAGCTACGTTTTAACTATTTAGACAAATAATGCAGGAAAGACAAATTGTCCTCAAATTAGAAGTAAAATTCCCAATAATATTCCTAAGGTTAGGATTTTATCTATCGTCTTTCAATATCTTTCCCCATAGCAAAGCACAGGCCCATAAATGTTGATTTTCTTAGGAAATTCTTAGGAAGTGGGACAAAATTATTTGAACTTTCTCCACCAAGTTTGCCTGTGTACAGAGGTCTTTTATAATATAAATTTAAATACACAATCTTTTTTACAATGTTTTCCATCATCTCTCCTCTCCATATGTTCTCCCACTAGGAATTTAATGAGTTCTGCGTATGAGGGATGACAAGGGGATATGTCTGAGAAATAATTTGAGCAATTATGGCATATGGAGGCATTGTTTTTGAGTCGCTTTTGCCACGAACATTATGCAGAGCATCTGGGACCAAATTCTGTCTACCTGCCCATGGACATTAGCAAAATCATCATCTTCCATTTGTAAATTCTGCTGAGATAATCTGCTATACAGAGAAGACCATTCCATCAGCTTTATGATCACGGAGCATATTGAAATACAGACCATTTATAGTCAGGAAAAAATGCTTATATTCACACAGAATAGTGTGAATTGGAAAGCATTTTAAGAACTAATGATAGAGACGCATCATCTCTCCATCTCCTCAAGATGTACCACACAGAGTCTGTGTTCAGTTCCAGGCCACTATTTACAGAAGAAACTTATGTTTTCCTGTTACTACGGAAGTTTGGTAAAAACTGACTGGATCCCAGCTCAAGAGAAAATGATCAAAAAAAAAGAAATGGAACATGAAAGGTAAAGAGTGTAAAATTCTAAATCAGTAATATGAAGGGTTGGTTATATTTTTTACATACAAATATTGGCAAGGCATCCAGAATTAATCCTAAAGAGAGGAACAGGGGGAGAAAATCTATTATATGAAGACATAGTGGCTAAAACAACTGTTGTGTATGGGAATTCTCGTCGTAAGTTCTAAACACCAGGACATAAGACTGAGTAATATCATTTCATTTCATTTTTTGTCATGTTTCCTTTAGGAGTGAGGAGAAAAAGATCGAAAGATGCAAGTGATACATTGATATTAGAGTGCAACTTCACTTCCTTAACTTATTCATTAAACATGCCTCAGTAAAACAAGTGACATCAGTGTTTTTAAATTTGTTTTTCCCAACTGCTTTCCCAGTTGCAACAGCATAGGTAGAGTATAAGTCACAGACTACAGAGACTTTGGGGTGTCTCAGTGCTGAAGGGAAAAAAATGGCAAATGGTATTGCTTGTACATTGGACTTAAATAGAATTTTATAGTTATGGCTATAAACATAATTTACTTTTATAGTTAGGACTACATATAGGAAATAATATTTCTATTGCACAAACTATTTCCCAAAGTTTGTTTATCAGGCAATAAACTGGCTTTCAGCTATTTTCAAATCCCTCAGTCATGGCTAATATTGATCTGATAGGGATATTTAATCAAGAAAATCTATTATCAAGGAATAACTGGATTTCATTTCTCTCTACATTACCACATATGTATGGTAGTAAGGAGGAACTGTAAATAAAAGGAAGGTTCTTTCGCCATTAATCCAAATAGTGACAGACACTTGTGCTTTAGTGATCTTACTCCTTCAGGACTTTCCTTGAAAAATCACCAGAGCACTTTGCTGTTTCTGCCACATGGCTTTGAAGGAAATCCTAGAGATATGAGACAGACCTTTCCACCAATATCCCTAGAGAAAAGATCTTAGGACCTGCTGTCATCGCCACACAGATCCCGGTCTTAGATTTCTGTGCTGTATCCTAGCAGTCCTACCTTTTTCATAACCACATAAAAAAACTCAGGTAAACACAGAAGATGCATAGCAAACAGCCAAGGAGGATTTTTTTTTCTAAAACATTTGGCATGATAAAGCATTTGGCAGGATAAAGTTTTGTACATCTTATACACACATTATCAAGGATGCAATTTGAGAATATTTTCAAAGACTATAAAAGAAAAAAACAGAAAACTTCTTATCCTAGGATAAGAACTGCCTTGCAAAGACTAATAGAGAGCTTAAGCAATGTCTATTGCAACATTTAATATCACTGAAATCATGAGAAACCATTTAATGCAATCAGATTGTTCAGTTGTGACATGTTTGATGCAGAGTTTTCTTGGCAAGAAGAAACTAGAGATTAAGGCAAGCCATCTTTTACAAATAAAAACTGGGCTCCTTTTCCTTGCTAGAATCCTGGTTAACAACAAATGTGTCAAAACTCCAGGCAGAAAGGAAGGGGCAATAAATTAAGAGAAAAAATTAATGAAGTCTTAAAGCAAAGAGAACTGCAGACTGAGACCTTGTTATCGCCTGTAATTCAGAGCTTCTGAAGATTAGTGATTTCAAAAGGTAATGTGATTTCCCTCTGATCATAATGCCTGGCCATCTTTGTAATCAGATGAAGCAGGGTGCATCAGCAGATATGAGAATGAGCATATAAGGAATGAAGAAGCAGTTGAAGCAGTATTCATCTCCACACGGCTACAACATAAATGTCCATAACTGACCTAGTCATCTGTACTCCACTTTCAAAAACAGTAGCAAAAAGGGCACTATGGAGAGAGCTGAACTATGGTTTCCATCTATATCCCTTATAGAAATTTAGCAAATTAAACTGAAATGTCATCATTTCAGGAATGTCCACAGCATTCAGTAAAAAGATCTAAATCAGTTATTTTCAGGACTCCTCTTCTGTGAAGCACAGCAACATTTTCATTCAACCTCATCTAAGAACACAATGAACGTCCACCAAATTTTCCAAGGCAATGCTAGAAGAGTTGTGCTAAACATCATTTCCCCCCCCCTTTTTTTTTTGGAAAAAGAAACTCTCAAAACACCCAAAGATATAACCAGTTCTACTAAAGAAATGAAAAATTATTATAACCTTTGTGATTCTTGTTCGTTGAAGAAAAATCCTTTTTTTCTACTTAACATAGGTAAGTAGAATAAAAATTTTCAAAGCACACACCCATGCAGGGGACTCTCTTTTATATCACAATTTTATTCACTTGTTATGAATATTCACAACATTAATCTACTGCTGATAATCTATTCGGTATATTTGAAAATCCATTTATTTTCACTTATTGATATGCATGTGTTACACTTGTGTATAATACAGTTTTCTTAGTGATGATTTAAGAACAAAGAAGAAAGAAAAACAAAAAAAAATGAGAAGCATGATGCAAATTTTTGACCACCGAAGGGCCATATTCAGATTTTACAAAATAGCACATTTATACGTCGCACTACCCCAAAGAAAGAACCTCTTTAAGATGCTGCCATCTCTCCCACCTGTTAGCATAAATCCGTACGATATTGTTCCATCTTAAAATACTGAGATACCTTGCAGCTGCTACTAACAGTTTATCTTAATGAAATTTTAATCAGAAAAGAATATCTTTGCCAACATCTTTGATTATTCCTCAGCAGAATGATAAAATATACATCTCAATTTTATTTCCAACAATCATTTATTTTAAACTCTCCTGTGCAAGAATACAGCAGAGGCAATGAAATGGTTTTGGAACAGCAGGGAACACTGACTGACAGAGCACTCCAGGGTGTTCATCCTTCATGGAGCTTAATTTATAACTACCCAGCCATGTCAATGGCTTGTAATGATAAAAGGGTTTCCCTCTTTCACTGAGAGTCTGGTATCCATACAGGACATTTAAATGTTTACCCCAATATAGTTTTTGACTGTCCTCAAGTATGTGTGGTTTTCATTTCAATGCACCAAAGCAAACAGTCAGAACTCTCTCACCCTCTCCAGTCAGCATGCTTATGCAGTGTCACTAAAAGGAATTGCCAGCTCTCTGTTGTATCAATATTACAGATGGTACAATATACATTAAATGGACTATAAAATTATACATTCTGTAATAACTTAGAAAAAAGCTCATAGATGCTTAAGGCCTTTAAATATTGAGGATTTTTTCATGGAACAGCACATCACGAAGTTCAAAAAATTGCTACTGAAATAGAAAACAGAAAGTAAATGTTGTCATGAGATAATGATTTTGGCAAGGATCAGAAGATCTGAATTGAATGACTGTAAGTGCTTTTCTTTTATAGCAAACAAAGTGAGCATCTACATAAGCATCCAACAATACTTGAGTTCAAGCAAGAGTTTTTATTTTTAATAAAAAAAATCTGAATGAGTACCATCCAATTTCAGAATTGCAAAACTTATATACATCCCTGCCTACCTTTTTAAAAAGAGATAAAATAGTGTCATTGACTGCTTACCATGAATTTCAAAGAATTAAAGGTCAGGAGAATAAAGTACATAGCAGGAACACCCTCTCCTTCAAACTAAATGCAAATGTATATCTTAAAGGTATAAATGCCTTATAATGAAAGTGGTAATTGAGTTTTGACCACTACTTTTTAAACTGCCAAAAAGCTGCAGCAGTCAGTTAGCCTTAGGGAAACATGTCAACCTGACTATACATTCTAACATGAATGATGTATTCAGATAACTATTACTCGTCAACAATAATTATTAACAATGGATATATATTTCCATTCCTATAACAAAAGTATCTTCAAGATGTTGAAATATGTACCTTTCAGAGCTCCAAGATTAGAATACAAATAAAAATGTCTAGAACTGTGCCATGCCAGAGGACAATTTCTGTAACGGAAAGTTAATTAATGTGCAGTCCACCAGCATTCTAAATGCTGGAACAGGGTTCATTTTAGAGAGAAGGAACCAGTACATTTTGGAGGCTGGCGTCATGAAGATGAAAAGCCATCAGTCTGGAATGGAGAATCTGAGAGACTGCTGCTTTTTTGCACCTCTTCCAATTACAGCTGCAAATTCCTCCGCAAGTGCAATTTTACAAGTGTACACATTTCAATCAGTTGAAATCTTTGTGACACAGTTCTAAGTAGTGTTTTTGATCTTGAGGCTGTTGCTGATCACATGCCAGGTTCACACTGAAACAATTGATTCTGAAGGATACACCCCAGCAGTATAAAATTTCACTTCAAAGATTTCATGGAGAAATGAAATTCCTGGGCGATGTGTTTAATGTTACCAGCCTCAAGGTGGACTTGATTTGTCTTTAGCTATCGGGTTACCTGTAAAGAAAAAGAAAAGCCAAAAATCAAAACTTTACATAGAGGACCTGTTTTTGAAGTACTGGAAATTGAGATTGAAATCTAAGAGCTCTGTCCAGCAAAGCTCTTTCCTGTGTTTTTAAATAAAATAAGAATACCTAGCGGTATTAAATGGGGTTGCTCCCCGGCTTAGATGATTGTGTGTTGAAGTGCTTTGTTGGAATCAGATCTGACAAGAAAAAACTGAAATATGACCATGCTTAAAAAATTCATGAGAAAACTCTAAAGGTCACAGGTTACCAGTCAATAAAAGCTAAAAATACTGGATTCAAGAAAGCAGTTTGTATTATGTTCATTTTTCAGTGTTGAAACATCTGTATCTTAAAAACTATGCTTTTAAAATGTTAGCAATTGAGTTTTAATATTGACTGTAACTAGAGATGTATTCTTCTTTTCTTTGCATGCTGCTTTAAAATGCAATGTCCTGTTAAGGGCTAAATACATTTCAGCAAGCAATAATCACTTAGTGAGGAAACAGGACAAAAAGCATGCATACATAAACAGGAGGTAGATACATCCCGCTATTCGCCAGGGATAAAATAACTGTCAAGAAGTTAATCTGGAGTGGTTTCACCCAGGCTAACATGAAACATGAGTGGAACAGAAGGACCACAGAGAAAGAGCGAGAGACAAAGTATTTCACAGTAATTGGACCTTTCCTGTGTCTGATTTGGATTTTAAACATGAAAAGAAAAAAAAAAAAAGGAAAGAAAAACTGTCATATCAAAGAAATATAACTTTAAGGAATATTTCTGCTGTGTCAGTGCATACAATTAATGATCATGTAACATTTTAACATCAAATTGTATCAGGGGACACCATCCCAGCTCTTGAGGAACAACCCATTGGATCGGTCACAATAACACTTTCTGGCATCAAGGGGCATATGTGTTTCATTTTGATTGAAAAGAGAAGGGTCATGCTCCTTAATGATCAAACATTCTTTTGCCCTCAGCAAAACTATTTGCATACAGCTCTTGTCAGCTCTGCAGAACAGGAACACTGAGTGGAATATTAAAAGGTCTGTTCTAGGAGTTCATTACAGTTTGCCTTCTCCAGCAAGTAGTTTCTAGGAATTGTACTTAAGAAGGCAATAATAAAATTGTGCTTTGTGATTTTTATGATACATGGGTTTATTTATCACACTGCTCTTATTTTATTTTGTTCTTGCCTCATGTGGCCCCTTCTGTACTGTAAGAATGCCTGAAAAAATAATGAAGAATTAATTTAAAAGTCAGGCAACATATTTCTATGCCAGGCACCAAAGCTCAGAAGGCTGACACAGCACCTTATTGTTATTTATTCTTTGTGTTATTATAACATGCTGGAATTCTGCTCATGGACCCAGGTGCTACTGCACTGCATATTGTAAAACACCCATCTCCTGATCCTATCCACAGATGTACTTTTATTAGCTCCACTTGATATATACATATAAAACTGCGGTAAATCAATGGATGCAAAGCACACTGATGAAATTATGTGGGACTCCCAAAGAGGCCATGAGGCCTGTGCAGGGTCAAAGCATCTTACATTTCTGCACCACAGAGCAGAGTAGAACCAAAGCAGAATCAGAAGAAGGCTTCTCAGAGGCACAATTAACAAGCACAGCCTCAGTAACTCACACGAAGCACCTGCTCTGCCTACAGACACACTGAGCAAACACTGGCTTTTGAAAAGACAGTCATATAAAACAAGGGCAATGTATAAGGGAGTGTTTTAGCCCTCAGAGTTCACAACACAGATATTCTTTAAGCTAGGGCTGAGCAGAGCTAAATCAAGCTGCTTGGCACAGCAGGCCAGCGCACCCTGGGAGAAGGGAAACATCCTTGAAGCATCATTTTCTAACCTGCTGGTCACCATTTAGAGTTGCAAAAATGTCAGAAAATATTTATGAGTGACAGATTTTCCAGCAAAATTCAAGTGAGACGGTCTGTGATAATATTCAGTTTACCAATATGACACTGCAACTTCTCACATGCATTAAATGAAGCCCAAGGTAGCATGTAAGGTGGTTTTATACTGTTAAACCTCCAATCAAAATCTTTTGAAGATAGAAATGCAACATGAAGGTCTATTTATTATTTTTATAATGTCCAGTTCACCCACCGCAATGTTTTGGCTACAGTGATAAACTGGAGCCAGCATTTTCACACATACATGAGCACTCAGTTACACGGCTGCTTGCAAGTGCAAATGTGTTCTTCTCAGTCAGTGAAGTCGCAAAGAAACTCAGTGAAATCACGATCTGCAGGCCTAAACTGCCCCAGTCTAACTCTACAATTGCATGGCGAAAACATCTATTTACAAGCAAAATGCACTGCTACATGGAATAAACAGGTGATATGAAGGAAAACAGTTTCAGTGAGCTATTCAAATCCTTGCTGTGTAGTGGGTGTTCTATCATACACACAGCTCATCATGATTATACAGACTGTGTAGGAAAGTAACCTGCACATGCCTAGTAGATTACATGACTGGAGTTTTTAACTAGTTTCCCTTGCCTGAAGTTATATTATTCCCCCTGCTGTCTTTTTCTTTCGTTTTAACTCACAGGTCACATGCACTGACTCTGAGGAGTTCGCACAGTGGTCCACATTTGCCTCTATGTAAAAAGGTAATCCTTGTTAAGCAAGCACACACCAGCCATTAGCATTAATGGAAGTTATATATCCACACACATTAAGGACAGAATGGACCCTCAGCTGAAAAGGTAATTTCATAAAGAAGCAGTGAAATTTTAGCTAATATCTAGTGAAGCTATTTTCAGAAATACTTAATTCTGGCTATATTAAAGCTGTGCATTTTGAGCAGCTCGGAAGCAAAGTATTATGCCAATGGTCTTAACAGGAGACCACCGCTAATTGATAGCAGTGTGTTCTGATCTTTAAAATCCTAAGAGAACAGTAACGCTGAATAGGAGCAAATCAAATCTAATCAAATTTTCAGTTAATAATTAACATGTATGAAAAGTAACTTTTCTGCTGCTGAATGCAAATGAAAAAAAAAAAAGGACATAACACCTTAAGCATTTTTGGTATTTATTTGAATTAATTTGTTCGTACTTGGAGCATAATTACTTTATGCTAATATATTTTTTCACATGGTTGTTATATCATAAATACAATGCATTAGACTCTCCTCACTTTCTTCTACCAAATGTGCAATTAAAGCATAATTACTCTGTAGTTTGAGATTTTTAATTTAAATTGGTGAGTGGCTGCTGTAAATTGACCATAATTGTACAGTAATTTGTTTTATTTTAAAACAATACATAATTAAATACAACTGTAGTTTTCCACATTTTTTTTTCTCATTAAACAGGTTTAGCTTTTGGGTAGAACACATTTGCCAGGGTAAAACAGAGTGAACCAGAGATGAGGGGTCAATTAGAAAAGCTAGAAGTTCAAGATTTTTCTGGACTGCCCACCCTTCAAGTGGTGCTGACAAAGGGTGAAAAACGTCCTCACTTGTAAAACCACCCCCAGCCAAGGCACACTGCAAACAAAACCCAGCCAGATACTTTTCCTGAAACTTCTTTCCACATAAGCAGAGGAAGGGGGCAAAATCAAGTCTATAAGGAATGTCTGCATGAATCTTCTCTAAACAGTAATGCACCTTTTCTTGTTGTCACGTACCCAAGCATCAGAGTTGCAGTGTATAATACATATCTTCTATTTCTTCAGAATGACAAATATACCACTATATATTTGCTAACTACAAACTAGTTTATATTTGCAAATGAGGTATCTAATTACCTTAATTACTATTTAATGATGTTAGAAGAAAACAGATAACAACATACAATACATTGAAATCAGTGTGCATTGGAATATTTTGTGATGCAACTTTTACATTACTAATTTTTTGGCTGGCAGGTTTACAGATTTTTTTTCCATGTTTATGACAGACCATACACAATATCCGTATTAAACCACATTCTTTAGTTTGTAAAGTCCAGTACTTGAAAGTTAGGAACTTGCCAATTAAACAGGGGATCTTGTACAGTAAGCAACAGAACTTAGTGGAGGGAGTAGTGGGGAGAAGGCCACTATAGTACCAGTGGGATCATGTATTAATGCAAAGGCAGGTTGCAGGAATTTTTTAACAAATGTTTCTTCCCCCTGTATTTGAGATATGGTGGACCTTCTGTTCCAGGCATTCACCAAATATAAATAAATACAAGAAGAACTTAATGCTGGTCTTTTCTGTTAAATTAGAACTGTTCTGTCAAGCCTACAGGGTTGTGTGCATGATCAAAGCCTGAGTATTAACTAAGAAATTCTCACAATACTCAAGAACCTTCAAATCTATATTTTAATTATTTTTTTCTGGAGATAAACAGGAGAGAAAGGATTTTAAAATAATTCAAAAATTCACTGAAATTCCTGAAACAAACAAAAAAAAGGCTGTTACATGCATAGCTTTCTTCTGCCATTCAAAATGCCTTGATGCCTATCAAAAATAATAATGATGTGAGGATTTCTTGAAAAATAAGATTGATGCTACAGATCTTTTTAACGGATAACCTCAGAGAAGCTAAATACAAGGAATGCTGTAAGATTCCCTTACATAAATGCTTTATGAAAAAGATATATTATGAAAACTCTTAGCTGTGGGATGCTTTTGTCCTCCAAGATACATAGCCAGAGATCTTGAATCAACACAACCCTGTTTGTACATATTTGTACACAGCACCTTCAATTTTCTATCTGTATTTTTATAGTCTCATACCATGCATCAACAGAGCACCACCAAGTTATTAAAAACCAGGTAAGCAAAGTATTTCTTTAGCAAACCTCTCCTAATAGGGAAGGAAACAGCCACTGAAGAGGACTATACCAGTCATACATTGTTTTGGTGCTGAAAGCCTACTGTAAGCATCACAACACAGAACTAGCATGGCCCACATAATCAGAAAAAAACATCTGTCAGTGGTTTATACCTCTCATGCCTTCTGCAAATGAAGGTCTAGACTGCAAATGAATATTCTGAACAGATGGAAGAGCACTATTTTTTTGGAATTTCAAAATCTGTACAGTGTACTTGCCAGACACTATCATCATATGTGATTTATGAATGCAAGTGACAGTTTGTATTGCCACTTGTACATGTTTATGCACCAAAACAGATCAACTTATAAGCTTGGAAGGTATTTGCTCATAAAATATGACTACTTCATACTTCTCTAATACTATCCACCTGTGATTCTCAAAAGTGCTTAGCAAATGTTAGCAAAGGCAGGCTCACAACATCCTCAAAACTTGAGAATTTGTTTTCTAAAGAAGTGGAGATGCTGTAATAAAGAACTTTTAAGGACATTTTTGTAATAGGATTCATATGTACTTTATAGTAGCAGGTGTGTATTTGGGTGCTTGTGGTTGATAATTAAGTTTCTGAATGCACAGAAATCCTTGCAGAGTTCTGGGAAAGATTAGAAGCATTCAAACATATTTCAAGGGTAAGCATGATGCAACACCTACACTAGAGAACAGACTGCTGTTTCAGTATCACAGACTGCTATTTGACTTTGGCTAGTGATAGAAGGCAAAATGGAGTGAGTGATTTGTGAGTAGTTTTGAAAAGGATATTAATGATAATTATACAGAGTTGCTTACCTTCAGTGACAGGTATGTACTGCTGGACAAGTTTTTCAAAAGTCTTTAAATATTTCATTCCTGACTCTAAATCTTTGGCCTTACCTAACTTCTGAAATAAAAAAGGCTCAAGAGCTATATTTACAAAGTGTTAGTTTAAAAAGTTTCCCAAGCTGACAGCAGAGAAATATAGAATTCTAGATCCTCGAGTCTGTCCTTTAGTTGTTATTTCTAGCTCATTTTATTAATTAAATGAAACATTTCCCAATACAGTCCAATGATTCAGAAGTTTCTGGTGCCTTCAATAAAATCAGACTCTAAAGCTTCTAATTCTTCAATACTTTTATCACACTCTGATTTACCAGAATTATATTTGTGTTAATTCTTGTGCTTATGAATTTCCAATAAGGAAGAAATAAACATATTGAAAACTCAGTTCACGCAATGCTATTTGAGGTATAACTCCGTATGTCAAGTTTACCCATCATTCTTAATGTTGCCAGTAGGAGATTTTTCATGTTAAAGAATGCAGGCCACTGTTAAAAAGCATAAGTAAAAAACAAAAGGGTATGGAAACTTTCAACATGTAAATTTAGCTTTCCATTTGCTCTGTTTCTGTCAAGCATCTGCGAAATGGTCTTAAATATGGGATTAGAAAAATAGAAAGAAAAATATATTGACAGCATGGCATAACATTCTCTATGTTAAACATGGTCTTAAGATAAACAGCATCGACGATATACCTTTTTTCCAACTGTTTCCTGAGTTCTGAGAAATCTATTATAGGATGCTGAGCTATCAGCTATGACTACAAACATCACCTAAGCAGATATACCAAGACATACTTCCTTCTTAAGGTCATTTCTTCTCTGCAGAGCACCTGATTGCTTTCCTACAATAGAGGGTATATTTAAGGTCAAGAATTGGGTCTGTCTTTTAAAGGAGAGTGAGTGATTAGTGACCTTTAAAGGCTTCCAGAAACATCTGATTGACATATGGAGGCTGCTTAGCTCTGCCCAAATAAGCCACGATTCATGGACATCTGTAGCAAACTAAGTAACTACAATGAAGAGTTAAGTACAACAATTCCTGTTAATACTGTGGAAACCTGTATTTGTACACACCTGCAGCTCTGTGAGTAATAAACCAGGGCTGGAACACATTTTCTGGAGTGGTTTGACTCTTTGTTCCTCAACGAACGTCTGGCCCTTCCTTAGAATCCGACCAAGACTAGGATTCATCACAACTAGTGCTCCAACGTGGAGCCAGAATATTTTGTATGTGTGGAAAAATCAAAAATTGTCATCAGGCACAGCAGAAACCTCCTTTTTCTACTTCTCCATTCGGACTTGAAGAGTTTTACACGTTTGCCTAAGAAACAAACATATGTCAAGTACTACACTGTTACGGAATTAGTTACAGAAAACAAAATGGGGATTGATGGAATTTTCTTTTACTTACAAGGAAAAATACAGAACAATAGGAAAAACATATTTTAGAATCAGAGTAACTTCTCTATCCAAAAGATCATGGTTTCAAAGAAAAAAATATCAATAACAGTAAACTCAAGGGAAAAAATTAAACGTATTCAACTTTAACAAACTCATTGATTTGTCACCAGAAAGTCATTGACCTGTCACCAATAACAAATATGATAGAGAATACTCATTTTGTCAAAGAATATCAGCAATTTTTAATTATGATAAAACATTCTTAGAAAAGCCCTTTGAAAATAAGTCCATCGATAGACCTGTGGTACAGAAAAAAAGATATAAAGTCAGAATTTGACACATTTCAAAAGGCAATACTGAACTTAGGCCACTCATTCCTTATTAAGACATATGATATGGTATCTGGTGTTGCTGATAATGATCCTTTTCAAAAGGGGTACACAGCATATTAAAAGCTTGCCTATTTTCTTTTAAATAATGCCTGCAAAAGATTATTTTTTTTTACTTTTCTTTAGACTTTTTAATTCAGATGTCACACTGTAGACCATTAGAAGCATCTATTACAAGATTAATCCCTGGCTCATAAATTCAAGAAATTGTGTTTAAAAAGTCTCTGCACATGTAAATACTATAAAACAAATAAATATAGATTTATATTCATATTTCCTTAAACTCATTTATAAAGTGAACTTAATTGACATAACTCACTGGAACAATTATCACAGTCTATCTTGATGAAGACATATGAATGATGTCAAGCATAAATCTAATTCATTAAGCTTTCCAATGTACCTCATTATTATTCTTTTCCAAAGGGCAATGTCACTAGAATGCACATTGTTCAGGACAATGCCTAGACTGTCTCAGTGCTTCCATGCCTTAGCAGAGAAATAGTTTATGGTAGAATTGTTTTAATATCAAAAAAATTTAACATTTTCAGACAAGAAAATTTTAATCAAAAAAAAAGATGTTACCATAAACCTTATTTTACTTTCTGTAACAGATAATAACTGTAGAAATTCAGACAAGAATATCCTCTTGTAGTGTTTATGGTGACCACAACTCCATACTGGGACTGCAGCAACACGCCATAAAAGACTGCAAGACAATTAATTAAATAACTGTAACTTCCTTCACAGCACTTCTTCCACCTAGGCACTTCAAATGGAAGATAAAAGCAGCCTCTTTCCTTTTAACAGATGAAGAAATGAAAACCTTATAAAGAAGTCTGTACTACCATTTCAACTGTGAGAAAGTAAAAGGAGAGTAGATATGGGAGCACAGTCCTTACCTTAAGTCCTTAAGCTAAAAAAGCTTAATCCTACCTCACTTATCTAAAGAAAAGCCTATAGTTATTCTCATTGTAAAGGGAAAGTTCTAACAAGCAATTTCCTATTTCTGAATATTCTAAAAACAAGCAAAACAATGAAACAAAAACCTAACCTTGTTTTAAAATTAGGTTAAGTCTCTAAATTGTCTAATAATTACAACGTATTTTCACCTTTTAATGTATTTTTTACATAGACAAGGATAAGACTGAGCTTCCAATTATTCCCAGTAAAGAATAATTACATTTTAGATCTACTTTCTTCATATGTTTGTAGTGTGGTATTTTTCTGGAGATTTTGAACAGTGATAAACCATTTGAAAGAGACTGAAATACAAACATAAGTTATTTCCTTACCTGTAATTTTATCATCTTCTCTATGAAGGTACCTGCTGCCTTGTTAGTGCAGTACTGATGTGTTTTCTGCCTTTGTCCCAAGCTTCAGAGATTCCTCTGATGATTTTTCCCCATTTGCTTACCAACTCCTATTGCTGGCATTTTGAGGTAGTGCACTCACACTTGGTTCCAGGAATACTGTCACAGCTGAGGGAATATAAGAGAACTAAAAAACAAGTTAGAAAACAGCAGAGCAATATCCAGGCAGGAAAAAAATGTTTAAAAACAGTGAATCAGTCATCAACTTGAAATGTTTCAATCTCTTTCCGCTCTTTTGATCGATTTAACATCTCCAAATGAAGAAAAGTTTTCCTCATGCTTGGAAAAATCCTAGGCAAAGAAGTGGGAGCTGATGGAGTGCTGGATACTCACTTAAAAACACAAAATTAGTTTAAGATGTCTCATTTTAATTTTCTCCAGTATGAATACCCATTCATGACTCTAATACACAGAGGAAACAGATGAAAGGTGGCAGATTTGAAAGATTACAGAAAAAAAAATCCCTGTCAGCCCGACTCAAGTTTTAATAGAAGCAAGAAAAGTTAAGATAGAAGAACTTTTCACCTAACAGTTGATTGAGATAAGCAATTAGGAGGATTCCTCATTGCCTAAGGAAAAAATGCATAAAGTCTGACTCACTATAAAATAGTCAAGATTATGCTTGTTCATTCCCAACTAATAGTTCTTGTCATCTCAGTCACAGAAAAAGAAGGAAAGAGAAAAACTGATACTGTTTGCTTAAAAAGCAAAGCAGAAAATAAATCAGACGGCAAATCCAACATCTGTGTTTGAAGTTGTAACAGACATGAAATTTCACTGTCATTCTTTTGTGTTTTTGTGAAATACAGTCATTACTTCCTGCAGCATTCTTGGAAATAGTTGTCGTGACATACCGCTATTTGCTTAACTCCTGAAAATGACAGTGTGGTGCTGTTTCCTGGTGTCTGTCCTGAACTGTTTCCAACCATGATAAACTGATGCAAGACATCATCATCAGTGTTGAACTAAGTATAAATGTCTTCTTGCTTGAGTATTAGAGATTTTCATATGGAATTTAGAACTTCCTATCACTCTTATTCACTGGGAATAATCTTGATACTATTTTGGATTTGGCAGTATACAGAAAAGACATATATTTTCTGAAAGAAAAATAGAAATTCTAGAAAGTGTATTGATTTGGTATTTAATTTGTGTCTTTTAAAGAATTTTGTCATTCCTCCTCATATCTGCTTCTTCTTGTTGTCCTCTGACCAATATGCAACCCAAAACAAAGTATGACCAAATCAGAGTAGCTAATCATAAGTAAACTCCGTGTTTCAAAATACGGGTAAATGAAGGAAAGGCTAAAGGGCTCTGAAGGCCTTTAAATTTCAGGGCTGTAAGTATCAATGACGTTGTCATTTAAGGTGAAGAGAGAAAAAAAAGAACTCTTGGATGGGAATCTCTTGAACGATTCTCCAAAAGCAAACAGTCTTTGAAAATGGTCTGTTTCAAATATGACAAGTTGCAGTCCTCTGTTCCTTTACTGTACTTTGAAAATGTTGAACAAAAACTATTGATTACTGAAATTAGAATTATGCCTTGAAAATGATAAATTTGCTCTGCTCTCCTTTTCCAAGGTCACTCCAAAAAGATATTCAGTGATACATATGGCTAAAATTGTAACAGCACAAAAAAGCTTCAATTCAGGATATTTCAGGAACAAGCTGTTGTTGTTTTGGCTGGCAGCAGTAAGATATATTATGGCATTCTAAAACTGGAAGAAGCAGAGATGTTTTGGACCTCAAAAATTGCAGCTTCATTACAATACTTGAATCTGCTATTCATACTGAGCTTGTAGATACAGGTTGGTTAGACACAGTCCATTGTCCCTTTGAGATCACATGCAGCAGGTCCTATCATTCAAGCTTCAGGTCACATCATACAGAGAAATCACAGTGATATTCTGTAGTTTTAACTAGAATCTCCACGCTAAAGCTATATGAGATTCCTCATTGTAGACACAGAAGGGCCTACAATGGGACTGTCACATCATGGAAGATGTCACCTTTAGATGTTAATCAGCTGAAGAAAGTTCACAATCCATTTTTTAGAACATATAAAGTCTTTTGGAATCTACTTTTTCTATCTACAGCAGCAGTGTTTTTCCCTAAGACAAACTTGGTCTTCACCAAGGTGTAAACTACAACTTATGGAAGAATGAGGAAGAATGAACAATTTTAGAAGTTTTATGCAAATGGATTTCATCTTGGTCTTTAATGCATAGTTTGTGATACACGTGGAAAATGGATACTTATGGAAAGAGGCTACTGTTTAGGTAGGTCCCAGATAATGTGAGATTCCACAATGCCTAAGACTCTGAGATGAAATGCATCGTTTGTGTCTTGCAGAAGTGATCCAAAAAAGGCCTCAGAGTGCACAAAGGAAGAAGTACTAGTTCTAGAGTAATTCTAGCATTATTTGGGCATACAAATGTATGTCATCTTCCAATATGGTATATGAGGTAGTAGAAGTTCACTAGGGTTTTCTAGGCAAACTAAAAAGGACTGCTGGATAGTCAAAGAACTGTCCTATTACAGCAAGAGACTGGTAGAAAAGGGAGCTTCAAGTAAGAGTAGAAATCTCTTTGATTTCAGTGTTGGGTCTTTTTCACTTAGTGGGGAAATGGAGGAGCCTTCAGAACTCATTTTTGTTTTCCATCACAGAAGCAGAAAATATTCTCCAGAAATTAGGATAGTACCTCAAACATGCCAGAAAAGGGAAAACTCAAAAATAAATAAATAAAAAGGAAAATCACAAGTGGAATCTTTTGGGACAAAGGCAGAAAACCTCTTCGCTGGACTGAAGGAGTGGACGAGTCTCATGTGGAAGAAAGTCATGCTTGATTAGTTAATTAATGATAGGCTGAACCTGAAATCCAAATATCAAATATTACAGTTTTTTTTTTCTTTTAATTTTGGAGTAATCCCATCAGTTTTCAGGTTGTACAGACGCTAACATAATGCTTTACAATGGATGCACTCTTACCTTAAGAAAAACTATCCAGTCATAAAAATATATCAACATTTCATTTCTCATGATTTTTACGTTGTGTCTTCTCACACAGAAAAATAAGGTGGGACCCTTCTGAATAGATAGAGACAGGAGCTACTGTAATCATAAGGGATGAAACTAGGGATGAAAATGAGTCAGGACAAACTTCTAGGCAAAAGCTTCAAATTAAAAAAAAAAAACCTATTCCTATATTTATAAATAATTTTGTTTCAAGTAATGTATTAACAAGCCCCTTGTTTCCAAAGGAAATATACCCCTTGACATTGCCCTTATCCCACTCTCTCTTGATGTTCTTTCATTCTTTAAATAATTGTCCATAGGACTCTGAAAGTCAGAAAGGAATGCAAAAGTTGATATTGAAAATTTCTTGGGTGTTAAATGTTTATCTTGACCTTCCTATAAAATTTTACTGCACTTTGCATTGTGTGATTTTGCCTATAACATTTCACAGTTAAAAGTCAACATGCCCCAAATTTTCAATATTCAGACTTTTATGGGCTTATTTAAAAAGCTTCTAGAACACACGAGATTTCTTTTTTTTTTTTTTCCAGAATTCAAAGGATTTGGAATGACACTCTTGTTCCACTTTATGATCAGGTCAAAAATGACTAAAACCAATCCATATTCATGCTATAGAAATGATGAATACGAAATGAAAGAACAAAGATCAGGCTGGAAAACAGGTCCAGCTAGACAGTAAATCAAGATAATAATTTCTAACTAATATAAGAAGCTAACTTGACCCCAGGAAATTTCATCCTATTTCCATTCCCAACTTCCCAGCTACGTTGTCCTCTGAAATGAGTATATATTTTTATGAAAATCTGCACATACTGTGAAAATGTGTAAGTACTGTTTACACATGTATAATATTGCAATTTTGATGACAAATTAGATACAGTGGGTCTCTGAGGTATCAATGAGAAACATGTTGAGACAGCTGCAAATTTCTTCTAGTGACAGATTAACCATAGGTTTGAGAAAGAGATTGCAAGACAACAAAGAGACTATCATACAGCGCAATCTGTCTTTTCCATGGCTAATATTTTGCTCAGTCTGTACAGTCTGTACTTCCTTGTATTGTGATCATGTTCTTTTTATGAATCACAAAGATGCTGCAGACATACACTAGATATGCTTGACAGTGTACACATATGTATATTGTTGCTAAAAATCTTCACCAGAAATCAAGGTACAAGGTGAAGAATCTACAGACAGAGGCGCTGAAGTAGTTTTACAGTGAAGCAGCTCACTCTACAGTTCCCTAAGTGGCTACAGTACAGCCCCTCAAAGAATAGCAGGAGAAGCTATTTCTGTAATGATTTACTACTGACACCTGGCAGGTCAGCGTTTTGCACTGAGAGTGTTAGGTTTCAGAATAGTCAAAGCAAAAGGCAATTCACGTGACGGAGGTAGGTAGCTTTACACTGAAAAAACACCCTGTGAGAAATGCATTTCTATATTAACACGGACTGTCCACAACTACCTATGAGAAGGTACTTGTGGTCCATCAGAAACATTTTAGAAAGTACTATATATAATACTTAAATTATGAATTTTTAATTATTCTAATCATACATCATCACTACTGTTGTTTCTTAAAAGTCTGGAGGAAGGAAGAGAAATAAAGAAGTGGGAGAAGAGGATACCAAAACATCAATATTTCTTTTCAGTTGTGGCAGACCGAACGTCAATACATTTTCACTTTTTCCTTCTCTGCTGGTTAAAGTGGCCCTACATCTGCTGCTGATGCAAAGGAGCAGAGAACAACACGTAACATTGTTGATATTAACATTAGGCTTACTTTCAAGACCAGTTTCCTTTTCTTTTCATATTTTATCCCCCTTCATCGTGATGTCTTATTCAAGTGGTGATTGTGACAGACACGTAGCAGTCGGTTCATCATTCATGCTGATGCTGGGAATCTAAGTAATTACCATCTTGCCTTTAGCCCTCTTTGGCCTCCTTAGCAAAGTGTTGCTATAAGATGTCTAATGGAAGCACCTGCATTCTTTTGTGCTGAAGGTGTTATGAACATATTTTATACTCTGAAGCATAAATGAAAGCATTGCCTCTGCTAACAGCAGATGTAATTAATTTAGAAACAATCCAGCATCTACTAATGAGAAAGAGGAAGAAAGGATAAAACTACAAGCAGTAGCAACAGCAGCAGGACTGCATTGATTCAGAGTAGTGGAATTCATGTGCTGAGCACATTTGGCTTCACACAGAGCCAGCTGGTGTGTATAGATGGTATACCTTATCCTTTTCCAATAATGTTATTCAGTTGTTTCCTTCTTTAAGCTCTGGATGCCATAATTCAAAATTAGATTAAACAGAATATTACAAATATCTGACTTCAGGCGCTCTTCAATATTGTTTTGGAATGTAGATAAACACACTGAGTATGGATTTCTCTCCATCCTGGCAATATTCCTGTTATTTTTCACACTATTAGTCTACCTCTGGTATTGATTTGGAAAGCAGATTTGGATTTGGAATGTAGATAAACATACTCAATATGGATTTATTTCTGGCCCTGTAATATTTCTCTTTTATATCTCACTGTTCCTGAAATATTTATTTTGTATTTTTTTACAGTACTCTATTTCTAATATTGGTTTGGAATATAGTTACATAGTAATATATTAAATATTGATTTCTTTCTCTACGGGAGTGTCTTTTCACCATACATTAAAAAATAATAGCCAGTTTTCAGAATGACAATTCCAGTTCTTTCTGTCCCTCATAAAAGTGTAGATGCTCAGCACTTTCAGAAGTTGGACATTCATTTCCAAAATTTTATAACCTGTATAAAAATACTATTAGTACTTGCTAATTAGAGAATATTTTGTTCACTTGCACCATTTTGAAATTGTCCAAGATTAATAATCTGTTCCAAATATGCAACACTTCTATTTCATCATTATTATTATTATACCAACAAGTCCAATTCTAAAAGGCATGCACTGATTTACAGTTTCTGCTGAAAGTTAGATTGTTGGGCATGTTGCTTATCACATGATTAACATAGTTTGCTGTTATATATCTTCAGAACATGAACACTATTGAAACTTCTCTTATATTGCATTTGTTAATAGTCTAAGTTAAAAATTTCCCAAACTGACAAAGAATGAGGGGTCTTTTTTAAGTCCCTGTTAAAGAGTACCACTATCTTCCCTTTCCATATTAAGCATCTAGATGTTAGATGCTAAGATAGTCATTGCAGATTTCCTTTTGTGTTCTGGGGAGAAATAAGCACCTCCTTTGGGCCTCTGGAAGTGAACAATTAATTGTCCTCTGGAAGTGAACAATTCCCTCCAAAACTACAAAGACAGCCTAGAGCATCGTCTCAGTCATCTTCCTCTAGAGAATACAAACTCAGGCAGTCAGATGAATTCCAATTTTTAACCAGACATTAGTACTGATTAGTTAGTCCTGGTGCAAGCCATTCTACCTAAGTCAAACTAAAAGCTTAAAAACAAGATACTATTTCACATGAAAAATATCATCTTACATCTTGATGTAATATCAAGTCACCTTCTCTGAACAGACCTCAGCCCGTGTCTAACCTCTGCAGCCCATGAGCACTTTCAATTCATCCTTGGCCTGGCTGAACACTATTTCCATTATATTGCAGCTCCAAGATCTCAAGATAAGACTCAGCACACATCATTTCCCATATTTCCGTGCACTCATGACAAGAAATCCAGGTCTACAAGCAGCCAAAGGACCATGGCATGCTCCAAACTGTTTGCAGGGTAGATGTCTGGAGAACCAGCATCCCAGGAGCTGCTACACTATGCGCCTACACAAGCTATATGTAACTCCTGGCACTCTTACTTAAAGCACGCCTGTACTATAAAGATAATGGGCAATGAACTTATACAAGTAAAGCCTGAGCTCTGTGAGTTTGCTTTTGAAACTCTGCTCTCCAGAGATCTCTATTCCTAAAGTGCTCCTCTACTAAATATGTTCAATTCTTCTAAATTTGCCAAGACATAACAGAAGATACCCAAACAGTCTCCCCTTTGAAAATTATAAATGTGCAGTCATTTTGCATCTCTTCTTATTTTTCTCCTTAACTATGAAGGAAAAAAAAAAAAAATGCATAATTTGCAATCAGATACACTTTTTATAAGCATTGAAGGTCACGGGTTTTGGAAATCTGTAAATACAATAGTTTTTAATTCAGTCTTCATGAATTTATGAGCATTTATCTCAAAGCCTTTAGTTTTGGCAAAGTCTTAATGAAATACACAAAAATTTGCAACAATATAAACCATGACATCTCTAAGGATATTAAAGAAAGATCCTTCATTTACCAGTCTGCATTTTCATTACTTGTATATTTTTCCCTAATTTTTTAAAAAGAATTGACACAGAAGGTATTACACAAAACAAGATCTGTTACACACACTACTATAATCGAAGGAAGAAAGATTACATTAAACTGTATAATATATATTCTTCTCACCAAAAGCTAAGCAATAGAGCTAACAGCCATTGGCACAATCATACCATATCATTATGTCTCAGCTTAGCTATTTCCCCAGCCATGCTATGCTTATTTGTATTTTGATGGAGTAGTTTCATATCAATACTCTTTGCCCCTTCTTGAAACATCTTTTTGAATGCAACAGTTGGTATTCCAGCATACTGTTTTTGATAAGAAAATAATCTTGTCTCTGTCTTTTCTATCACATTTTACAGTTTTAATTTATATATACATATTTGTATGTGAATCTATTGAAAAACAGATTATGGATGTCAATTGCATTCATAATATTAACCATATTTGGGTGTCTCTAAATAGGGTAAAAATCGTCTTGTTTTTAAAATACATTTTCCTTGTTTTACAAAAAGGAAAGGAAACACCGTCAAGAGAAAATTTTGAATGAAAGCAACTGTATTGGAAGTTGTAGGGGAAAAAATCAAAAGTAAACAATTCTTTTCCCCTCCTTTTTTGCATCTTTTTTTAAATTATGTAAAGGGGGTAACACAACAACAACAAAAAAGTCTTTATTAAAGCATTGAGACTAGACATACAGAAAAAAATCAATCACTTCCATTCACAAGAGTGTCTCAGTCTAGAAGGGAATGCCAAAGCCTTCCTAGTAAATCTTAACTCTATATTTAACCATTTCATAATACTACTAAAGTGTTTCTGAACATCCTCTTTTGTATTAGTGTAATACTTAAGAAAGCAAATATAAATTTTTATAGGAAGTCAAAAAATACTACTTATCTAAAATGTCATTCCTACTCTCCTATCCCTCCTGCAATATACATAGATGTAAAATAACCAGTTCAAAGTCAATACCTGAGTTTATTCAGGTAAACTGAATTTTCCTCCACCTTTCCATTATTAATTCTTAATGTCAGACCTGTCCCACTATAAACTATATGCAGGCAAATCAGGAAATGTGGTTCCACTGTAAAATCTTTCCAAAATACCTGTGTTTCCATTCCTTGGGTAAATAATTTCAATCTCACTGCACTGTGCAACATCCACACTCTTTCTAATTCATTATTCATGCCTAACCTTATTATATCCCAACTTCTGAACAAAATGCAAAATCCCAAGTGGATCACGTTTTAAAAAATCAATTAGTTTCCTCTCATTACTCACGTGTCCTTTTTCCTTAGTGACTGATATCATAAGTATCAAGAAGTTGGTATCATCAGTCTCTATAGCAGTGTGATTAAATATGCTAAAATACTTCCTTCCTATTGCTGGTTTTCTCTCTAGTATAATATGAACAGTCTGAGATATAGAAATGGAGAGGCTACTTTTAAATTTGCTATCCTGTACAACAGGAGTTAGTTAGGTTACTTTTGCTACATGTGAAGAAGGTAAACTTACAGAAAATATTTAGAGGAGAATATAGATCTAATATTTTTTAGGCCTTCCAGGAAAACTTTCACAAGCATTTTCCATGATATACTGAAGTCACCCAAACTGTTCAGTTCACTTTGTTCCTTTATACTTTTACATTATCCATGATAATCACATGCAGGTTATTTAATTTGACAATCAGAAACTTATTATTCATGATTTCTTAATACTGACTCTCTGTACAGTTCTTTATCATTTGTCTCAAAAGGGTGTTTGAAACTAGAGAGCTTTAGAATTCTTCCTTTTATTTCTAACCTTTGGTGAACAGAAAAGGAGATACAAAAACAATGTAGTCATTACACACTAGGGAAAAATACTCGCTTTTTGTAAACAAGCTACTCTCTTAACACAAAGAAACACTCGTCTTCCTAGTAGCAATGTATATTTTTCTGAGTATCAGAAGGATTTCTATTAAATCCTCAGCCTCCTGCATCTGGAATGACAGATCTTCATTCTCTTAACTACCTAATCCTAGTGACTGACACCCACTGCCAGTCAGAAATTTGAACTTAAGTTTAGGGTTTCCTCAAACAGGCTCTGAAGAGGTGTGGGAAATGAGGGAAGAAGAGGACAACAGGTACAAGCTGAACAAAATGGAGGAATAAATCGAGAAAAATTCAGGAGATGGAGTATTCTTCTTCTAATGTGAGTATGGTGACCACTGTGCAAGCAGTGCACATGATGTAAAACAGAGCAAAGGACTGGCTTTTCCACAGCATCTCTTCCAAAGCGCCATGAAATCAACCCTGAGGGGCTACCATGGGTAGTCATAACAGAAGGCTGAAACCCATAAAGAATGAGTGCTGCAGCAGAGGCACAAGTCCATGAGGAGGAGACCTCTGAGTTTCTGCCTGTTCCTAAAGACAGAATTTCCTCATCTCAACCAATGGAGAAACGCCTTTCTTTCAGCAAAGGTATTGACGATAAAGCCTCTTTAAGGAGACTCTTACTGAGATCTCTCCTTTTGTGATCTATTTTGCTGCACAGACCCTGATTATTAGTACTGTTTTTTAAGTATTCACATTAAATATAAAATGGACTGTGTGTTTTAAAGCACTATGTGTAAATGCATCAGAAACCAGGACAAATGTGTGTAGCACTATAAATATATCTCTATGTATCCCACCCCTGAGATCACAGGATCTAAACAAGAGAATTTGCACTTAAGTAGAAGATAGGAATTTATCAGGAAGAAATAGAAAAGACAATTAAAAGAAAGGAAGAAAAAGACTCAATAACATTTCCAAACACTCACTCACAGTTCCTTTTCTTTCTGCTCCAACACTACTAAATTTTATCTAACATATTTTACATGCATATAATGCAATCTGCATTGGCATGTTCAAAGTTAGGTGTGGGCAGCATTCATTGAGGTTAGCTTCACAAGAAACAGATTCAAGAGAAGATTCAGGAGTGGAATGGTCCATCAAACACTGAAGAAGTACTCTTCCTTGAAAGAATAGCAAAATGTTTTAAACACTCATACATAAAGAAGGAACAGACATGCAGAGCTCTGTGTGAAACAGAAGAAGTATAATTCAATCTGTACACAGTACAGTGCACTACAGTCAGGGTGTACCACACATTTAGGTTCTACACAACAATTTCATTCAAATGACATAAATGTGCAAACACATCTACACAGAGTAAATACCACACTGGCCAGTTATGGTCTGATACCACAAGCAATTATTAAAAATCCACAAACAAAACTGTCATTGTGTACACCTGGTGATGTGCAGGGGTGAAAGGGTTCATGCTTGCACATATGCATGTGTTTGTTTAGGGCAAATTTTTAATCTGCTCTATATAGAGTAAGAACTATATTGACCCTGAAAAGGTTCCAAAGCTTTAGTTTTAGGATGTCTGAACAATTAACGAGTGGCATTAGCTGAGGAATTTGTTATTCTTTTGTTTCTGGTAGCCACTAGAAAGCTGAGATAAAAATAAGTTTACTTTGTTTTCAGACACTGTATTTGGTGAATGTTAGATGTAATCCTGCTAATCTAATTTTGAACCAATATTACAAAAAGTGTCAAATGGACAAAAGGAACATACTGAAACTCAATCAAAATGTTATAGTAATTCCCAGTTATACAAACAGAAAGAACCAGATCATTTAGTAATGACACATTAAGTGCTTACTTACCATGTTCAGCAGTTTCAGTGTAGAAACATTATAATTCCATGTTGCTGACAAAAATTCATTTGTCTTCTCTCCTGTAAGTGAACGTCTTCTGCATTTGGAATATTACACAGAGCCTAGGAGGGCTTATAGGCTTTGTGCAAGTGGTTACAGAGTGAAATATATACTAAAATGTAATACATGTGATTATTATTGGTAGCTGAAAAAGGGGTCAACTCTACTGTCTCTGTTGCTCACCTGAGAATGTCTGGCGCACTGCTTACCATGACCAAACAATTGCAAAGAAAGACAAGAAAAATTTTGCTAGACCAAAAAGTCCAATCTCAGTATGACACTTTTCCCTCATTCTTTATTCTTCTCAGCTGTTGTCTTCTGAGTGCACAGAGTTTCCTGCACACTTTTTGTACCTGTTGGTAACACGTCAGGTTGGTATCATACCTACCCTAGTTGTTTTCACTTTATTCCCAGAGGAACAGCTCCATCCCTTCCGATCTGGAAGAACTTTACATTCTTCCCCTTCAAGACATGGTTGCATGTGGCACCACCATTTCTGCTCCACTATTGAAGCTATAAGAGAAAACAAACACATCTGCTTGTTCTTGAAATGGATACTTCAGTATGTCATTATGTTGCATCATCTGTTTTAGTTTCCAGGAGAATCTTAGAAATATATTGACTGACAGCTATGCTGTGATTTGCAGCCAGTGTAGAATCTGCATAACAAAATAAGTCTCAGTGGTGCTGTTTGCCTGCAAGTCAATCTCTTTACTATTTTTCCCTTTTTAGCTGTACTTCTGGAATTAATGTCATAGCATTTCTTTACAGTCCTCATTTTTTCTTGTGCCAACAGATCTAAAAGTTTTAAGCAAAGATTCTTCTTTTCAGTTGTATGTTTTGCAGTGTAGTATAGGCTGATTAATTTTTTTCCTCAAAGTTGACATATTTACAGCTTTTTTGATGGTGAACAACATACCAACAGTAAACATTATGTAAAGGGTGAATCAGTCCTGCTCCTCTTTCAGAAAAAGACATATAAAAAATGAGCCAGTATTTTCCCAAATAAAACCCAAGAACCTATGCCATGTTTGTAAGGAAAACATTAATATCTTAGTGTGAATAGAAAGTTCTCTAAACAGTGCTGGTATAAAAAGACCATAAATAAGCCAGCATTATGTTATCTGTTATATATTTGTTTGTTTCTTTCTCTGTGTTAAAAATAAAGTGTAAGTCTACAGTATATGAAAATTATGTAGATTTTGCATAAAAACTTTTAATTCACTTTAATTAAGTGAATTTGATACAACACTGAGGGCACTCTGTAAGTTAGATCAAATTTAGCTTCTCAAGAGGTCTCCTTCACTGGCATCTAATAAATTTACTTAGCTTTTCTACAGAGTAATATCAAATAATTATTTTTCCTTTCTTCCTCATATTCACCTTGGGCATGCCCTTCAAAATGAGCCTTCCTACTCGTATTTTAAGTATTGCTAATAGCAATGGAGTGGTTCTCCTTAATGATAATCCCCTCCCCTCCACCACCTTAGGAAGATACAGCAAAAGGAAGCAATAGAAGGAGTCGCACCATCAACACAAGAAGGAGCTGCTCGAGTGGTACCTGCTACCTGCCCAGGGAAGCAGGAGCACTTCACCGTCTGCGACCTTTCTTCTATCTTGTTCTTATTACAACATCTGTGGAGCGCCACCACTTCACAGGTCCCAGTTTTAACATGGTGAGCTGTGCAAATAAGAAGATGCATAATTGGATCACATTGCTAGGCAGCATCATACTGTTTGTGACATTTTTAATTTGAGATATGTTAAACATATCTATAAGGCAATCTGCTATGCGTGAAAGTAATATTACAATGGTACTAACACTAAAACGTAAAGCTGACCTCTATGTTTAGTTTGTTTGTTTATTGAGGCAGAAACCTTGAAATAAAAGTGTTATAAACTTTAAACACACTCCTGTGTTTTCAGAATCTTGGTCTCAAAACTTTTTGTCCAGGACAGATGCAGATTTTGATATCCTACAATATCTGTCCATCCATCCTGGGATGGACAGATTGGAAAAGATCCAGTGACAGTCCTCAAATGAAAAGCAGAAAAAAATATTACTAAGGAATCACATTTAAACCTGGCACTGTAAATAAAGTCTGGGAACATGGGGAATGTACTTTTCAAACACAAGGGGCAACAGGACAATTTGCATTATCCATTATCCAATATCCAAGATAAGGCAAGAAGAGTATCCAATATCCGAGATAAGGTAAGAGGAGAAAAAAAATGCAAACTACCCTTATATTCAGCAGTTAGTTAACAACAGTTCTGCAATTTAGAAAAAAATCATTTTGAAAGAACTTTCAGTGGTCACTAAATACATACATAAATAAAGAAAAATAAATCAAAAAAAAAAAAAAAACAGTCCAGATATCTCTGGGGACAGTTCATTTCCTGTCTATTTGGAGGAGGAGAAAAAGAAATATCAGCTTTTAGCTGACATTGACATACAAACTAGTAAAGGAAGAAATCTGAATTATGGGAAGCAAAAGACTTTTTAAGATGATATCTAAGTCCTTTTCTTCCTTCAGCTGCATAATATTTTGAAATCTTTTTGCAAAGCCTGTGTATTACATGTTTCTGCTACTTATATAACCCTAGAGGCAAAGCATACATGAGAGCTTCCTCAGGGAGGAGGCACTACTGAAGGGCTTACAAGGACCCAACACTGATCATTTCACCCACACAGATCTAACTGCACCCTGTCACCTCTCGAAAGGGCCAGCATGAAAAATAATATTTGAGGTAGGATGTGTCTAGGGACAAAGGCCACAGGCATCGGTACAGTCACTTAGATGAAAATCATGATCTCAGTCCTCATCCAAAAACAGAAACTACTAAAATTTTCATTCAAGCACTTATGCAATTTTCACGAGAACAAAGTCTGCGATCTCTGTAATCACTTGCTGCAGCGCACTATGCCAGGTTAGATTATGCTCTTCGGTATCATGTCATTCTACAGCTGGAATGATATAATGCAAAGCAACTACTTAAACCACAACATGTCGCATTGTGATACACTGAAATGTGATACATAAATCAGAAACCTAAAAGAAAAAAATCTCCTTCTGCATATTTTTTTTAATGATTAAGCTTTTTAATTCAATAGGTGAAGAGGAAAGCATTATCTGTATGAACTTTGCAGTATCTGGTATCTTCATACCTTTGAGAGAGGCTAGATAAACATTTTTACAGCTAAGAGTGTTTTCTGCTATAAAAATTATTTTTATTTATATTTCAAACAGTTACACAGGTGGATCTTCCAAGGGAACAATTTTAATAATTGCATTCATTTTTCTCAATATAACTTTTAGAATTTTTTAAATTACCTTTATTAGTTAATATGGTAAAAAATGATTCTACATTATAATTCTGTATAACATATACTAGAAGAAACAGATTCTGCTTTTGTAAATTTGCATTAATCCTTATTTTGATAGGCAGATATGCATTTTATACCCACATATGCTGGCACAAATTCACCAATTTGCTATTTATGAGGTATATAACAAAACAGACATAGAATCTACAGAAAAGGAAGTAACTCTAGTGAGTGGTAGGGTGTGATCTTGTTCTCAGTTTTTCTCTATATTAATTTTCAGTCCTTATTTGTATTCTGTTCTGTTCCCCTGATTCTGAAATTTTGTCTCCTTGGGTCTCTTATTAAACAGCTTTACACAACTCCACTAAGTCTCCAGAAATGCCATAATATACCTGCTAAGAGAAAATAAAGTACTAATTATGTGCTCCTTTAGCCATCTGGAATGGAAGTTGGTTAAAAGAGTTGCTGTAAAATGCTGTAAGGGAAAAGTTCATACTGAAACAAAACTTCTGAAAGTCTCGCTTCATGCTAATTAGGGAGAGAAAATCAAGCATTTTAAGACTTCTATGGGAAAGCAGTCTAATTAAATGAAATGGTCACTTACACTCACATACAGTAGGGCATAGCATTTCTAAGGGTGAAGACATAAAAATGGAATGGAACTAAAAAAAGGCATGGGATAGATAGTATTTTAGGGAATCTTTAATAAACGTACTTTGAAGTTTTCTAGATATAATAATAAAATAACCTGGAAAAGTATACTAAGATATTTCAAATATTGAAAATCTAGCCCAGCTCTCGTCTAGTTTCAATTCACCATTTGGAGTATGCTAAGAATATTCCTAGAGAACAAATGTAGGGATTTCAGCTCCCTAGCTATCAAATAATTAAGTTCCAGTGCAGTAAATACAATATCTGTCACACTTACGTGAAATGAAAGCCTCTATACATTAGATAAAATATTTTCCACAATCTAATACAAATTAACTTCGTTAAACCACTAAACCATTCCTTCATGAGATTCACATTCGGGGTTTGCTTCTTATTCTCCTATCACAGACTTCAAAGTATGCTGCTTGTTACGCAGAAAATATTTGAGGAATTGAATGTCATTCTGGAATCCTGAAAAAATTCATTATTCAAAACCACTGCAAACACTCAATCCTGCAATCACTACTAATGCACATAATACTTCCAGAAATCAATGTGAAAAAATACTGAAGAGACGCAGAGAGGTATTATACTATAAGTGTTTTAATATAGATATGTACAGACTGCGCAGTTTATCCAATAGTTACTTATACCAATTCCAGAAGATATAGCTCTGTAATACTATAATGACTTGGAAAACAGAAATAATAATATTTTTCCTGTTAATAGTATAGCCTATAATTAACCTGTCACTGTTATAATATTTTTCAGGTACTGAAATGGTCAGTGGCTCTCACAGAAATCAGTATGATATTGATATATTGAAGATGTGTTTGCAACTATACACAAATACACAAATCTAATATTAAATCAAGGAAATGTAGTCTTCTGAATTCCATTGTTCATAAGATTTGATAACCTTTTTTTAGCAGCCGCTTACAAAACTATAGCAGCAGTCATAACACTATATTCATAGTCTAACTATATTCATAGTTCTGATACCTATCTGCTAGGCCACTTGAATCTATTCTTGGCTGAAAGTTGAGTAGGTCACACACTAACATATACACTGACCATTAACATCAAGGAAAAGATTGTGTTGCCTTGGACTACAGGAAATTGTCATAGCTTCTACCTGTCCTTGGGCCCAGGGCTCCTCACCATCGTAGTAGCCACTGTACAAACACAGAATGAGAAAAAAAATCTCCAAAATGAAGCTCTTTATTTATATGCCCTGTGAAGATGCAGGTACAGTAGTTGGTGATACCGCCAAATCAGTAGGAGCTACTCAAAAAGGAGAATGCCTGGCTATTTTCTCACACTTTTTCATCCCTTGCTTGCATTGACACTGCCCTTGGATGGTCCCTATGGTAAGCCAGGGATTTAGACTGGCAAAAGGACATCCACATTTTCTTGTATGATTAATTCTCGGAAGAGTAAGCTCCTACAACAGTCTGGATGCAGTGACTGCAGAGTAGTCTCTGCTGGAGAGCAGCAGCAGGAGCTTGCAGCCTTGAGCACACAGACAGGGAGCTCCATCACCTCCTTCTGTGGAAACCAGCTTCTAGAACATCTTAAAAGTGCTGCAGGTCTGCAGTCTTGCCTGCAATTTATTTGCTTCATTTTATTACATTCCAGGTTCTTACTCTGTGATCAGATAATATGTGATGAGGTTATTTCAAGTGTGCAAAGCTTTGCTTGCATGTGTCTGCATGGTTTTCTTAAGCTCTTCACAAAATTAGAGACCTGGTTGAAACAAGAAGCAACAGATCAGCAGCAAGGAGATGAGTGAAAATGTCTTTTAGCAATGAATTTCAATCCAAATTACATTTCATATCATGTACACTTGGGCATCTTTGCCATCTTGGGTATAATCAGTAAGATGTCCCATACGAAATATTATAGTGATCTAGTCTTTCAAATATTCACATAAGTACTCTTTATTCATGTAAACCTTAACCACATTAACCACATGAGTAATTACTTTAAGGCTATAACGGAAATATGCAATTTTTTAGTAACCATCTGCAAGGGAAAGCACATAATATTTCAGCAGATTATCAACCTGCTTCATCCTTTTGGCGGAGTGATTAGACAATATTCTGTACCATGGATTTTAAACAAGTGTGTGGGGGTGGGGGCAGGGAGAAATAAATAAAATCAGTGGTTTGAGTGTACCATTTCCCAAATTTGGCCACTGTACTACTGTTAAACGGTCTGGAAAAAAAGTGAGCTTTTCTGCGCAGGCTATTTGCTTTGTTCATGCAGATTGACATGGAAAACAACTGTACAATATCCCTCTATACTTCAGCAATTTCAATATGTCACATCAGTCTTAGTGTCACTGCAGATAGGAAGCATACAAATTAACTTGCAAAATCTCAGTCTCTCTCACACATACAGTATTGCATTTTTTCAATAGTTTAATAAGTATTAGCTGCCACATCTAAGCAATCAAAATCTTATGAAACTACAGCTAAGCCAAGATTTAAAAGCTTTCCCTTTAAAGGCCAGATAAAGACATACAAAAAGAAATATATTGACTAGCTCCTTCACTCGATTAATTTCAATTTCCTTCTTTTATATATCCACCCTACAGCAAGTAAGGAAGAAACAGAATTTAATTTAATCAAACTCTACAACCGCCAGTGTTGATATGGCTGCAGTTGTGATAATCTAAGAATATAAGAAATATGAAGTTTTTGTTAGTTTTGTCAATTTTTTTGCTAGACCATCCATTACTGCAAGTGGAAAAAAGCAGAAAAGCTTTTGGGCATACAGGCTGCAGGTCAGATGCATGAACAGAAAACATAGGACGCCTTCAATTTTGCTTCACAGGACAGACAGAGAACTGGCACCATAGAAGTCAGAAAAAGCAGAGGTGTCTCCTCATGCTAGTCATAATCTCATTGCCTCTGGCATGCAATGAGCCACTGAATCCCCAAAAAACATCGGTATGAACTTTACTTCTTGGCATGAAGTTTGCATTGGTATGAACTTCACTGAAGATAACCTTTAAATAGCTGATACAAAACCCCTTGAATCCCATGACTTTGAGTTGATCAACAGTTTTACTTTATCAATCACAGTTGCATCTGGATTTGCATCTTAGATATGTATTCTGATGACTGTATATATTGCATCTGTTACAGTGATGGATTGAATGATGACATATATTCCAGCTATCTGACTGAAAAATATGATTAAATATGATTAGTAAATCATGTTTTAAGCTGTCATTAGAACTGTCATTTTAATGAGTGGCCCTTTTCTAAGCAACCAGTACTGAAGAAATGTAAATATATGTAGATTCCAGTCAAATCTGGTTACATTAAAACAAAAACTTAGCATCCTGGGAAGGGACAAGAAATAATTGTTTCCACTTTTTTTTGTCTTAACAATATATCTGAAAATTTTAAAGCATATTTAAAGGATTTTTTTTTCAAAACAAAACAGAATATTTAAATTAATCTGGGGAAAAAAAAACACACACACACCTTTTGCCTTTTTTTCCTGTTTGGCTAGTGAACTGAAAAATCAATTACAGCCACAGCAGTAATTTCTGTGTCCTCAATGGTGACAATGAGGCATGTTATGGCTGTGGTACACCTCAGGAAGGGCACTCATGCTGCTTTATTTTCCAGATGACATGTGGAGAATCTCTGTAGAATCAGCAGGAAAAAAAATGATAATCTTGTCTTGTCTTACTCCATGCTAATACTACATTTCACATGACTACTTAAGTATTTGCTTGGTTATTTATTCCACTCATGTCATGTGCATTCAAAACATTTACATAATTCAAACCTAGAGTAATGTTCAAGTCAAATATCAAATTTTCCTTTTGAAAGGAAAATTTTGTCCATAGACAAAAGCTGTTCTTTAAGTCTCTTGATCATTACTTTTCCACATGCCTAAAACTGAGCGTGTAACAAGTACCCTCTCCTTAGCATGGCAATGTTATAGAAGGAAAGATATCCATTCTTCCACTGAAAGGCAGGAATATCTGCTCTAAATTGGGGTTAGCTTTGGCCAGGCCCATACTGAGTGGGCCTCAGGTAAAGGCCTAGCAATAGGCAGCAATTAGCCTCTGAACATGGTGGAAATCCACCAAGATGAGACATCCCACAAAACTCTCTCCCCAGAACACCTTGTAAATTGGGTATTGGACCCTATTTGCATCCCTGTTGCCCACAAGGCTATAGGACCTATGGAATGTAGGCAGAGTAGCACTTGGAGATTGTGTAAAATGTATTCTTGGTAGTTTAAGGGAGTTGTGGGAATGTGCAAGATTCTTTATGGGATGTTTACTGGAAGCATAAAGCGTTGGGAAAGGGAGGACAGCTTAGGGAGCAAAAAGTGTCAGAAAATAAAAGTGAAAAGATAAAAGGGACTGGTCAAATGTAAACTGGGACTGCTCAGTACACCTGCCTGGCTAAGCCCTGTGCTTGATCACTGGAAGATATATTCTCATTAGATCCTATTTCTAGCTGATTTTTGTGTGTGTGTGTTTACTCTCTATTCTGAGAGGGTTTGCATGAATACAAAGCTGGACTAGTTAGCGTAAACTAACAGATCTGATTGCCAGCATCTGGAGAGGAACCACAAACCTAAGGCTGAATGATTCAATGAATACAGCTGGGAGGCTGCACATCTGGGACCAGCTGCCAGTTAAGGTGAGAATTTAAGACCAGCTACTGGAGTGATATACACTGCACATATGTACATATATATGCATCTCTCTCCACTAGCAAACTTTAGCCCTGGAGAGAAGGCACTGGATTGTGCCATAGTGCTGCTTCCCACGTCTGTGTGATCACTGGGAATGTTAATGCTAAGAAAGGCTCTGTGTGCTGTCTGCAATGACCTGTGTGAACTGCCGCTTGGGTACTAGGTCAATGAGTGTCTGTGTCTATGTGTTTGTTCATTTATACATGTTTATAAAGCACAAGTGCTCAGCATCACTGTTGGCAGGACCTGGGGATAGGGAACCACAGCTGCCTCACATCTACTCAGTTACTGGATTCTGCAGCATCTAGCAGCATTAGAAACCTTCTGGAAAGTAGAAAAAAGCAAGGAAGAGAGACATTTGGCAAAATAACCTTCAGCCTTTGCTCCTAAGAAATGTACACAGACTGTCAGGAAAATCCTCTCCTATTAGGAGGGTTACCTGCTAGATCAGCAGATCAATACATGAAGAGAGGGAACACACTGAAGCACAGCAGCAGATCAGGCAGGTGAGCTACACTGCTTTATCAGAAAGCTTTTCCCATGCCATAGACTGTGCAGACCTTATTTTTGCTTGATTTGGAGAGTGCAGTGATGTGGACAATTCCCTCGGGCTTTGACATCTTATTCATTTCATTCACATTACCATACCTTGCATAGCTGCTAGACCTATTAAAAGTTGCTTGGTCACCTTGAGCAGTTAAAAAGTCAAAACAGACAGAAGGCACACGATAGTCTGCCTATACCTGTGGAGAATGAGTTCCATTAATTTTATTTAAAAGTACAGCATTGCTATTCAGTTCTCCTCTCTTCTATTGGGACTTGTATCCTAGGAGAAGTTCTCAGGTGAATTGTTAAATAACAGAGCTGATTGCTTGGATAGGTTATTTTTGTACTGCCACCTGTAGGTAATACATGCACAAAAGATCCTGCTAAATGCAGCCTCTACCAGCCTTCTTGGATTCAGTGTGGTGTTTTCTCTCCTGAGAGACCCATTCTAAAATTACAAGAGTAATTCTTGATAAGTATTTATCCTGCAGATGTTACCCTAGCTCCTCTCCTAGGGCTGCCTCTACCATGCAATTAACCCACTTAGTCCCGTCAGATGGAGAATGGTAGCCAGAGTTCAAATGACAACACTTTGGTGACAGCATCTCTGGTAGCCTTTAAAAACAGAGCTAATGAATGGCTTGCCACAGTCACATTGCCAAGCATACTTTTCTGCACAGTGCCAAAGAAAAACCTCATCCATCAGTTTGTCTGCCAGCCACCAGTTATAGCCATCTGTGTGGGAAGTCTTTCTCCCTTTCGGAAAAAAATCAAGGAAAACTACAATGTAAGCATTCCCCTTGAGAAAGCTCACTAATGACCCAGTGTGATCAAGTCTTAGATATCCCCATGGCACCATGTGTGCACTGAAATGGACTGAAGGATTGAGTTATCTCCACTGAATGAGAAAAAACCTTACCGAGTAGCACAAGAAGCTGGCGTGGCCCCAGCTGGGCACACAACCTTTACAAACATAAAGTCACAGATGGAGTACTTCATGTAGGATCTCTTGGACCTGGAGAGCTTGGAGCCATCTGACTATCCTCATGGCCTTGCTGAGGCTAATTTTATTCAATCAGTCTTTTGGCAGGAGTAAGCCAGTTACACAGAAAAGCTTATCTCCTCTCTAACTAAAATCAGAGTCTTGTAGTCTACAAATGACAAATTTGTGGTGAAGTTTTAACTAAAGGTATATGAGCTCAAAAGAGAATTAATTTTCAGGTAGTCTGAAGTGCAAGTTCCTCTTTCTCAAATGATCCCCTCTTGGCCAGCAAAGTTTCCCTTCCTGGGTCACACTTCCAATTTTGAAAGCTGCCAGTTGCCCGCTTAGACAACCACAAAAGAGCCAGAGGTGAGATTTAGGAGGAAGAAAGGCAGCAGTCACCTGGGACCCTGCAGATTGTATGTCCACCCAGAGACCAACAGCACAGAAAAGGCACTTGCACATTTCCCCAGCCCTCTCACTGTGCTCCATGCTCCCGTATGGGCCAGAAATGACCCACTGTGTTTTTTGGAGGCTTCCTTTGTTTTTTTCTGAGCTGCTGTAGACTGACAACACATATCAGGCAAGCCCATGCAGAAGTGGCTTCAATACTCGGGGTAAGTCACAACTTATAAACACTACATGAATTCAAAAGCCCCAATATCTCCAAGGTTGTTATCAAACATGTTAAGGAAACGATACGGTAAAATGTGCAGGCATTTTGCAAATTAACAGTCTGAGGTTTGAGATTGCTAATTATATGATTTTACAGAGCAAAAAAGACCAATCCAGCTCTCAGGCACTCAAAAGAACATTTGGCACAAAGACTTTTTATTCTCTCTTATTCTCTCTACGGGCCTTCTGCCAAATATTTCAACTCAGCAAGAAGCAGTAGCACATGTCTCTGAGCAGTCTTCAGCATGAGACAGACTACTAAAAAATCCACATTTTTTCCCTCTGTTCCAGTGCTTCAGAAGCTTGTAGTTTACACAGTTTACAGGGAATATGTTTCCTCTGTTTCCTTACATGATTCTCATAATCAATCTCCTTTTCCTTCCAGGTGACCCAAATTGTTTCAGGGCACATTTTACTAGATGACAAATTAACATGATTTCAGCTATGCACCAGAAATTAAAAAAAAAAAAAAAACTTTTCTCCACCCTCAAGTAACTGGCACATAGTCTTCACCTAAAGTAAGAAAAGAAAAGATCTTTAGATCTTAAGAAAAAATGCTGTGTATGGTAGTCTATATAAAATACCTTTTGTATAATAAGGTGGCGAGCTAAATGCAACAGTCCTTTTGATCAGCTTCCAGGCTTCTCATGCTTATCAGAAAGAAGCCCAAGCACCTCAGTAGATTAAGGGAGTCTAGCAAGCAACTAGGGAAGGGCAACTGTGGTTTTCCCAAGGAAAGACACAATAGGGACCCTGCGCTTTTTTTTTTTTTTTTTCATTTCAACACACAACTAGTTGCTTACTTGTTATCTTTTTTTCCACAATTAAGGAATTAAACTCCTCAGCATTTGAAGTTTAATTCATATTTAAGGAGCTGAGTTACCAGGAATTTGAGTACCATTTTAATCCCCTTTCCTTTTATAAAAGATGTTTTTGTTACCTGCCTACCTCTAAGATTCTCCAAGGTTGGAAGATCAATAGTCCCTCAAATTTATTTTGCACCTCTTTAGTAAATTCCAGAAAAAAAAAAAAAGAAGAATAAAAAGAAAGTAGCATCTTTCAAAGTCATCAGCACAAAGACTTTTTTTTCTAAGGATGCACCTGAACATCATCTGTTTAAGCAGGCGACATCTGTATTGAAGAACAATTAAGCTCATTAAATGTAGAATACAATCTGTGTCAGAGGCACTTTGGGACTTTAGTGATGACCTTATACAATCCACTCAGTGAGGTCAAGCTGGACATCTGAAAATCCTACTAACTTCATGATTCCTATTCTGTAGAATTCTTCAAAGCATAAAATTCACAATACAGACTCACAGAACATGTCTTTTATACAGAAAAGCAGAAATATTCTTTTTTTGTTGCTGTTGTTGCTTGCTTTCTTGCTTGTTTTGCATAGGCAGAGCTTTAGTCAATGCACAATTTTTTTTTTCTTTTAGAGTTTGTTTTGGCTTTGTTTTGCTTTGCCTTACCTATTTTCATAGCTAAGTAGAATGATATATCTGAACTAATTTAAAGCTTCTTTAATGCATTTTCCAGTACATCACATACCTTTTTGCAGCTTTCTAATGCATTTCCACTTAGTCTGTCAATTAAACCAAAATATCAAATATCTGCCTCGAAATAGTCCTCCCATGAACTGCAAGTGCATATATGCATACCTGCCTTGATAAAAACTATATTAACACTTTCTTTTTCTTGTCCTTTCCCACCCCTAATCTCTAGGACTTCCCCACAGCTCTTCAGACTTTCCCAAATGTGTTAAGAGAAACTTTGTAGGACATCCCAGTGCACAGTTCACCATCTGAAAGAAAGATCTTAATTTTAAGTTTCAGCTTCTTTCTGTCAAGCCTCAGGCAAGCTCTTTGAAGTGCAGAGTCAGGGGAGGAACTTAACTCAGGCCTTAAAAAAAAAAACTGCTAACAAGGCATATGTCTAGTCCTGTGAAATCCCCTCTTTTAGAATGAGCTCCCCTGCCACCACCTTCCCTCTACATTATTGATTCCATATAAATAGCAAGTCTCTAAGCCATAGGCATGATGAATCAATAAGTATCTGTAGACAGAGTCTATGAACTGGATGGCCTGGGAAGAAACTGGCTATTCTTCAAGAAGGAGAAAAAGCAAGCACTTTTCAACAGGCAAAATAAAAGTCGAGAAACTGTCAGGAGAACCATTCAGGGATGTGCAATGAAGAGTATTTTTGCTCAAGGATCTGTAGTATATAGTATTTTCAGATATCTCTGCTTGCTCAACTAGTATATTTTAGGGATTGGTGTATTTTAAGGCTCCTAGCAGACTCCTTGGCGCTTGTTTCTGAAGGAAACCTGGTTAATAAAAGCTGTTGATAGAAAAAAGTAAGTAACACTCTCATTGCTATTCAAAGTCAGAAACTGCAAAAAAAAATCACAAGGACCCCATAAGCCCACTTTACAAAAATTATCAGGTAGTGAAAGCATCTTAAGTAATCCACACCTTCAAGAGAAACCTATTAAAAACAAAGACATAAAGAAATTATATTGTACAGTTTTGTTTTGGTTTTTTTTCTCAGAATGATGACATTGTTTCATACATGTTATTTTACTCTCTATTTCTACAGCATCTTGTACATTGCACCTAGAGACCCTGTCAAGCTGAGACAGATGCAAAAGGCCAGCCTGTACCTCCCTCTGGTTGCTGCTCTTCCAAAGAATAAGCTGGGTATCACGTGTGTCCAGGCAGCTGCTGTGGTGCCAATACCGAAAGCGGAGGATCTACTCGCATGCTGAAGGCACCACCTTCAGGTCAGGCAAACCTCAACCCCTCTCACCAGATCCAGGTCCTGCAGACCCTCCTCTGCCACATTACCCACCACCCTGGATGCACGGGGTCTCACAAGACCCAGTGCAATGCAAAGACTGGAAAGGAGGAAACCTCCAAGCTGTCAGTCACAGAGAATATTGGTGGCAAAGGGAGAGACTAAAAAAGGTGCCTGTAATCCTGTCATATATTTTTACCACTATAAAGAGATGAAGAGAAAAATGAGAGGGGAGGACCCTAGGGTAGTATTTTTTAAAATTTTAAGGAAAACAAAATGGTCTAATTTTGATTCAAAGATTGCTAATTGGAACTTGCAAGGGAGCACTTAATGCAATACTAACTCTCCCCATTTATATAGTTCCGTATCTTTGATTTTTTTGGTATTTTAATATGAGATTTTCACGATAAAGGTCAATATTAGAAACACAAAACTTCAAGTCTCAGATCACTTTTTGAAAAGTTTGAAGTCGATTTAAATAACTGGAAGCGCAGTAGTTCAGTAATCAATTATCATCTGTGAGCTAGTTAACATAGTCTTTCAAAGGCCCAAGTACAAAGCTGGAAGTCATGTATGGTACACATAGTAACTGCATATGCCTTACAATGGCTAATAACGTCTTAAATGACAACAGAAGAATTGGTCATTTATAAATATTCATAGTCTTTTTTCAAGGTTAGATCAAGCTGCTGTGGAGAACTAACTGATTATCCATAGTTTCTTAGGCATACCCATGCTGACTCACAGCCAATATTTTCACTGCTTTAGTTCTTATATCCCCATCAGAAAGGAAAAATAGATGAGTGCTAAACAATTGTTCTGGGTATAGCATTGATGTATGTTCTGAAAGGACCCAAGCGCAATCTTCCAGAGTGTGGGGAAGACTGCCACTAAACAAGAACTGCCTTCCCCTCTGACTCATCACCTTAAGAAGCTGAGCAGTAGGATTTGACAGAACACTATCCATGAGATACCTTGTCTGATCGCATGCACAAATCTAGTGGGAGTTTTATCTTCGCTGGGGTCACAAGTCAATGAAATCTTGAGAATAATCTCAGCACATATCCTCCAGGTGCATCTGCAGTTAGCAGAGCATTGTAGAACAAAATAAAAAGATGGGGAGATCAGAAACTGCATATGCAGCCAGAGAGAGCTAACCTTTCCAGGCTCCAGTGGGACAGCCTTGCTACAGCAGCTATTCCTTTATGTCAACGTATGCACTGCCTACAAGTTCAATTACACCTGGGAACTCCTTCTGAGGAGCAAAACCCACAACACTGAAGAAAATATGGGCACTGTCCCTCATCTGTTATTTCACATGGAATTACTGCGATATTTTTGATTAGTGACTGCTCTCCATTTGGATGATTAGTTTTGTAAATATGCTGCGTAATACGGAAATTAGCCAATTACTTCTGATATTCCGTATCACCTCTTCAAGGGAGAGGTATGCTCAGTTACAGTTCCTTCCAACACGGGCATTTTTAGGGTCTAATACACATATATTACATGAACATGAATGAACAGACACTAAATTTGTCAATAGCACGAGTCAGGTTCAGACCCTCAAAAACAATGTACAGCAGCCTCTGCAAACCTGCAAAAACACTATTAGAGTTTAATCCCTGCTTATTTTTATCAGGTATTATATATATGCATACATACCTATGTATACAATCACAGGCATGTAAGAAAGTGTGGAAGGAGTCAAAGCTTAAACACATCAATACGGTTTATTTTATTCACTTTCTTAATCCTTAAACTGTCATTTATTATTTTGCTACAGCATCTACAAGAAAACAATGTTTCCTCCGTGCATTACAAAAGCACAGAGAAAAGCTTTCGTGCTTGTCACCACAGCTAGGATATCTGCAGCTTTGACATCTAATCTCATCAGCCGCTCCAGAGGCAGAGAGAGAAGCACTCCCAGAAATTAATACAGCCCACCAATGTTGGTGACCTGCTTCAGGACAGGCAGAATTATCCTCAGCTCACAGTCTTCTCTTGAGTTTATAGGCAGAACAGATGACTCGTTACAGCTAACTTTGGGCAAGGAAGACTGGATCTCTTGAAGGCTGGATCTCTTCCTGAGAGACCTGGGTTTGATCTGTGGTAAAGCAAACCCCTAAAAGGCAAGGCTGCATAAGCAGAGACATGAATTTGCTTTTCACTTCTTAGTCTCTAGTTAGTCATTTTTGGGGGGAGCTTGGCCCCATGGGAACGCAGTGTTGTAACAATACTGAACCATGCCTAAGACGTCACTGCTATCTATATGACCTTGTATGTTCCAGCGGTATATGCCACTTAGAGGACTCAGGTTAATGGATTTAAATACAACACTATTTAGTAGACAATTCATTTAAGAGACACAGAAAGGGTCCCAAATGTTTTCTGAAGGTTTTCTGTAAGAAAGAAATCTCATATTTCCCATCTCAACTCTTTAATTATCATTCTTTCTAAGCACAAAACTATTTTTTTTTCATAAAATGAAGTACAAAAGAAATAGCAAATATAAAAACTTAATTAAAAACTGTTGAGATTTCTGCCTGCAGATAATCGCAGTTATGAGAAAATAAATGATATTTTATAATTTAAAACTACTCTTCTACAGGATACAATGACTATATTTAGGATGAGTAATAATTTGGCCATTTCTCATTATTTTTTGGTGCAGGTCATAATACAGCTTAAGTGGAGACTATTGTATTCCTAGCACCAAACAGGAGAGCAAATTACATTAAAATCACTCCCACAGATCTGTTCAGGCAATAGAACAGAATTTTTTGGAAAGCTTCTCTCGGTAGCTAAAATCAGGCTGAAAAGTGAGTCTATTTTTACTTTTTTTTTGTCTGTTTGTTTGTTTTACATTCTACTGATGTATAACTCAGGAGTAAATTCTCATGGTAATTTTAAATGTGAGTTATTCACAGGAGTTATTGTATATACAGGTTTAATAACAATAATTAGATTGAGTTATGTCTGAAGGGAGAGATGAGAACTAAAACTTGAGAAAGGAATTTGTTTAAGCAAATTCATTATTTTTAGAAGCACTTTCAGCATTTACTGTCAATAGTACCCAACGGATTACTATTGCATACTTCAAAAAGATGAAACACTAATAAAGAGGATAAAATTTGGCCTATGATGACATAAAACACATGAACTAGGAATGAGTATGATTTAAAAAAGATCATTTGCACATTCCCTCCAGACTATTGTGATTGAGTTTTCCTCTAACTTTCTTCTATAAACTCAAAATTTAAACAGACATAAATCACTGATATTCTATTAAAGGCAATCTTAAACTCAAAATAATCCAAAAAAAAAAAGTGTTTTGCTATGTCCAAAAATAGCTGACTGACTCTGAACATTTCTTTGGCACTTATATAACTAAAGAGCAGCTGTTCTAGAATATGGCATTTTTACAGGCAATAATATGCACTGGTCCTTCTGGTATTTATTTTTAAAAGAAAATTAAAAATGACATCAGTTCATTTTTTTTCCTTTTCTCTAAAATCTACAGTTTATGTTAGGTTTGTAAAGTACAGTGTACCTATTTAACATGTGATAGATGAATGCATCGGTATTTTTCCTTTGCCTAAACTGTTTTCAGAATAAGCCCAGGGAAAAAAATAAAATAAATTTTAAAAAAGAGAATGACAGTAATGCAATGGAAAGAGGGTAGGAAATATGACCTTACATCACTTAGCAGAAAACTGAATATCCAAGGTTTATGATGTAAAACAAAAGCTGGATAGTCAAGAAAGACATGAGATAAGTCTGGTTAGCACTGTCTTAATGCACTGGCTTAATAGGGATGCCCCTAGCTCCTCAATAAGAGCTTGTTAGCAGTCTACATCCCATCCCATCTTCTGCTCTAACATTGGGCACATTGCTACAGGTATGGCCATGAGGCTGGATTGTCTGGATTTCCCCATGCTGTAGATATCTGAAAAAGTCAATATAGGCATGGACACTGTCCTTTTATTTCCTTAAAGTGTTTTTGAACCAAAAAGAGAGAAAGAAGAGAGATTTACACAGCCTTCATATGCACATATGCAAGGTGACAAGATGGCACAGTATTACCCTTCCCTCTTCCTTCTAAGCTTATATATTATCTCAGATATAGATATATTTGCTTTTAATATCTCTGGCAGATGTTTTGGGGTGAATGATGCAATTAAGAATCCAAATTTCCAATTTCCTCTAGATGTCTTATTTTCTCAATATTCACTCATTCAAAATATATTTACTTTTCACTCTATGGTGCCTAGCATTTAGCACACCTTCTGGGTTCCGTTTCACAAAGCTGCCGCAATTAATTTGACGCATGTCACTGCATCTGAGATAGAAGTTTTGCCCTCGTAGTCTATTGGTAGTAAATGTACATAGTGTGAGCAAATCAAGCAACGGCTTAAATAAAAATGTAACCTTAAAATCCTTACATTTTGTTCCTCAGAACTACAATACCATCTGGCTTTTTGTTTGTTTTGTTTGGCTTTCCTTAGCTGGACAGCTCACTGAATGAATCTGATGCTGTTTTCAGTCTTTCCTACAAGTCACTCTTTTCACTGAGATTGTATCACAGGCTTAGCTGATCTGTCCTTGCTCCCCTCTCTTATAAAAAGACCTATAGACCTGGGTTCAAATTCAGGATCCAGGATAATTCTGAAGCCCCAGGCAACTCAGCCAGCCTCCTGTGAGTCCCAGATCTCATCTTGCATCTATTCCTAAAGCACATCCTCAGCTGAACCAGAAAACCTGAAAAAACTGGACCTGAAAAATCCCTTGGAACAATGCACACAAGATCAGTGTTGGTCTTAAGGGAAACTTTTTCAGGTATAGCCTTTCCGCAGCTCTGCATCTCCCCGCATATCCCACGCATTCAGCTTTATGCTTCAGTCATTCAAGGACACTTGATATTGAAACCAGAAGCACTTTGCAAAAGGAATCCTAAGTCTATTGCATTTACTCGAGAACAATTTGAGTACAAGAGTTATACAAATCTATGGGGAAAAAAAGAACAAGACAGATTTGGCAGCTCCTGCCTCAGCCTCCTCATTGCTACAGAGAGAATTCTTGCTCTGCCTTCTGTAAAAGAGGGCTACACAAAGCAGGCTGCTTTTTTTATAAGTTTGCTTCCTTCTGTCGCAACTCCGAAACTAGTCTATCTTCTCCACTAGTTACTCCATAGCTTTGTTCCTGTCTCTGTGAAGAAGTGAGCTTTTCTTGGTCACGGTCACTTCTTTTTCAAAGAGTATTTCCACACTTTAATTGGAAGGTTAAAATTGCAGCACTACTGCTCTCTAAATTTCAAGAATTCTTCTTGACAGTTTCTATGTATTTTAGTTCAACACAGAGAGAAGGAATGAAAGTATCAAATCCAGATTTGATAACAAAACTTTTTTTTCCCACAAAACAAAATGACATTTGCAAAAATTCTATACAGATATAGATAAATCTATCACAGACCAAATTCCACTGACTTCTGAAATGCAACATTAGATTCCATTTGAACAGCAACGGTTAGACAAGAACTTTACAATTTTACTTGGGCATTATGACTCTGGAACAGAAGGAAATTCCAAAAGATTTTCAATAGTTCGCAGGCACTTTGGTATATAAATTCAGGGAAGAATCCACATTACATACTTTGGGGAATCTGAGATGTAGTTCAGATCTGAGGTGTCTTAATTCCCATTCAGTGAAATAAAGGAGTTCTGGAGGGCACCCAAGTGAGATGCCTAAGCCAGATGTTGTGAAAAATCCCTTGAGCCTTCAGTCATGCTTGAAAAGCACCCAGTATTTTGTAAAGCTTCCATAAATAACAAATAAGCATTTTAAAATGCTGAAAAGATTCACAACAAGCTATTTCATCAATGATGACTTTACATTTCTCTCTTTCCTCCAAGTCCCCCATATCTTTGCATGCATATGCATGCATTTGTGCATACATACAGGCAGGCACTGCTGTTTTGGGACTGTTGGCTTGTTCGGCTTGGACTCAGACCTAACTCCCTGATTTTCAGAAAAGATACAACCTACTAATGAATCTCCACTACAACGATGACTGTCTCAGGGAGCATTAAAATGCTGAAAGTGCCCTCCCCCTGCACCCACAAAGGTAATTAAAAGCTTTGATTCAGGAAGAAACCTTATAAATCATAACCCAAAAGCACCTAAAGGACTATTCCTCTTTCTACTATTCCCCAAAAGGGTGTCTTTTCCAGAACATCTTTGGCACTTCAGAGTGTGGCAAGGGGCTAGGGAAGGTGCACGGGCACTTGTAGCAACCCCATCAGCATGAGGGAGAGGTATCCAAGTCATTAAAGATGCTCCTCTTCCTTCTTTTCTTTGGTTCTGATCACAGCTGCATCTAACACTGATCTCTTTCCTTTCCTACTTTAAGGAAAGGCTGATCTGAGACATTATCAGTGACATCATATCTATTTATATGATATAGTATGTATATGCTATAACCATCAGCCTAGAGAAATAATATTTACAGTCTGGAAATGCAAACAACATGAATTCCAATAATAATTAATATTGATTCAATTTAACATTCCATATAAATTTAGCATGTAACAGGATAAGAAAACAATAGGAACAATACCAATCATCAGTTTCAAGAAAGTGGTGCCATTAAAATAGGACTAATTAAATGAGGACAACTACCTAGGGGTCTGAAAATCTTTTCATATTATTTTTATGGTGTTTTTCAAAGTTGTGTCATCCTAACATAAGCACCCTCTTTTCTAAGGTTTAAGAATGAAGGAATCCAATTGAATGTATTATTCAGAACATATAACAAATCAACATCAGTAATTTTAAACCAAAAATTATGAAATTGGAAAAGTAGATCTTATTCCAAAATCAGGGACCTGCCAATATGTTTAGTCATGCTGAGAAGAAGCGATGACAGGACAAACATAGCACCATGCTTTATCAGGCCTAACATCTTATAAATAGTTTTTTTTAACACAAAGCAAGGGAAAGATCAATCTTCCAAAATGGATATCAGCTAAAGAATTTAATATTACTGACTGGTGAGCTAATTCATTAAGGGAAAATAACATTACTAATAATTGAAAGCACTGAAAAATGTTAAAAAGTCTGGCATTTCTACCTATAAACTAAGAATATAGCTTTTACAAGATTATAATCTTTTACGTCATCACTATGTTCACTGCAAAACAAATTCTGAATGTCTAAGGAAGAGGTCCTTTTATGAATACATTTCGATTACAGGATCAGGCCCAAAATAAAGAATATTTATGCATTTCTTTTTTATTTGTCCCAGTAAAGCCTCAAGAAACTTTAATTCTTGACAAACAAATATTTTAAATTGATCAATATACAGGAAAATGCATGGTGTCCTATTGCAACTCTCCACTTTTCTCTCCATGGCTGCCTTCCAGACAGCAAGTGGTGGCAATGGCGATAGGTGTGCAAAATATCAAGGCAGTCATTTACTCTGACGGAGCCAGCAAGGCAGAGGATAGGCAGAACTCTGCTATCTCCTGGTTTTACCCATGTCCCACTGAACCATCATGGCTACTGGCATCTTGGCAATAGGAGATTATATATATTTTTTATAGCCTGGCAGCCGCTCAAAAAGAGTTATCTACTGAATGCTAACAGATACTGTATTAACATTTTAGATTGCAGTGACAGATACTGATATGAAAGTGTTTGGCTGTTTCAAATTATCTTCAAGCAAACGGCAATTTTGGGATCAGGTTCTGATCCTGATATAACTAAAGCTTTCAATTAATGCTGAAGCTAGATAACAACTTCTAATAGCTTCCTTACCCATGCCTGGTAAAACGACTATCGTATTCCTTTGTTTCTATATTTAAACATTAATTACACCCAGAATTAAGCTTGTGGAAGCTGCAGACAAAGCCTTCTCATTTAAGAGAATCTATCTCTGGGACGAACTTTCACAAGAAATAAGATTACTCATGTTTGAGCACATGCAGCAAATATGACAGAAGATTTTGAAGAAACAGAATTGGCAGGCCAACAGGAGAAAAATGGATCTAATATTTTGACAGACCCAATAGAGTTCTGCCAGCCTCACCTGGTATCTCCTAAAGTATCCACACAACTTTCTCTGCTTGTTTGCAACTTCCTTCATCTCAGTGTTAGATGATTTTCTCCTACCAGCCAAGAACTTGGAAATGGGCAGAGCGACTTGTACACACTTTGAGCATCCAACAGACACACGCTGGATAGATAAAATTTACTCATGGGATTTTACATAATGTTATGGAAAAGACACTTTAAAAAAACCTCAAACTGATGAAGAAGTAGTACTGGTGCTGCAAAATATTAGAGCATATTTGAAAGTGGAAGATTCATTTTTGATGCCTGCTTCAGCTCAGAGAGGTTCGAACTGCAATTCTTTGTCCCCAAAGGATACCATTTTCCCCAGGAGGACTCCTTCAAGGATGAAGAGAAATCAGAGGGAGTCTGTGGTTATCTAATGGTTAAATCACTTGTTTGAAAGGAGGGATTTCCTTGATTTGGTTTCTGTTCTCTGCACAAATAATCAATTATTGGTTTTAACATTCTAAAAAAAATTTCTAAAAAAAAAAAAAAAAAGACAAAGGTACAGGCAAAACTTCAGCAGGACTTGGAATCCAAAGTCATCATTATATAAGCTATACAAAAGCATATCTTAAAACAGAGAAAACTCAGTAGCTCAGAACAAAGCTGAACAGAAATAGAAAAGCTTGTAAACAAATCTGCCCTCTGTGAGCATATGGGATGGTCTCTTCCAGGCAAGGCTGCCCTCACCCCAGAAACCCCACTCACTTCACCTCTGCCTCTTTAAGAACCCCTTTTTTTCCATCACTTCCTAAGCTCAGTTTTTCCTCTGATCATTGATCTTCACAGCAGTCTCTCCGTCTTTGCTCTTGCTGTAGGCTCCTTGCAAGCTGGTCTCTCTCCCTTTCTACCTGAGCAAACATGCCCTCAGGAGGCTTTCTCCCAGCCCATTCAAGATGGTTTCATTTGGACTGCAATAGCAGTCAGCATGAGGCAAACAATCATTCTTCCACTCTGCTGCTTCAGATTTAAAATATACAGCAAACAGCAAATCAGGAAGACAAATAATCAGAACTATTCATCAGCACTGAGAAGCTTCTCCACCTAGGTATCATCTTTATTAAACTTCTAAGGTACATTTATCCATGCTTGTAAGGTACAAGAGATACTTCTGATGATAAGGTTTTGCCCAGGGAGTACAAACTGGCACTAGAAGTTAAAAAATATCTGTGTTGAACATGGAAGCACATGCATCATAATAGGGCTATCCATAAGTGGCTAGATGAATGTCAGTCAGAGGGTAACCATAATAAGTTAAGTTTGACTAGGAGAAAATGCAAAGGATCAACTAACTATTTTAAAGCCCAGTTCACACCACTGACAGTTTTCAAAGCATTCCACAAGATTCACTAGCACGCCTCCAGTCTCTCGTGCTGCTCTAGTGTTGCAAAAGAGCAATAGGGATGGCAAAACTAAGGCATTAAGCCACCTAAGCAGCTCTTCTAACTCACCAGTGAGTCTTGCCCCTTGTGCATGAAGCACGTAGGAGGGCTCTAAGGGAATGCACACAGGCCATTACCATTTCTTTTAACAAAGTGCTGTATTAACTGTTCTCAGAACAAATCAATTCCACAGTCCAGAGGGTCAGATAGAGCTGACCTTATATCTTATGGGTTTCTTGAAATCATGAGTCCTTCAAAGACACTTGTAAAATAGGTATTATTTTAACTATACATAGACAAAAATCAGATGCCTAGAGTTGGTAATTATAATTAAACTGCAATTCTAACTCAATTCCTTGAAGATTTAATTTTTTGGGCTAGTTCATTAGGCCTTCCAGGACTGTCCTGCACATCTTATGTGTACTCTTTTCACAAAACAAAATAAATCTTGTGATGAGAGAGAAAAAAATCAACCAGCAGTGAAGGTCCAACCAAGTCAAAACACTCATCATAGCCACTTTAAAAGAGGAGCATATTGCAGCTACAAGGGGGTTTCTAGGCTCATATGTCTATCTCCACCCCCAAATTACAGGTGCATGTGCCATACTGGCTACGTCCCAGGACTCAGCACTCATATCAGCCGTGTTCCTGCCCCAGCAAGGCAGCTGAGAAAGGCAGGTGTACGAAGCGAGGGTTAGGTAACTGGAAAGAGTAATCTTCTGGCTCTGACCTGTTCTGCTCTTATTTTAGTATGTCTGGAGGGAAAGGCACAAACTGGTCTTATATATTTCAATGGGGTGGTAATATCAAATACTGTCTTTTAAATAGCAGCTTCTAATAAATATCTCACTAGGGCCGAAAGTAGAAATTTGAGTAGAATTTGAGTGAAATTTCACCACTGTTCATCTGTTTCTTATTCAGATCCTCTTCCTGCAGCAGAGCCTTAGTTGCTCTTTTTTTCTTCTGGGCTTCAGAACAGCTGCTCCTCTGTAAGGAGGAACTGAGATTCATTTTCTCCTTATGAATAGTATGACATTTCCACAAATTTCTATCTAATTTAGTGCAAATGCACTATGCAGATATAGAGAAGTAGTAATTCCCCACCAATAAAAGCAAACAGAGTTTTTCAAGACTAAATCTTACATTCAGGCCTCCTAGCAGCCATACTCTTGCGGTCTGACATTTGTTATAAAACCTTACACATTAACTGCAATTTCATGAAAATTTTTGTACAACATAGCAAGTTAATAAGGCGGGTGATTATACTTAAAGAAAGTTTTAACTATGTGATCAGTACCAGCTGAATAATTTCATCTCCTGAGTCTCTGCATGTTAAAAAAAAAAAAAAAAAAAAAAAAGATTATCAGGTTTTGCCAATTGCTTTATTTATCTACCTGGAGCAACTTCTGGTTGAGTAATAATTTTTGTGTGGAAAGCAGACATCCATGATTAGCAGTATTTTTGTAAAACTGTCTACGGATTTAAAATTCAACAATATATTTGTTGTTTTGCATTTTGAGGTTTAGCAGACTATATTCAAATTCAAAACTGTCCTTAATTATATTATTTGGATCACTGGCATTATGAAAGCCAAGAAAGAAAAAAAAGGCAAAACCAAAAAATTGACAACAACAACAAAAAAATTAATCACAAAAAGCTCAAAGAAATCCTAATTCTGGGAGAGTGTTTAGTTGTAGGGTAAGAACTGCATCTCACGCTAGCCCCTTGTCTAAAAAAGATTGCCTATACCTGACTGTCGGTGCACTTCTTTCTCCATTCTTTATATCTGAAACCTAAAAATTGCTTGTGATACAATGTACACCAAATCAATTCATGTTTCCTATGATAGAAATAGCAAACAAGCAGTGATGCTGAACTGATGCCTGCCTGCCATCTCTTTCAGTGAACGCTATGTATTTGCAGAGGCTTATTTGTTTTCCAAGGACTAGTGAGGAGGCGCAAGATCAGTCTGATAATAAAATGCCCTTATGGATTTCTTGAAATAAAAATCTTTCGGTTAGAGCCACCCTTGAGGTAGATCAGTTTTTAGATGCATAACCTTGCAACATCCTTTTGGAGACTGATATTTCATTCTTTACTTGCCTCCTTGTACACAGCTACTGTAGCACTACTGTATCTACTTCTGCAGGCTGATTCATAGACACACACACCTAGGTAAGACACCATCACTGTCATAAAAAAAAAAAAAAAAGCTGGAAAAGCAAAATTTCCTTTTTAGATGACAGGATAAAGGGAACACGAGGGGGCACACACACACGAACAACACAAGCCAACTCAAAAGGGAGAAAAAGTGAACTCTGCATTTTGTTTTATGCATTGCAAGTGTCTAATCACTTTTAGTAATTAGACTTTCACTTGAGACTGATGAATCTGTAACAACCAGCCAAGGAAACAGAAGTGCCTCCTCCTTAACAGAAAGAAGGATGGACTTGCTGAGCACTCATCTGACAGTAAAAACGGTTAATCTAAAATTCCAGATGGCAACCTTTGTGGCTGCAGCTTCAACCTGGACCCCAGAGTCTGGTCCCACGTGCCTTGCCTAGACCTTTGCTTTTCTTGTCACACATGAGAAATTCCAGGTCAGCGGCATATCCCTGAAATAACTGCAGCAAACCTAGAGATGGTCCAGTCAAAATCAGATGTTTATAGCACTGTTCAAGTCTGTCTGAAGAGCAGCATGCTCATTAAGCAATTTTTCACACATTAATGATTTTTTTTTTCTTTTACCATAGCCTTCAGGAAAAAAAAATTAAAGAAAGAGATAGAAAAGGCGTGGGTTTAAGAACTGGCGCAACTGATGCATAGTATGACTAAATCAATAGGAAAGTAAAGATTTTTTTTAAAATGTGGATTATTGATCTATGAAATTGTAAGGGCTCCTTCAAAGTCATTAGAATTTATCATGTCAATATGCTGATAGAAATTTCTGTAAATGAAGATTAATGATTCAAGGGATAATTATCACTGAAGAAACTCTCACTTTTCTCAGTACCTGGAACTGTATTCAAAGGTGAAGAGTGTCACATTCTTGACCACACCTTAACTCCTTTTAGTAGAGTAGGGGAGAGATTCATCACCAGAGAGGTTCATCTCCCAGTTTGATTTGTGCCTTTAAAATCCTCTCATATATGATGAGTGCTCTGCAGATCTGCTAAAACCACAAATCAAAATCCTCCTGCATATTTTTTATTTCTAAAAGAACTTGACCATGTTCAATAGCTACTTTTCTAAATTAAACACCCAAGTCATGCTTCTTCTTTTTATTGTTCCCTGCAAGGCTTCTTCATATATTTTTGCTAAAGGCCAGAAAAGTTATAACTTAAAGCAAAAGAAGAACCAAAGCTTTTGTTAACCTGTAGGAACATAAAGCAGTCCCTAGAGCTAGAAAACTGGTTTTACAGTGGGGCTTGTGTGCATATTTTTAATCTATCAAATTTAATACTTTTCAAGTTATTTCTGCTCTAAGGCTGGGGCTCAAAATGGGAAGTAATGTCCAGATAATAAATAATATAGTTCTGCTGGGGTTTCCTCTGCATGAATACATCTAGAAAGCTAAAATTGGTGGGGATCATTTGATTCTCAATTATGAAGCATTAATTCCCTCAAAAGTTCTTGAGATTATCATTTTTCATGAAATATAAGGAGGCAGGTTTTAGTCATCAGCCTTTCAAAAAAAGGGGCAAGCAGCTTAGCCAAACTGAAATTGGACTGAGGCACACACAGCTTGGCCAGCTTCTCTGGGTGAGATCAAAATGATATAGATATGATCTTTTTGATTTTTAAAGAAAGATAATTAAAGACAAAAGAATTCTGAATCCCTGCAGATATAACTCAGAGGATGACCAAAGTGGCAAGCCACAGTACAAAGCTGTACTCCGGTTCCGAGGAGTAACAGGCTGAGCAAAGGGTGTCAGCACGGTTCCTACCTGGCAGGATGCCAACCTTTGGTGGCTTGCAGTATCCCATCAGAACCTGTTTTGTCTTCAGCCAAACTGCAACTCACAAGAGATTTTGTGGAAAGAGCCTCTGCATCCTGAAGTCTTTAATCAGTGAGGTATCTCAAAGAAAAATATCTCTGCACAGCAGAAAAAATATCTAGCAGATAGACATACAAAATAGCTGCTTAGAAAATCCTATCATCAGAGTGAACATTATAAAATGTAAATTAACATAAAGAGATGGACTGACTTGTTTTATTAGGATCATTCTCTAATATTTAACTCCTTAGCTCTCAATAATGTTTATGTTCTGCACCTAGTTTATTCAATCAATACTGCTTATTTTGATCTGAAAGAGAAGAATGAACAGTCATCAGACACCAGATGAAGATGAGGAGTGAATTTCAAAATGAAATTATACTGTACATCACATTTTAAGTTATATTTGCCTATGAGAAGTCATTAATTCAAAAATCTGGGGAACTTGTTCCTTGCATTAGAAGCCCACAGTCACACATACACACATACACACACAAAAAAAAATAAAAAAGAAGAGCTTTCTACAAGCTTCTAGAAACTGTCAAGCCTCATGTGTATGCATTTTAGGGGCTGGAACAGCCAGCAGGAAACAAATCCCACCTTGTCAAATTTACTAGAGCTGCTGGTCCAGTGCTAAGAATAAAGCACTGGCATGAACAGAGTGACAGAAACACCAGAAAGCAAGGGTCTTTTTTTTTTCAGTGGTGAAACAGCAACCATATTCAGCACACATTCCCCACAAAGGCACCCTTGGCAGATCTGTACATAAAGTAGCAGCATTCATGATATTAAGGATTGTTCCCTTTCAAGATTAATTCCAGGAATGCATCTACAGCACATATATGCACCATTTGATGCATCTCTTTTTACGAGAGGCATTTTTTTATTATTTGCTTTCTTCAACCTTACCATCCTCTTTTACTGTCATCTTTGCCATCATTTCAACTGCACAAGCATTAAAAAATTACTGAGAAAATGCTGAAATCAGACAGTGCCGAAAACTGGACCAAAATACTTAAATTCTCAGGAAATTTTAAAAATAACATTCACTGAAAACTTTCCTTCTTTGACTCTGATTTGTGAACAAGCAGCAGGAATCACAAATAAACATAAGGAAAAATTGGTCCCATAAATTGGTTACTTCTGAATTTGGTGATGTGACATACATATACAACAATATAGCAAAACAGAGCAGAATCCTTACCTTTGTGGTGATTCGCACCAGATGCTAATTTCCCCCACAGTGTTACAACAAATATTATTATTAGCAGTTTTTCTTTTGTTGCTTTCTGTAAATATCTCTTATTCATCCTGAAAATAAAAATATAGAAAAATAAGTATTTCTTTTAAAATCTTTTTTTCTTAATTTTAAGGGAATACAGTATTTTTGAAAACTACCTGCTGACACCCCCTAAACCTTGATTTCTGCTTAGCTCCAAGTAATGTGTGTCACGTACAGCACCAGTTTCACCCCTTTCCCTGAACTATCTACATTCCTCCGCACTCTAAATCAGTACCTAGAGTATTTAATATCTCCATGCATCAAGTTTCTACTAGGGTGCAAGCAATGTCCATACCCACAGCAGTCTGCAAAGAAACACAGCAATAAAAAAGGTTGTCAGAGAGGAAGCATCTGTACAGGTATATAGCAGGGTTTGCTGCTCCACTAGTGTATCCAGCACCAGCCATGGTCACTGTGGTCCTCCTTTATTCCATGCAGTAGAGTTTTTAGCTTTGGGGATTGCAACTCTTTTTTCGGATTCTAGCCACATGACAGAATGAGATGATGGATTTGAATAGACCTCTAGCACATGTACCAACCAATCCACAAGCAAGATCCTGCTAGGGAGATATGAGTCGTGTGGAAATGACCTCAAACAGAACAGATTCGCAAGTCCCTCTCCTACCTATCCAAAAGGTGATGAAAAGATTTGATTTACTGCATCAAGGGAAATTGCACTCAGCTCTCATCTTGCTCAGTGATGTTTTCACTGTGTCACCAAACCACCATGAAGGTAACATGGATTATTTCTCAGTAACCTCCTTCAAAGACAAAATGCCTCTCTACTTGCCAAAAAGATAAGTTCAGGAACAGAGGCTCTAGTGCTTAAGGATTACAGTTCTGCAGAGGGTGACAAGAGGTAATACATATAATTCTCTATAGAAGTGCCCTAGGGAGCTGGCTAAGAAACCGTTCTGCACGATGGTCACATTTCTGCTGATAGGTCAATAGGATAGTGATGACTATTCCACATCACTTACACTAAAAAAGCTGTAAACTTGATCATTTGAACAAAATTATTGCTATTTTACAATGCCTGAAGCTATGCTGCCTTCTCCTGAGCAGAAAAAAAAAAAAAAAAAAAAAAGTTGGGAAAATTACACATTTTGCTCCTATTATATTCATAAGAAGCCAGAAATAATTAAAAGAGTACCTCTTTTTCTCTCTTTTGCTCCATTCATGTATGACACTATCTGGGACAACCACAAACTCTGTGTAAAGGCAGCCTATGCTATAAATGCAGAATAAACCCCAAGTCTGTCTCAAATCTCTTTTCATTCCTTCAAAGCAATTCCTTTCCTTTGAGCAAAATAATTTCTAAGGCACCCTGGTGAAGCCCCATCCAAGACTCATGATCAGCCCGCTTGCCCCAAAATCAGCCATTTCTCTGTGCAGGAGATGGATGTGAGCTTGTTAAACACTGGTGAGATTCCACTCCAGGCTGTGTGCAATGAAACACTGTGACTCAAATTAGCAGCTTACTGAGGAGTGTACCAAATCACGTAACATTTGACTTTAGAGCAAACAGAATTCAGTGTACTTTGACAGAAGTGTTTTCCAGAGGTTCATATATCACAGTTATCAAGGAAAAAATAGAGAGGAGTAAGCAAGTGCTATACGCGGGTTTGTGGATGTGTCCCTGAAAGTCTGACTGATTAATAATCACCGCAGAGGTCACAGTGCTCTATGAACCATATCGAGTCATGCCTTCTTGCACTATGATTCTAGTTCCTTTAGTGTAAACTGTATATTCATCACCAACCCCAGGGTTATGAAGTACTCAAAGCTAAAAGGAAGTATGTTATTTGTCATTGCAAATAAGAACAACAACAACAAAAAAATGAAGTGCACATTCAACATATGTTGTTTCACTGCCATCTCTGTGAATAGGATATGACTTAACTCTTTCACTCCCAGATTCTTTTAATACACCTGTTTTGATGCTGTTGCCAAGTCATTTCTCATTAAAATCCAGTCCAGTTCCTCATGTACCCATCGCTACTCAAATCCAGGGGGACCTGCACCATTAAGCAAAGCGGGCTCTAACACATTTCCTTGCTGCACTCTCTGCTGTTGCCAGATTCATTTGTCCTGCCACGAGACTGGCTGCAAAGCCAAAGCAGAAAATGCAAACATGCAAGGAAAAAACAGTCGCAGCAGGAGCAAAGAGGAAAAGGCAGCCTATCTGCGTGTGAACAGCAGCCCCTCTGTGAAGAGGCAGAGGAAGGAGAGACCTCTGCCCACAGCCCGGCACCAAGTAGCAGCGAGCCTCTACAGCCAGTCCTCTACAGCGCTGTGCAGGAAAGGATGGGTTTCAGCTTCAACACAGCAAATCCAGGACCATTGCTGCTGCCAGGTTTTCCAGCCCTGAAAAAAAACTCATCTCTTTTTCTTCACTGCAAGCCCATTGCAGTATTCTGCATTCCTTATTCATTCAATTTACCTTTAGAAGAACATAAATCATAACTTTGTCTCCTAGGTGTCCCCTAATAGGCACAATCGGGCAGGCTAACAGAAAAGTCAGTGCAGGCAGCAGTTCTAGGCTGGGCCTGAGAGGCCATCAGCAGAAGTACAAAAACGACCTCTCTGCGGTTAGACCGCTCACAGCATGCAGCAGCAAGAACTAGAGGAAAATGGGAGATGATGGCAAAATTTCAAGGCCAGCACAGCACCAGCCTCGAGGTGGTGCATGTTGGCCATTCACAACGCTTGCTCCAGGCTCAGGTGGGCACTACAGGAGCACAGAGCAGGTATGAAGCTCCTCAAAAAAGGCGGATTGCTTCTGGCAGTGCTGGTACATGACGAGAAGCCACAGTGCAGCATCACAGACATGGAAATAAAAAATGACAGATCTGTGGTCTGAGAGACTTAAGGGGGTGAAGCAGATTCGTGTCAAAAGCAAAGCAGGCAACAAGGTAGATTGAGAACCACAGACCCAATAAGAAGTGCCAGAAAAACACTGAAGTTTTGAGATACCAGTATCCAAGTGTGTGCATTACCATCCAGACTTCCAGAGTGTGCTGCTGATAATTTTCTGTGAATTTCCAAAACAGCCCAAGAGATAGCATGCAGAAGGCACTGAAACTCCAAAGCATTTGACCTCAGCTTTGAAATGTAACTATTAGCCTACTGCAACCCTGACCCATGCCAGGTAAGTGGATCCAGAAAATTTAGTTCATTACCAGTGCTCCTCTGTGTCAGACTGTTATTACACTAACATAACAGGGTAGGTTAAATAGAAGAAATGAGGTCTGAAATGAGGTCTGCTTTCCCTAGAGGTGATGCAGAGCAGCACAGACTGACTATGGCTACTAACCTGAATGGCTTTCCCTGTGAGACATCTTCCTGCCCTACCTTTCTTCAAAACCTTCCCATCACTATGATCCTTAAGGCCTTAAATAATGCCACATAAGACCAAAGCTGAGAACGGCCGTGCTATAGGACGTTTACATCTGAAAATGGATCTTAAATTTTATGTGTCTGTTTCTAACCCACAAATATTGGAAATAAACTAAGCAAATTCTCAGCATTTTCACTCAAACAAGTGAATGAGAGACAGTCATGTCTGTGTGGAGAGGCAAGGAAAAAGAAAGGTAGCTTCTTTTGTGGGTTTGGGCACACATTCAAAATGAAACCAAAGACATGACACCAGCATAATCGAAGCAGCCAGCAGCTGAGTGAGATGACTGCACTGCGACTGGCGCTTCACTTCTACCATCACACAGGGAATCGCTCCAGAATATTCCTTTCTGCTAATGTGTACTCCACAAGCCCATCACAGGCTACACTGCTTTAGAGATTAAAGACAAAAATAGCTTAAAAAAAAAAAAAACCTGCAGGATTTGTTCTCAGGGTGAAAATGCATGTGACGCTGCAGAGAAGCTTCGCAGATGGGAGCGTCAGCAGGAATGCTTCTCCCTGTCCCCAGTGGCTCGTGGAAAGCCTTGCTTTCCTGTTGGAAGTGGAGCACAAGCACACATAATCTTTACTGCTGAGGAAAAGAAAAGAATGTACAAAAATAATAGCTTTCAGTCTTCTTTTTGAAGGCTTAAATATAAATAAAATTCTCATTGATTTCCAAAGGTCTACAGAGTTATTTTTCTCACTTTCTCCTTTTCTTTCTTTTTTTTCCTTTTAACAAACATCAGCCTCAGGGAAGCTTTTTAGAATTCATTCATTCCTGCTTTACATATTTACAAAGTTTAGAAACTTGTCTTCTGCAAACGTCTATCTGTTCATGCGCATATTCACAATGAGAAGTATATGCCTATTTCTTTGCTGAATCCTTATTAAATGTTTAGGAAACAGAAATATTTCTGATACAAAATTAGCTTCAGATACTTTCTTTTCTTTCTACAACTGATATTTTACTTTCTACTTCAGAGAAACCTTAAATGAGTAGGAGCAATTGCTTCTGACCCCAAGTCTCTTGTACAGAAATAATGCAACTATTTAAATTATATTCTGTGCTGTGTTGTATCTTACATTATGTATTAGTTGTCTTAGTTTTTACATCCCAGGCATTGCAGGTATTTGCAGTTTTATTTAGCCTTTCCTGTTTAAGCTAATGCAGATTTAGAAGTGCCGCTGTGGTGGATAAGGTCACTTTGTAAAAGTAACACCTATGTGACCCTTATGTGTTTGCATATATATAAATTCCCTCTATGACATTCCTGTCATGTTTGCTCAGTGAACAAGTAATTTGCCACTCTCATTACTTCAGGTACGAGGTAGCTTGTGAAAATCAATCTTCTTTCTGCTTCATACATCACAGGCTGTAACAGACACAAAGTGCCTTCTGGTTCTGAAACGAAGATAGGGGAATACAGCCCCTTTCTCAGGAGCTGCTTTGTTCCATCTAGATTGGTAAGAAAAGAAAGAAAATAGGCATTTAGCCTGGTAGGGGAAAATCTTTAGAAAATCTTTATATAGGAAAGCAAAAGTGGTAGGTTATTTTTTCACAAAAATTGTCATTTGCCCGTTTGGATTCTCTAATAGCAGAAAAAGTATCATTAGGAAACTGAGATGTGCTATTAATAAATAGTCAGAAATAAAACAGATTGTTGACAGATCGATACAAGCAATATTTTCAGTGCTAGTGGGCATGGGATGCAGAATTATACGTTATTATTATGAAGACCTGTAAAAGACTACTGTATGAAGACTCAAGACATTGAGACAAATGAATTCTTCCTTAAGACTGTACCTAAGCATATGATTAACATGCAAAACTCATCTTTTACTGGAATCAGTGTGGCATCAGCGTATACTTGAAAGTTAAGCACATACTTTCCTAAGGATGTAATATGAGTTTTCTCAAAAAAACTATTACAAAGTGAGCTTTTTTAAGACAAGGCAGTTTCAAAAAAGGAAAATATCTCAAGTACCTAAAAAAAAAATTAAGGAACACAATGTATGAAAATATGCAGGATATAAGACCCTTTCTCGTTATATACTGCAGACAGAAGCACATGCAGGTAATTGCATATGCCTGCAGTATCTCACACGGCTGGATACAAAATCTACATATACATTATTTTTCCAAAAATCTGATAAGCAGGGCTTTGAAATTACCAACAGTGTAAAATGCTTTCAGCACCTGCCTGCATAAGGCCTCACAGCTAAAACCTAAAGTGTTTTACTGAGTTTCTAGGGAAAAGTTTTTTTTCTTCCAAAGGGGCATTTATGGTTGTTCTGATATTGCCTTGAAAACTCAGAGGATACTGATGAATGGCTTTCCCTCTAAACCACTATCAATGTTAATCTCCCTTGCTTCCAGATTAACATCAATTCTTTGTAGATACAATTGACTGCAATTTTCACCTTCATTAATTTTCAGATACAACACCTAACTGAAAGCTATAAAAAAAAAAAAACACACAGAGTACACACAGAAAGAGTAAACAAGTGCACCATCCTCCTAGTGAGCTTCAGCTCAAACAATACAGATGCATTTAACAGTGTTTATATAAAATTTCAGTTCATCAGGACTGGCAAAAAATGTGTTCACCTCATGAATATTGATGCTGATACATCATCAAATGTATAGAAAGAAAATGTAATGAATTTTTATGTGGGACTATATTCTGTACTTTTATGAATTTATGAAAGCTTAAGTATAAAATTAATAGTGATCATTTAGTATCAACATGAACATATTTTTTCTGTGTGCCTAACATACAGCATTATAAAATATTTTAACATATAAAATACTCTAACATCTTTAATTTGCTCAGTGATTTTGTAAACACTTGTAATTTTACAATAAAGAATTCAATGTCAGAAGGAACTTAGGTTCCAATTCGTATAAATTTCTCTGATATTCTTATGCCACTTTAAACTCTCTTTCTCCATTCCTGTGCTTAACGGGCTTTTGGGGGTACTATCTATTCACTTAATCACTTAATCAATGCAGCAGTAGTATTTGCTCATACTTTACAAGTAATCCTTTTGCAGATGATTATTTGAATTTCTTCATTCACATCTTACTAACCTACCAAAAGTTTAATAGAAATACAAAAAAAGGGTAACAGTTCAATGGGCTCTGAACAAAATGTCTCTATGAGACCTGAATCACTAAGTAGACTGTAATTTCATAAATGCCATTACAGTGGTAGAGATAAGCTTCCTAATCTATCAAGGAAGAGGGAATATCAAATATTAGTGGTGAGTCGCAAGTGAAGTGCCCATATTTAAAGCAAGGGCAAAAATGATCTGGGAAAGCTTAAGCCCCTTAGTGTGACCTCTTTGGTTTGTAAGACTTTAAAGCAATCTTTGAAGAAAAAGATGAATTAAAGACAGAGAAGTAAATAGAACATGGGATAAAATGTAGCACACTTTTTCCAATGACAGATTGTGCGAGACTAAGTTGACAGCTTTTTTTGGTAAGAAAATTGATTTTCTAGACAAGGAAATGAAGTAGATATAATTTGTCTGGATTTAGATAAAGCTTTTCCTACAGTGCCACTCCAGAATTTATACATTAAACTGGAGACTCTGCGGATTACTACAAGACTGAAAGGTGGATCTGGGTGTGTTAACAGCAAGTAATACTGAAAAGGTGTATCAGAGATTAATAACATTTCTGCAACAAGTTGGGAATTCATCATTTGAAATGACTGTGGTAAAGAGCAGCCTGCTTATACTATTTGATCACCAGGGACACATCAGTATGAATGCGATATGAGGTAGCTGTGAAAAAGGCAAATCCTGAAATGAGTAGACGCTGTACTTCTAATAAAGACAGGAAAGAACTATTGTTCAGTTTCTTAAGCTATCACCCATAATTATCTCTACAGTTCTGGTCAATCCTATTCATGAATGAACCTAGAAAGCATGGGGATAGTCTTCTGTGAGGAGGAGAGGAATGGACCCTATCACAGAAGCAGAGCAAAAGAACTTGGCTTGTGGAGCAAAACTAATGTCAATGTTGGGGTCCATTTTTCATAAATTACTATAGGAAGTGCTGCTTTTTTTCAAGAAGAAAGCAGTAAAGCATTCCTTTTCTAATACATTAGCGTTTTTTTTTTTTCCCAAGCTATGTCATTTGCCTTAAAAAGACAAAAGTGCCACCATTTGTGTCTTTGACATCCAAAGTACAACATCCCCAAAACTTCGCATTAATAGTCTGAGTTCATCATGTTGTGTTTCACAAAAAAAAAAAAAAAAAAAAAAAAAAACCCTAAAATGCCACATATGGATCTTAACCCAGAACTTCCTGTGAGCCCAGTTAGCTGTTCTGTGCTGGCTGCCATTTTCCTTTGGAATTATATTTAATGCTTGCCTTCTATCTACAGCCATACCAGCTCTGTAGCTGAATTCACTGAATCAGGACTATGCTGATGAACGTCTAATTAAGATGAATATTCTTCCCCTTGGTCTTCAGTGTCTTCGAAACATACTGCACTCCTAACATAATGACCCCAGCATCCCAGTCCTCATGCTGGTGGACCATTCAAGACTAAAATTGTTCTGTAACAAACTTCAATGAATTACAGCCATGCTGGTAAACACAAGCTATGGTACTGTGATTGACACTCCTTTGCTTTGTTTTGAGCTCACTCCTTTTTCCATCAGTCTTACTTTAAATTGAAAATCTTCCTATTGTGATAATGGATTGATTTTAACATTGACATCAGGGAGACATGGAAACTAGCAAACAGCAAAATTATTAAGATATAAAGAAGTCTTTTTTTCCTCAGGGAGGGAAAACAGAAAAAAAAAACAAAACCTATGTGCCTCAAGGATTTAATTAAGCCTTTTTGTATGTTTAAAAGAAACAGAAGGAATTCAGTCCAAAATTCAAAGTGTTTTTAAGTATGCAAATTGATAGACTTTAATTTTTTGTTATTTGAATCATTTTAAAGTTACTATCATCCTAAGTAGAATGTCTTTCAAGCAATATGTGTGAACTAATTCAAGGAATCTCACACATATGTGAGACTGTAGATGTATTGCTCCAGTTATATTACATGTTCTTGCCAGATTGAATAGCATGTCCATATGAACTGCTTGGATTACTACTATTACAGTCTTAGTATTGAATATCCCAACTGAAGATTAAATTTTGTTATTCCAAAGAATTTTTCTGATAAGAAACACTGTGACAGATCTCCGTGGATGGTCAGTTCCCCTCTGCTTTTTTCATGACAATTATATCTGGCAGTAGACAGAGTTGCACTCCTGGCAAATAATAGGCATGTCTGAACCAAACTATGCTTTATGCCTGACTCCTACACATTTTAGGCCACACTTTAAGGTAAGGTTTCAGTCGTAAATGAAAAATAGCAGGTTGCTCAAATCACAAAAAAATATAAAGTCAGCATGTGCAGTGACCAGAATAGCCCTACAAGCACCCATAATCAGCTAGGAAGACACCAGAGTTGCTCAGCAGGATCAAACCTAGTTGATACACTTGGAACACCTTCTGCCTTTTAGTGTCAAAACCCAACAACCTAGCTTCACCATAGCTACCACAGGCATCGCTTTTAGAGAAAACAGAGCTGGGCAAAGGTGGACGAAGTTCCTCCCAGACATTACATGGTGAATTTAATACATGATGAAAATATCCATTCTGGGGTCAATACACAGGGAAAGAGCTGTTTAAGCCTGAGAGATTATACAAAGCAAGCCAGGCTGCACAAAAAAACCTACTAATTAAAAAGCAGAACATGAACTCTGGTAGTTTATGCAGATACGGAGCCTTTTACTCAACAGACCCACATGGGCCACAAGGAAAATCTGAATTGTTAACTTACTGATACATAAGTGTTCTGTCTGTACGCAGCATCTTACCAAACACTGGATTTTCTGGCCCTGATATGCTACCTAAACTGTGACATAATATATAAGAACCAATGCTGCCTTGAGGATCATGCAACATGCCACACAATTTTACAGTCTCCTCTCTCTCAATCACTGTTTGCTGATCAGTGTTGTGAAACAATTGCAAATACTAATTAACAGATAATATTGGAAAAGCTTGCTAGAAGCAAATTCAAGTCAGATCAGGATTATGCTCAAGATGGCTGTAATATCCAAATGGCAGTCTTCCCAGAAAGAAAAAAAAAAACATTTTCCTGTCTCTTTTCAAATAATTTCTTCTGAAGACTACCAGCAACTATACAGGAGATGTACTAAATTTCACAAAGGAATTGTATCACCAGAAACAGTGTACTCACTTTGGCAGATATCACGACACCCTTGCAATGACTTTCTAATTACAGTCGGGAGCTTGCGCTTCATAGCTTGTGCTTCCTTAAAGTCTCTACCCATCTTCCTGCTGCATGATACATATCTTAGGGTTTGTGAGTGTAACACAACAGCAGAAGGTATGTGAATGATAACACAAATCAATAAGTATAATAATGTGTTTCTCTGGCTCCCTGAATCACAGACTCTTAGGAGCATATCTATGTCAGCATTTAAGCTTGGATGCAGACTACGCTTTTGAAACCAGGTTCCAGTTGTGTCCAGGTACTAAGCTTTGGTTCTCATCATGGGACAAATTCCGGAGCACATGAATTAAATTCCTTTTGGATGAAAATAAACCTGAAGATGAGTTCCCAACACAACCCAGCCACTCAAGGGTGTTCGGTTCTGAGAGCGAGCCTGGAGCTAGTCCAAAGCTAGTCCATACTTCTTCTCCACCAAATGAATATACTCCGCACGAACAGTTTGGATCCCTAGAACCACTTCTGTAGGGACAAACTATTTACTAATGCAGACACTACTTTGTAGTCTCATGAGGAAGGAGATAATTATTTTCAATATTTTATAGCTGGAAAGCTGCCCTTTAGATAGCAATTAAACTCAAAAGCATTTTCAGCACACATTAAAGGCAAATGAAAAGGACTTGTGTGTCCTCCAATGAGTTAAAAGTGAAACCTAAATCTTCTGATCTTCGTTTTAGGGTCACCATCCCTAACATGACACCTCAGCAAAGGGAAAGGCAACTTGCTTGCCAAAATCAAGGAGCAGCTACTTGCAGCACATCCCCCTAATTTAGAACATGAAGTACAGAATAAATAACTTCAAATTACTCAGTGAATTGTTCCTTTTTGTAGTACAGCAAATCCCTTGTCTCTCAATACAGAAAATTAAAGACAAGAGCTTTGCTGTCCTTTTTCACACTGAGTACTGCCTAATCTACAAGCAATTCCATTGTCAAGGGAAGGTACAATTCATTGTAAAACTGGCAGAAAGTGGATACCTCACTGGCTCTGTGCCTGCTGTTCCTGGAAATTGCATTACTGACAGTTTTTCCCTGAGTGTGGTATCTACCAAAAGTCAGGTTTCAGGTGGTGAGGGTGGAGACATTTTGCTGAACAATAGAGAACCACAAGCCAGGAGTTGCCATGCAGGCAACTTCTCCCTTTATAAATGTAGGGAGAAAAGATGTAGAGGCTCTGGAGATGTCCCAGTGCAGGGGTTGGTTGCAGGGCTCAGGTCCAGCATTCTACAGGCAGGACTTGAGGTGGGGGCTGAGCCCAAGTGCATTTCATACTTTTTTCCAAAAAGAAAAAAGACGCTTTTATTCGTAATTATATTTTTTTATTCCAATCTAGCAATGCAACCTTTAATTGGAAATTTATTAAATTAAACCTGACCCTAGATTTTTGTTGCGGTTGTTTCTTAAAACAGCTTTGGCTGAGAAAATCCTCATTTACACCAGAATTAACTAGTTCTAACAATCTCTTTATTTGCATTCTTATTCAGGCTCAGCTAAACAAAATATTATTTACTTTCACTTGTATTTTGTTATCAGAGGGTTATGTCATTACATTTTCATAATGATTGTATTAATACGGCTAATTTAGACACAAAGACTTTGCGCATTTAGTTTCAAAAGAAGGGAGCTATATCCAGCATTTGTAGTATTTATAATTAAATAGAGCTATTTTTGATTTTTTCGATCTTCATTGTATAATAATTAATTGATACTGTCTAGGAACTAAGCCAAGTGAAGCCTATTTTGCTATCAGTAACACTCTAAATTTAGTACCACACAACTGTCCTAGAGACTATTACAATTCTTTCACTGCCGTCTACATAAAGGATTTCCGGTTTCTCCTATACAAAGAGAGAACATTATTCTCCAAATGCACAAGATTTGAAGAGTGTCTTTTAATAAGAATGGTAATTAGCTAATATGACACAGGAAGAGCCATAAACGAAAAATAGCAGCAAATTACCTGAATTTCTAAAGGTAAAGGTAAGATAGAAAGACTTAGAAGGGTGCTGTTGTGAAATCAAGTTTTAATTTTAATAAGGGAGGATATTAACTTATTAGAACACAGACAGGGATAATATTTATATATATTATGTAGAAAGAACAGAAATGATGTAATAATATTTTCATACCATTTCAGTCACGGCAGTTATAGATATTGCACTGCTTTCACTGCCAAAGAAAATTATTATATGTTTTCCAGGCTTGTAGGAAACTATATGCATGATATTAGCATCAGCAGTTCATTATATGTTATAATTCTAAGAAATTACTGCAGTTTTCATAACTTCATGAGAACCAAAGCACCATCTAAGTCAATCTATGCTATTTCCTTTTGTGACAATTAATCCTTTCTGTTTCATTACAACATCTATGCACCTTCCATTTTTCACTGTCCATGTCAGTAAAACGTAAAAAAATGTTCTTACAACACTTATGCAAGAAAGGATGCTTGCTTTTTGCATATTTTCTTGCATAATTTCCAGTTGTGATTGATAATAACAGGCCTCCATTTCAGTAATCTATTGCACAGGGAAGCAAATGCAGCATCCCTCAGTGATTTCTAGATTCCTCTGATGTTTTGTGTTTCCTCTGAAAGCTCTAAGAACCCAGTAACTAGATAAGAGTTGCAATTTTAATAATCCCTTGTAGCTTCAGACAAAAACATGATTTGTAAAGGCTGCAAAACTACAGGATTTATTTTCATAAATTATTTTAAATTATTGAGATTTGAGAAACATGAACCTAAATATCTGGAGTCATATTTGGCAACGACTGCCAAATTTTTGGTTTGTAAATAATCAGTGGAGGTTATATTTTTATGTTATGCTCCTTTATTCAAATTATCTACAGATGCTGCATGGAAATTTATTCTGAATTGCTATATTAATTATGATAAATTCACTTACATCATTGTCATTCATGTCTAATTAACCTGAATGCCCAGTTGGGAATAGAGAGAAATTGTATAAAACAAGTCACAAATGCTGGAAAGGGGAATTTTTCCTTCATTTCCTTGCATACACTTTGAAATTTCACAGAGAACCATGAAATTGATATTTCAAGGTCAAGACATGTTAGCCCACAAGTGATTTGAAAATTGCAGCACGAACTGAAAAAAAAACCACTAACCACAGAAATACATACCTTAAATGAAAATCCATTAGGATAAGTTGAATAATCAAAATAAAATAAATGTATCTTTATAAATCAGGACTATGAGTCATTTTGAAAATAACAAGCAAGATGATTTATTTACTAGAAAGATTTTACACCTTTCTAGCAGGCAATTTCACAAACCTGTTGACTGCAATGTGAGTGCTGTAACCACTTGAAATATAATTGTGAATGTTTGTTATCTGAAACAGCATTTTGACTAAGCTTCCTTTTCTAATTTGAATAAAACTGTTTCTTCCACTTTCTTCTGTTTCTTCTTTTTAGTAAGAATAATAAAAGAAGAAGGAAGTTGTATCTTCCACTTTGGTTGGAATCACAGAAATGAAAATATTTCAAACTCAAATGCTAATGCTCAGTGTCCTGTGAATGGTACAACTAATGATGAATTTGTGTGAATCTATTTCTGTAATTTAAACTTGAATATGAAGAACCATGAAATTGTAACATTATAGTCTTCTAATACTTTCAAGTGGTAGCTGGGCTCTTTTTGTACACGCAGTTTAGTACATTATTTTTGAGGATGGCAATTCAAGTTTCTTCATCAGAACAGGCAGGAACATAATCCAGCTGAAAGAAATAAAGCGTTTTAAGGATGCTTCTTTAAATGACTAAATGAGACTGGTATCATTTTTAAATCCTGTATTTTCATTGGATTTCACCTAAAAAATAATGGAGCTGGTGAAGTTGTGCACCATCTGCATGTGCAGGGGGGTTGGAATAGCTGATCTCTAGAGATCCCTTCCAACCTTAAGGATTCAATGATTCTATGATCATCTGATTACCAGTCATCTCAAACCATTCATCATCTCATTAACTCCAAGATGTACAAAAATATATGTGAACAAACAATGTCCTGAAGTGAGAAAGCAACTCACCAAAAAAGTATTGCTCCCATAAATACAAACTACGTATTTGCAATGTTCTCTCAGGCAGATTAAGCTCATCAAATACCAATTCTTTGTCCAGCTATAATGAACACCTTTTATGTGAGACAAAAGATATACAGAAGATTTCTGATGATTGCTGCAGTTCAGAAATACTCACCTGTAAGCAGTATGGAAAGATGCCTGCACATCAAAAAAAGTTATTTTCTAGGTCTCAGTATATATTTTTTCTATTTTGCCATGTTCCTCTAAATGTGATCGTTATTAAGCACTATTAAAAAAAAATTAAAATGTCATATAAATGTTATGTTTTATTAGTGTTGTCTTCTACCTTGAATGATGCCTATAACTATATATATGCATTAATGATCTGAAAAGTAGGGAATAAAAATCAAAATGAGTCCAAAAACTTGAAATCAAAGAATCACAACATTCTGGCAAAGTTCAAATTCAGAAAGGAACTTTAGCCCAGACCCACTAAAAAAAGACTAACTCTTATTTTCAGCTCCTGAACTGTATTAAAAGAGAGAGTTTGGGGTTTTTTTGTTTGTTTGTTTTGTTTTTTGTCTTTTGTAGAAGTACAAAGGCTTCAATAGTTTACTTTCTGAGAAAATATAACTTTGGTGATTATAAGTATGCAGAAATCTGGGGAGCAGTCATCCAACAGGTGTGAGCAGGAATAAAATAAATCAAACTAAATGCACAAAAAGAAGGGCATGACAACAGAATTTTAATTTAAGGACAATGTTTAAGTTATTCAACCAGAACATGAAAAATTCAGGTTTGTCATCTACCAGAAGGAGTATGAACCTTCATCTCCCCAAAGAATATCCCAATCATCATGCAGTATATTTGGATAAAAGATACGCCCATTTTTTTCTGGTAAATGCTATTCCTGGAATTCCTTGAAATTTCTGGAATTCTTTTTGAAGTTATTCTTTGCAGCATTTCAAAAATATATATTCTATCTCCTACTTCAATCCCCCAGCTGCCAAACTGAGGTCAGTCTTTCTCTGAGTGGTTTGATACAAAACGGAATCATAGAATGCTTGAGGTTGGAAGGGACCTCTAGAGGTCATCTAGTCCAACCCCCCTGCACACGCAGGGTCACCTAGAGCACGTGGCACAGGACTGCGTCCCAGTGGGTTTTGAAGATCTCCAGAGAAGGAGACTCCACAACCTCTCTGGGCAGCCTGTTCCAGTGCTCTGTCACCCTCACTGTTAAAAAAATTTTCCTTAAGTTCCTGTGGAACTAAAGATGCTTCAGTTTCTGGCCATTTCCCCTAGTTCTATCAGTGGCTGCCACTGAAAAGAGGCCAGCACCATCCTCCTCACTGCCTCCCTTGAGGTGTTTATGGACACTGATTAGATCCCCTCTCAGCCTTCTCTTCTCCAGGCTGAACAGGCCCAGCTCCCTCAGCCTCTCCTCGTAGGGCAGATGTTCCAGGCCCCTGATCATCCTCATAGCCCTGCGCTGGACTCTCTCCAGCAGCTCCGCATCCCTCTTGTACTTTATCAAGTGAAAAATCTTTGGAGAACAGCTTCATAACATGCACAAATTCCTACAGGTAAAAGAGAAATCTAAATTCAAGTGACCTGTGTCATGAAGGATTTATGTATCAGAAAGCTGCTGCTTCTCTTTTTTTTCTGAGAATGAAGATCAGGCTTTTGATTTGCTATTTTATATTCTTTGCCAAAAAAAAAAAAAAAAAAAAGTTTGTTTTGGGTCAAAGGTTTATTCTCACTGAAACAATAATGTTTTTCATCAACAACAAAAAAAAAGAAACATTTTTATTTATGTTCTATCAAATGAAAATTATTTTTTAGCAAAAGGATATTTCAGGATGATTTCTTGAGCTTACACAGACCCTTCCCTTTTTAGCCTTTTCCTCAATATACATCTACATCTGCATCTTCCTCAGCATTTGGTAGTAGCATGGCAGTGTACCAGTACGTCTGTGCCAATGAATTACCTTAGAGACTCCAGCAATCAGACATGGAGTCCCAAATGGCATCGGGATCACTTATTCCCATGGAAACACTGTGAAGTCTATTGGGAGAAAAAGTCCTCAAGAAATGGCTAATGGGAGCACGAGGAACAGACTCTAGGAGTTGAGGCTGATACAGACTGATAACAACATGAAACCACTTCAGCATTCCAACGTTTAAGTATTTTGGTACAACCAAATACTTGAATTTATATATTATTACAGAATGATTTAAGTATTATATCCAACTGTAGTAACAAGAAAAAATAAGATTCAAGAAGTGCCCATAGGACAAAGATTCTGCATAGCCCAACTCAATTTAGTGTAACAGTTTAATGAATAAAGCCTGAATCTCTCTTGTTTGGCAGGTTCTGTGCTCTACTTATGTCACTCTATTCACAGGGTTTACATGATCAACAGCCTGGTAGTACGCTGCCAGTCACAAAAATCAAACAGCTAAAAATATATTTAGAATATCACCTAAATGTCAAACTCAGCATTATTTTTCAAATTGCATCATTCCTTAAAAAGGCTATCATGTCTCTGATCTCTGGTGCATCCTTGATAGAAGCCCACTGATTTAGTCTTTAGGTAACTTACTTTATTTTGTCATCAATTTTATTTTATTCCTGAAAACATTTTTCATTTTAAATATTATATTCAAATCTTTGATTCTGAAAATTACCTGAACAGAAAACATGATATTTCTTATTAGCCTAAACTTTTCATGACCATTTATGAAAAATGCACTATTTGAGAAATACATCACTTAAAGTGATTATAAAATATTGTCACAGAAGCTGTGCTTTAGTTTCAGCTAGCTTGGAATCATGTGAATGGCTAGCCATACTGTTGTGAAACAGATGAGTTTTAGAAATAAAATACTTTTTTTTTTTGTCATGTTCAGCTATTGGTCACAATCTGTTGTGTAGTTAGAGCAGTTTTATAACTTCTCTGGTTGAAGATTTTTGGGTTGAAGAGATTATTAAATATTCATCAGAATTAATATTTAATTCTGGAAAAGGTTTGTATCCAAGTGCAAGCTGACTGATGCAGCCATCGGACTAAAGCATCATTCCCTGATACAGAGACTATTTAATATATATGAAGTTCCATTAGAAGGTACTGTGGGAGCATCATCTCAGAAGACCCTCTGTTCTAGTGGTTAGGACACTGACTTCAGCTCAACTCTGCCTTCCACAAGAGAGAAGTAAAAACTGTATGCTGCAGCCATTAGTGATGACATAGTCCTACCAGGAATCTTCATGATTAATCTGTCTTGGAGGCTCCTTTTATCTATCCTTTTATTTATTTTTTTTTCCAGCACTTATGGGTTCCAACCTACTGTCTACAGAACACTGGAAGTATGTCCAGTGTAGCTGAGAATGGAACAGGTGGGACATACCTATTCCATGAATGCATTAGATGCTGTAGAAAGAAGCCAGTGGAAGAACTCAAACACTTAGAAGGAGATCCAACGACTTGGATCTAGCTGTTAATTTTTGACCAGCCTGCTATAATCTGTGGATAACCAAATCTATATTTTATCCTTCTGAATCTAGCTGCTGTAAAGGTGATTTCTCCTTACAATATTTTATGGTACCTTTAGAAATAGAAATCATTTGACAATAGCTAAAGCAACTTAAAAGCACACAGAATACCTAAGTTATTGAAAAGGGTACTGGATTTCTACTATAAAAATAGTATGAAAAAATAGTATGAAAACCTAATTACACGTTCAATAATGCAAATCAAGAAATCAAAGTTTCAGAATGATTACAAATGTTTCAAACTGACATTCCCAGAAGTACTATTTTGCTATAAATAGAGACATCAGTAGAAAGCAACTGCCTACCTCATAATTCATCAGCAAAAGAATCATCTAGCTATATTTCATCAAAAAAGCACACCAGACCAAAATGCCATTATAATCCCAGAATCAAGGAGATAATTCATCTATTTACAAAACTTATGATGTAGCTGACGTGGTGTGCTGATTTTATAATCAACTCAATATGCCTGAAAACTCTGATTCTTGAAAAATACTCAGGGTGATTACAGAAAGTACTTAAGCTCATAAAGCCCACTATATTAAAAAAGAGAAACAATTTTAAAACTTACTATATTTCTTATGTGAGAGGAAAGAGCCACAGTTAAGCTTTTCTTTTTGATAAAGATTTACAGAAGTGATTCAGGTAAGCTAAGTCAAGTGATTAGCCTTACTTAAGGAATCTGAGGCATGCATATCTACCTAACCTCTTAAATATATCCACTGCTTCAGTGCAAATCAGAGTGGCTCAGAACTTATGAATTGTAACCAGAAGAGTGTGGAATGTTTGATCCTCCTTTCCCCATAGATACTGAGCAGGACGGTGGACCTACAGTGTGCAGGAAGCAAAGGAGATGGAGCAAATCAAATGTTTTCACAGGCCTGCATAGTCCTCATGAACCAAATATTCTGTTTGGACCAAGTCAAGGTCAGGGATTTGCTCTCAGTGGCACAACAAAATTTGTCAAGACAGAAGGAAGTAAAAACTGTAACTGTGGCCCTCTCTGGTACTGTAGAAACTGCCAAAGAATATTTCCAGGACTAAGCATCCAAAAGAAAAGCTGAGTTTAACAACAGCTTTCTCCACCTCCTGCCGCAAGGGACATAAGACTACAGCTACAAGGGTCAAGACACTCAAAAGGATCAGCAGCTTAGAAGTGGCAAGAACACCTTGAGGCAAACTGGTTCAGAACGTTTAAGGACATGTCATTGAGATGAGCTCTGTACAAGTAACCTTTGGCCTATCAAATCACAGCAATGAAACATTATCCAGGAAGGAAAAAATTGGAAAAGGCGCTCTGCATGCACACAGCTAAAAAGGCAACAGCAGCCTCAGCCACTCTTTACACTGTACGTAGACAGTCAGCTTGACTTCAGCAACGTAAAGTAGGATTCACCTCCTCCAACTCCAAACTTTGAAGATTAGATAACTAAGCCCTGCATTTCACTTATAGTTGATGAAGGGAACCTGACAGCTTCAGGAGCCGGTTCACTGCAGCTAGAGACAGGGATCTACCTAAGGGCTGCTGAATCATCCCTGTGGAGGCTAGTTTTTCTCCATTGACTCTAAAGGGATTTAGATACTAGCATCAACAGACATATCTGCTTTATAGTTTTCTAAAGCTGAAAAGAGATGAAAACCATTCACAGAATCCTTTCTTTACCCATCTTTACCCATCAAGACTGTATTAACCAATTACGATCTTCTCCTTTCACACAGTTATGTACTCCTGGTCAGTGCAGCAGCAATGAATTACACACCTCTCCCAGCTACCACAGTATTTTTGCCCGAGAGTATTATGTTTACTGGATTCTTCTTCTGCCATACCCAGAGTTTTCCACAGAAATATTCTTGATGGTACCACCTCTGGATAATTGAATATGTCATTGAGGCTGAGCACCATTTGCCAGAACATCTCAGGGTCTAAAGACTACTGCCATACCCTCAAAATATATTCTGTATTTGCCATTTTTTCCGTACTACTTTAAGGAGCAGAAATTATATTTGTCCCAGTGAAAGCTGTGATTTCATTATTCCAAAAGCTGGAGCATTTGGTCTCTTTTGCCTCTGTGGTGATCACAGAACATAGAACAGCCAAAGTTCTTACAGCTTTTGCTGTCCTCTCTTTAAAAACAGAAAAACGGTCTTTATAAAAGGGAAGACTATTTTCTGTCTTAATGATTTACAGCACTTTAAAGATGGGGCAAAAACTTGCTTTTCTAATCAGAACTTAAGTCCTGTTGTTTTAATTTTCCTCACTAAAAGCCTACTTCAATTAGAGTGTTTAAGGACTATCCAGAGTTTTATTTTTAACTGATAACCAGATGGCAGCTTTATGTATGAGTTTTGTTATATAGCTAGATTTTCCGATTTTGTTCCTAACAGGTATGGCAGGCATTTTATCATGGTACTACTCTATTTTAGGATATTTAATTGCCAAGTTCACACAAAACCAACCCACTGCTTTTCTGAAGCATATGGTGGAAGTTGTTTCTAAAACAGTAGTGAGACTACTTTTCCAAAATGCTTGCATAGCTTTATGAGGTCTATTCTCTTTTCAGAAAACACCCATTATAGATCAGCTCATGAGCATGTATCTTCCATGCAGTTAGGGTCTAAATATGCAAAGTGTCAGGCACAGTAGCCCATATCTATGCACTAGAAAACTTTTTCTATCTAAAACCGAGGACACATTCCTGTATCTGTGAAACGGAGACTACATCTTCAGTACGTGGCAGAGGTGAGGTGCTAATAAACAGAAGTCTATTTTGTGCCTTATTATTTATCCTTTCACTATACATACATATCCTACTTTTAAGTAGAGGTAATTTACAGCAGGGAAAATATACCAGGGAATATACACTCAGAAAAGCATAGAACAAAAACTCACTTTTGGAGGAATCTTTTCTGGCTGCTAAACTAAACGTAGAGGTTAAGATAAAGCTCATAAGTCATTGGCCTTTAAAAGGAGCATGAATTATACATTTACATTTTATATTATATTTGCATATATTTCTATTTGCAGCCTCATTGTATAAAAGAACACTCAACAGTCTCTATTTTGGGAAAAAGGCCATTTCAATAGACTGTTTCTTGCATATTCTTCAACATATCAGTTACTTCCCAGTTCATAAGCTTCCATCTCAGTGCAAGATTTAACAACATAGGCAGTATACGCAGTATCTCATCTGTATATGATGCCATCTTCTTATGAAGAGTCTTCCTGTGCATATACAAATTCACACATAACTGGTCTCACTAAAATTTCTGAGATTTCAGCATCTGTTTAAGTTATACATAGGCTTAAATTCTGGAAGTTCAAACATGTCATCAGATTTGTTTAATTGTGTGCTTTCCAGTAATGAATATACAATTAGTATATACAACATTCATCAGAAAAAGAGAAAAAGGCTGAATAACAAACATCCCAAACATAAAAATCTGAATACTGAAATGCAAATTATTGCTTTTCAAGATTTTCTTTTCTATTTTTAAATATATTCAAATCAAAACCTAAAATGTTTTCTTTAAAAAACATTCTTTTTTTTTGCCATTATTACTTTGAGTTAAAAATGTTATTCAGGTACCTACAGAAATGATTTTTTTTACTGTACAAATGGCCAGAAAAAACCTACAAGAAATAAGTTCTGAAAACGAGTCCTACTGCAAAATGAAGATTTACCTAAAACAGTTGCCTAAAATAAAGAATTTACACAAATTAATTTTTATAGTTTGGCAAATGGAAAGTATGAATAAAAGCAGTCATTTATTATCAGAAATACAGATGCGAATATCTCCAAGCATTGTGTGAAGTTCAAATATAGATTCAAATATAGTTCAAATATAGATTTGAACACAATCCTAGTGCCTTGCCAACAATTAAGCGCAAACCAATATTTTAGAGTAACTTTTAGGTTAAAACAAACAGTCTAACAAACCCTTGCCAGCACGTACACCTAGGGATGTGACTTGTAGCATCCCATCTGCCTCAATGTGATCACAGAGCTCAGCCCCTGCCACCCACCTGCGCATGGGGAGCCCTGACCTTGGCTAGTCTACCTTCTACATCTACCTCCAAAACTCTGCTTACCTCAAAGGACTTGACTCATATATTTTAAAAGAGAAAGTGTTAAACACACTAGTTTCACATAAACGCACCTTAATGTCCACTGGTATAAACATGTCACTCATTTTTGATGAGTTTGCAATATTTTTAATGCTTCCAGTCAATGGCTTTTGCACTGCACCTGGCACAATAGTATACTCTAATCAATTGATGCTCAGACCAATAAACAAGAACTTTAACAAATATTGTCCAAGTGACATGAAAACCTACTATCAATTGAACAATCTAATTAATGGGTCACTGATATTATTTGGGATCTCTGAGTATTCAGAAAATGTTCTTCATTTGTATAGTAAAAGCATTATTCCTTACACAGTCATGCATAGACGAAGAGGGAGCACAAATAATATATATTATGTTATGGAAAGATAATGATGTGCCATTAAAGAGATCAGCTATTATGTTTCCTAATTCAATAACGTATTTAAAAGCGGGGGGGAGGGAGGGCAAAAGCAAGACTGAAAGAAATGTAACATTGTTATTAAAATGTGTGCATAAGGTATAGTATGTACACTCCTTCACAATTTAATCTGATTAACAAAAAGCAATAATTTTCTGCTCAGTGCTACTTGTGAAAGAACAAGTTTTTGTCTTATATGGGATTTTGTATAATATGCAATTTAGTCTGAAGACAGCTAACCAGTTAGTTATTAAAGGCTTGCATAATTTTATGGTCTTATCACATATTTCACATCTAGATTGTATTGTAAAAAAAAAAAGAAAGAAAGAAAGAAAAAAAAGAAAAGCTTGTATCCAGTCATAGCTGATTTTGACTGACTGGAACTAAACACTATGGAAATAAAATGCACATTCTGTCTCAAATGGAAGAAAAAGAACTATCTCTTTAAAATGATTTGCTGATATGACTTAAAACAATATATTTAATCTTCACCTTTTTTTATGTAAATATCTTTCAACCAAGAATTTAAAAAATACAATTTAAAAAAGATTTTGTAAAGTATAATGAGACACTCTGTCAGATGGGAAGCCAAATTAAAAGTACAATTCACACTGTTATAGCAGCATTGCCACCATGGAGCTACTAATCTTTTGCACAATACTCACAGTAAAAAGTACTCCAGGCTCTGTAGGGCACGGGATTATAGACTTGCAGGGAGACTGGGATTTAAATTATTCATCAATGTGGATTTCCTTTTGCAGAAAAATTACTGTGACACATAAATAACAAAACTGTTAATTCTTGCCCTTTTGCAAATGAACAGCCTGGTAATAGCATCAGTTATAGTTTTACTAGAAGTTACAATAGCAAGATACTGTCAAACAAAAAGCTGTATATTAAAAAGTAACGCTAAAGACAAAAGATCCGTGCAGCCAATTAAATGTTCAGAATGCATTAAATTTTATAAATGTAAATGGCTGTGCGTAAGCCTGTCAGAGGAGTTGATCAATGACAGATGGTGGCCACTGCTTACATGTCAAGAGAAGAATGCCATCCTAGCCACAGCAAGGCTTTACATACCAACATCCAGAAGGAACAGAATATCAAAATAATTTGCCAGAAAGAAAAGACCGGCAATCTTAAAAACTGTCAGGTATGCATTTCAAGTGAAATGATATGTGCTTTCATCTGCCTGTTAACCAGAGAACACGACGAGCTCATTATTTACAAAGTCAAACTCCACTGTCATCTAAGCGGTATCATTAAACCTTCACGCAAGCGGTGCCTCGTGCTGTGGGGCAGAGGAGCATGGCAGTGCTTCCAGCAGCAGCGGTGCTGGACACCGGTTTCTTCCACATCGGTGGAAGCTGGCCCGGAATTTCCAAGCCATGGAATGGATTTTAATACCTATTTAAAAATACAGAAGGTTTTGGTATCTAGGAGGGGTTCATTTGATCAATAAACTTATTTGTTTTTTCAGTAACAGCACTCATCTAATTCACCCTCCCTTTTACTCAGAGCCAGAATTAATGCAAAATAGCACCTACATAGAAATCAGTCCTGTTTTCTAGACATTTTATCACAAGTTATAGCACTATTATATGCAGTTTCAGTGCTTATTTCACTTGGGCCTCAGGTGTGAAGTTGAGCATCTTCATTCATCGGTATGTTTGAACTGGAAATTTGGATTCTGAAGTTAGGAAAGTATCAATTCTAAATAAGATCTATGGAAATCAGTTTCACCTGATCAGTGTTATAGGATTCCTACTCAAATTAATCTAACTGCATACTTCTCATTATTTCAGCAATTTACATGCATAAAGCAAACACATTTGGCTTCTGATGGACAAAACCCCAAATGGTGATGGTGACCAGAACTATTCCTTCTGTATGGTCCCATCCTTTCAGCCTTCCTTGCCTTGTTTGCTTGGTTTTCGCAAGCTCCCAGGGGAGCTCCATAGTTTCAAAGCTAGGGAAACATGCAAGGATGAAAGCATAGAACATTTTATCTCCATAAGGTTGATTCTAAACATATTCTTTCTCTTTTAAATGGGACATATTTCCAAATAGATATGTGTGTATGGTTCACATAATTTAAGAACAATACAGCTGAAGCAGTATTGAAAGAAAGATAATTACCCTTCCCACAGCCTCACTTGTCTTTCTGGAATTAGCATCCCAGTCCTTAGGAAAGACTTATACTTTTCATGTAACGGAGTAGACAGCCTAAACATAGCTCCATGGCCCTGCAGCTGCGCTGCTTCTGTTACTCGAGCTACTTCATTTAACAGGAGATTAAATATCTCTGCATTGCATAGAGGAGACTAAAGGCCATGTCCCTTGGTAACTTTCAAAGAGAGTCCAAGAACTGAGGAAATTCTTTGCAGATAAAATACAGCTGTCACATTATAAACTTTCCAGTTTTTCTATTCCCTTCCTTTCCTCAAAGGGAGGAGAGGCCTGGGCCTGGATAATTGCATTGTCCTCTCAGCATAATTACACAGCTTTGTCACTGTTTCACACATAATTAAGTATTAAGCTATTATCCCATAAGTAAACAATACGTACATGGTATCTCTGCAATGTGCAAGAAAGCATTGTCTTATACACACTCTATTAGCTCTAGTAAAATTTCTAAATGAATGCTGAACCTGAACTTACAATATGCTGACAGATATTATTGGATAAATGAATTTGTTTGCTCTTCAGTACAATGAGCCATTAAAAACATTATTTGCACCATGCTAAAAGCATTCATTATCGAATGGATTCATATGCAGTGAACAGATGTGTCTAAATACTTTAATCATCACAGAAAACAAAATCCTGGACTCAAGTCTCTGCTGTTTGGAAACTTGTGTCACCACAACATGTCTGTCAGTCACCCTAAAACTGCTAAGTAAGCGTGGCAACATAGTTGATGTATTTTCCATTAGTGCTACATAGCAGAGCAAGGCTCTTGACAAGGATGTCCTCTATTTTCTTCTGTAAATTTTGGGATAATTTAACTTTAGAACAGTCTGGTCTAGCCCACTATCCTGTATTGAAAAATCAGCAGCAGAAGACAGAATGTTTCCCTCATACAGCAAACCTGCAATGTAGGATCACTAGCTGTGATGTTATACCAAAGTCTTTGAGTAAAATAAATAGAAATGTCCTATTTTGTAGGAAGAAGCTTAATCCCTTTTGAAAACTGTACTTGTCCTTCACAATATCTTATAGATGCGAATTATGTAATTTAACCATGAACTACATTTCCATTTGTTTGCCTTAATCTGTCAAATGGCGATCCCCAGTTGCAGTACTAAGAAAGAGTCGTCATTTATGAGTCATTGATAATTATCATACTACTACTCATCTGTTTCTTTTCTGAATTAAAGAGTTCTAATTTCCATAGTCTTTTTTAAAAGGGCAGTTGCTTCATGCCTCTTGTCCATATTTTAATAAATTCTGCACACACTTTCTTGTTCTCCTACATCTTTTCTGAGATAGAAAGAATGAAATACTCAAAACAGCTTGTGTCAACATGTAATTATACTAGTGTAATGAAGTTTGAGAATGAGAGTTTGTTCTCAAAATCTTACCACTAAATTTCCAACATCTAATTCTCATTTTCTATGTTCAGCATTGAGGTGTCATTTAGTACAAAGTATCTATTGTGCCTCTAATATTGCTAACCCAAATAGTAACAGTAATGGTAATTTTGAGGTCATTATTCCGTTTGTGTATTTGAGACCATTTCCTCTACCTGCGTCACTTGATATTTATTGACATTGAATTTCATTTGCTGCTTTATTACCCAGTTACTCAGTATTGTACCTTCAGCATCTCATCACAGTCTGTTTTAAAAACTGGGCACTATTTGTTCTGTCTGCAAGCTCTGACACAACAATGCTCATCTCTTTTTTTGTACAATGTATAAGTTTATGAAATTGAAATTTATGAATATGCTGAATGATACTCTTTCAGCCCACACTTTTGCAGGACTTCGTGTGTAACCACACTCCATTATAAAAACACACCATTGATTTCTACTTAATAATCTTTTAATAAGATGGCAATGAATGGAGCTTTATAGAGGAACTTGTCAAAAACTCTTTGGCAGTCCTAATTATTAACATATGATCTGGATCAACTTTACCTTTATGCTTGTTGACATATTTGAAAGACTCTAGTAGCTTTTGAGGCATGACTTCCTTCCAGTTTCCAAGCCATTCTCATGTTTAGTGCACATGTTTATCTACTCACTATCATAATGGGCACCAAATAGCTTATGCAAATGTCAGATTTCCTGGTGTGCAATTCAGAAGATTATCCCTGGACCCCATTTTAAAAGTTAGCATTCCATTTTCCACCTTCTATTCATTCAAAATTGTAGGTTACATACTGCAATTAGTAGCTCAGGAACTTCAAATTTAAGTTCCTTAGAATACTTGGATGAAAGCCATTGGATCATGGTGTTTTGTTAATGTTCATTTTATTGACTTGCTCCAAAACCTGTCTTATTGATGCTTTAATTTGAGACAGTTCCTCAGACCTATCATCCATAAACAATGGAGCAGGAATCTTCCTGACCTTCTCTGTAGTGAACATAAATGCATATAATTAATTCAGACTTTCTGCAAAGGCCTTATTACACTCAATGACTTTGATTATCTATCTATCTCAGAGATTTTCTGGCAGACTCCCTGCTTCTGATATGTTATCTGCCTTTAGGAATTGGTTCCCCAAAATGTTTTGTGGCTTGGTTTATTGCAATTTTATATTTAATCTGTCAAGATTACATTTTTTTTTCCCCATTTCCTCCATTCAGGTATGACATGCATGACTATAAATTCTAACAATTTCCCTATGCTGCCATCTAACATCCAACTTTCAAAATACATTAGTAATACCAATACTAATGTATTTTGAAAGTATTCTCTAATTAGTACGTAAGCCTATTATTTCTTTAAAAGTATCAGTAAGCATAAAAGTACCTGAAATCACTCTGCATTAAGGGACAGATTTCAGTCTGTAATCGCAGCAAATCTGACCTATTTTTTTTAAGCGTGCTTCATGTGACTTACTACTCCTATCAATCATATCATGACTTACTGTCATTTATAAATATTTTCTACTCCAGTACTACATGTCTCTCATTATCCTCTTTTCATTTTACTTTAGAGGTGCCTTTTATATCAATACCTTCATTTAGAACTTGCCATTTTCATTAATGCATTTTGAGGTTTCAAGCTGAAATGTAGAGATGGAGCTCAAACTGGAAGACATATACACAAAGATATATGGCATTGTACTTCTGCTTGCTCAAGGTAAGTGCAAGGTATTCTAAAGGCAATACATAAATAACAGGGAAAAGAACTGCCCAGAGAGGTGTGGAGTCTCCTTTTCTAGAGATCTTCCAAACCCGTCTGGATGCGACCCTGTGCCACGTGCTCTAGGTCTCCCTGCTTGAGCAGAAGGGCTGGACTAGATGATCTCTAGAGGTCCCTCCCAACCTCAACCATTCTGTGATATATCGGATTAACTCCATGTGCAGCTCTTCTTATTCTAAAATAAGAACATCTAATTAAAAAATAAATTAATCCAAAGAAGCATCCATATACAGCTTTCATCAGCAGGACTACATTGAAAAGTTTTTCAAAAGTACTTCTCATGAACCAAATTATTCACTTACTTGGGTCAAAAATATACTAGTTTTAACTTTCTGTAAAAATTTATACAAAATAAACACAGCGTAAGTCACTTCATATAACTTTAAACACTCTACTGTGACACTAAAACAAGCTTTGCATAGACTGTTATGTGCTTGAAAAGAGTTACAGATGTATGAATATCTCCTTTCTCCTCTTTAATTCAAAGATGTATAATATTAATTTATGTTGAACCTTCTAATTAAATGGAAATCTCAAATGGTAATCTCAATTATAACAGTAAACTGGTCAAACTGCAACTAATCACACAACAGCAAAGAGGATAAAAAGAAAAGTATAGATTTATAGTACGGATACGACACTTTAAAATATGTTCCCAAAGCTCAGTTAAAGATAAAATCATATATTCACTTCACTGAGTCTAAGTATGTGCTATTGCCATGTCATGCTTGGAGGAGAAATGTCTCCACGTCTCCTCTGCACAAGAGACTATATTGGTTACACAGATGATACTAACAAGGTCAAGATAGTTATTGTGCAGATCAATAGACAGGTAGACAGGCAGATAGACATATAACTTCTCACAGTTCAGAAACACCAGTCAGTTCTTATTTCACAAGTGACCACTGAATCCCAAGAAAAAGTTTCATCTTGTTTCTCCTACAATAACATGACATGACCAAGGGAGAAGGAGAGCCATGTATGTCAGATTAAACTCTCATCTTACTCAATAGCCTGTCTCTGGCAAAGGCTAATAATCATGCTTAAGAAGCAGTACATGAGAGCACGCATAACTACTTCTCTGGTAAATTCTCCTTCCTAAAGAAATCTTCAGCACAGCACTTCCTCTACATGCTTGTCAGGAGAAGGACACTAGAAGTGTACAAATTGTTAAAGTTGAAGACAGACTAGAGATCTGCACAATGTCATAATGATGTTGCTCATTTTGTTCTATACACCTTTCCTTAAAAAAATCTATTAATTTGTTATCTTTACACACTGTTGAATCAGTGGCCATTTCTAAACACTGAGGGGGCTTTTTTTTCATAGAATGACCTATTATAATTCCAATGTCTTCCTTGGGTAGAAATAACATTCAGAGACCATCATTATGTATGTAAAGTTAGCTTTTCTCCCAGTAGGCATCACTATACATCTATCAACACTGAACTTCTGTCACTATCACCCAGTCACCCTGCACTGCGAAATCTTTTGCAGTTCTCTCCAGTTAATTTCCAGTTGCACTTCACAGAATAGATTAGTATCAGCAAACTCTGTCACCTCACTGCTCATCTCTTTTTCCCATCATTGATGAACCTCTTGAACAAACAGGCACAGATTCTGCTGAACTCCACCAGTGATCTTTCCCCACAGATGAAGCTACTAATGTCTTACCTTTTGTTTTCTACCATGTAACCATATATTAGCCCATGAGAGGACTTTCCATCTTACCTCATAGCAGCTTAATTTTTCACTAGCTATGATGAACAACCTTCCTAGAAGTCTGTCTTTTATGAACATAGTTGAGGAAAAAATGGTAAGTATTTTCTGCGACTTTGGAAACCAATTCTATGCATGAATTTGAAGTCTGTCTTCTGAATTTTTTGACCGAATTCATTTTTCCATAGAATTACAAAAGTTAATCACATATTTTAAATGCTAGTTATGGTTCCCTTCCTTCTTGCTTACTTTGGTGCCTCTGGTACATTATTTGAGCAAAGGTCAAGAACTAAGCTGGATGAATAGAGCTAGGAAATTATTTGCGCGTGTTTTCATAAGCCAACACCTCACTTCACTAGTAACATGCCACTTCCATTTTCCTGTTCATGAGGACTTGGGTAAGTAGAGCTGTAATATTCAAGTGCAATAGTCAAGGAAAGCAGAACCTACATTATGAATCTGTGGATAAAGACAGATTCCTGAAAGCATTTGCTCTGAAAGTACTCCAGAGGCCTCTTTGAAAGCTGTCTAGTCTCCATTTGCCAAGAAGCTTAACTCTAAATGTATGAATAGTTACATTCAAAAAAGTACTTCCAAAAAAGTCCTCCACAAGATTGAACTTTTCCTTAATTGGGTCAAACAGTGAGGTAATAAAAAATAAAACAGAGGGCTTGTCTACATGGTAGGATATGCAATTTCTCCCTGATTTTGGTTTCAATGAGGTCCACATTATCTGAATAGCTTTCTTTCTTCAACACCTACCCAAAAGACCATTTACCTAAACCATTATCTAAACCTAAAAGACCATTTATCAAAACATTTTGGCTTCTCAAGGCAGTAGCAAACTTTTTTCTTTTCAAAAGGCTGAGAGGAAGAGAAATATTTTGATTTTCTGGTATAAACATAAGCAACAAATAAATTGTTTCTGAAATGCAGGAAACTATACAGGTAATAATCCATCAAAAGACCAGAAGCACAGGACAACGTTAGCTGAGGACAACATTAGCTGCTATAATTCAAATGTTAGCTAAGACTATAGCTTTAGATAGTTCATGCTAATTTTTATTTTATTTACATACAATTCAAATGCCGCAACACTAAAGGATCTATATCAAAAGATTTAACTAAACCTTATATGACCATTAGTCTTCCAGAGTTTTAAAAAACTTGATTATTTTTCCTATTTTGAACTAGGCAGATAATGTGTACACCATGTGCTTTCATATTTACTGATTTAAGATTGCCAAACAGATACCAAACATGGATGATCTGTGAATGTAGCACTTCTTGATGCTTTGTTTTTTCAGATAAGCAGTTGAAGAAGACTGGAAACTGTAGTGCTGTATTTTATAAACAAGTTATAAATAGAATGTGCAAAACTGCATGCAGAGATTTCCCTGCTTCAGCCACTGAAGCATCACAAAGGAACACGGAATTGGTAATACAGCTTTATGTCTCTGCTTGTTCACAGCCTTTACAGCCGAAATCAACAAACAAATTGAGCTCAGTCAGCTTGCTCTCTTGAACTCTTCTTAACGAGGCAAATATCTAACTTCAACAGTTGCTACAGAACAGCACTTTTAAAGTAAATTTAGGCCTTATAACTATAGAAATGACTCTATTATTGCTGAAATACTATAGGGCAAATTAACCTTGTCACTCAGTCAGCACAGATAGTCTTTCCCTATGATGTCTATCCAACAAAGGGGAGTTAGAAGAACTATTCTGGTTAATGACACCAGGGTCCGAATTTCCCTTGCTTTCCTACATAGGCATCTTCTTTTCTTTCTGACCACAGGGATCAGCTACACATTATCCAAAATACAAACAATTCAACCTGGTTCAAATGCAATTATTTGTGTGTTCCTCTCAAACCACCAGCGACTCGTAACTGCTCATTTTTCTCAGCATACAAATTAACCATGGATCTCATGGTACTTCAGTTCAACAAACACAGCAGTAACTCACATGAACAAGGTTCAAAAGGGCATTAAGAGTGGAAAGTGAGCCTGTATACTTAAGAAAAAAAAAAAGAGAGAAGGAATAATATTTTTAGTTACATGGAAATACAGCAAAGAGTAAACTTGCTTGCTATTTCTCTCGCTTCCCACAATAAATGGATCTGCGTAGTCCAGAAGTCCAAAATATATGACACACAAACTCCTAAGATCAGGCAGATTTTAGGGGGAGGAAGAGAAAAATGTGATATGAAATAGAAAGTGGTGAACTCTAAAATACTCAGAGAAATAGGGCTAGACAAATGAATCATGGAGAGGTGAAAACAGAAGGGCAGAATCTCTGGAATGGGACAGTATAAGGAGGTAACACAATAGGGAAAATACAAGCAGATTTGTCATGAGCACAAGGCTCACAAAACTTCACTCTTCTGCTGTGTGACAGCATGGCTTTCAGGTCCTGCGCTCCTGAACACAAAGAACTGTCCAAAATACACGCAGTAACCCCTACAGACCCTTCTATATAACACGCCTCTGCATCAGCTGCTGCCCAACCTAGATACATTTCGACTTTCAGTTTCTCCGAGGGCACTCAAGCACAGAGCATATGGCAAGGCCTCACTGTGAGCTGGAAGTCTCGAGCCCTGCAATTTATATTCTGCTTCTGAGTGTCTGGCTGCTAGTTTCAAACTGTTTCAGTTGTCGTTTGTTGTTTAAATTGTAGCACTGTTGTCACAGTTGGGTTTTGTTTTCTGTTCTAATTCAGTGCATTTGCATAAGCTCCTAGGGTGATAAAAGTATTTTCATTTTTGCTTTTGTTTTTAATTTTATTTTTTTAACCTAATAAAAGTTCCATTAAAAAAATCCCTAAGTTGGAAAATATAATCCTATATGAAGATTATTCATTTTAAACAATATTGAAAAGCACATTAAATGTCCTTGATTTCTTTTATGAAATATTTACGAGTAAAGAAAAAAAAATATAAAACTTTTTAAAAATAAATTAATTTTTAAGTGGAGAAATGAGTTCTTATTCCACATGGTGCAGTATCTCATGACCATCTTTCTTTTTCAAGTCCAATATCCAAGTGTAGCAAGACTGGTATAAATACAGCCATGAAGAAGAAGCTATGCTGTTTCCCATTCAGTAAGAATGTTCATACTTAAAATATTTCAGTGACAACTGAACAATTTATAAAATAATTTATGAAGCCTTCATTCTTAACTAATTCATGGAAACTTGGCTAATTGTTTGGGGTATTTTTTAATCAAATTATTTTATCCAAAAAGGAATACAAAATATCCCTTATATCCCTGCACAGATGTCTCACTGGCTGGTCGCGAATCTCCACATATTACCTCTCGAATTGCAGTAAGGCTTTGTTTACACTCACAGATGTTTTGCAACACACATCAGACAGTCATAATTTCAGGAACTGTTGCTGAGGAAACCCCAACTCTGTCAGGAAGGGGCATCTTTTCCATTACAGTCTCCCAAATACATAGCTGCTCAGGCTACAAGTAGCAGTTAAACAACCTTTCTCTTCAATTCAGCTGTGCAGCAAGAGATTCATTCCCCTCAACATAGCAAAAGATAAACTGGGTCTCCCAAGACAGTAAATAAAATCACACTACTTCAATATACACCAAATAAAGAACTGAGTTCCTTTAAAATAATAATAATAATCGGCCCACTCCGTCTTCTGTTGTGATCAGCTAGACCTTGCAGCTCAACAAAAAATTACATCCTTCTGTTAACATACTCAGATGTCTGGAGCAAAGGCAGAAAGAAATATGGGTGATGAGCTCCTGTAATTCCACAATGCCACATACTCAAACCCACAAATGCCTGAGTCTCAGAACTGTGTTCTCTCTCAGCACATATATCTATCCAGGGAGCTTAGTCAGTCTGCCTACGCTTTAATTGCTATCTACTGCCTAATGCTAAAGCTAGCAATTCTCAACAGTGTTACACACATACTACTTAGTAAGAACTCTCATTGTGGGGTGTCTTCATGCTGAGCTCCATATCAAAGAAAATTCCTTTGTTATTCTGAAATTTGGAAAACTCCGTTGGTACTTCCAGATGAGCACATTTTTACTCACCTACCAGTCCATGACTGTGTCATGGGCCCTTATTTTACCTTGAATGATACTCATCTAAGACATGGTCCTTCAGTCACAGTTGTTCTGTGTTCTCTGCCAGACACTGTCCTTGCTCTCTGTCACTCTACTGCTGCTCCAGCCACCACAAGCAGCACAGCTGTTGCCAATCCTGCCACAGCTACCAGAAAAGCTGTTCTCTGTTGGTAGCAAGAAGCATGACTTAAAAAGCAAAAGTCATCTGCAGATGAACAGCAAATTTATCACATAGATGGCTTTGCAGTTGCAATAAGCTTTAATCCATGCTGATAGCTATAAGTTTAAAGTGATGTTTGCTAGCAAAAATAAGAATGTGGACTATTAAGAAATCTATGTAAATTGTAAATTTGGCTCCAGATTCCAGAATTCCTATCGATTCTTGCTGTTTTCCACAGTATTTTTTTTGTTCAGCCTCTGCCTAAGGACAATCCCAAATGATCCAACAGCAGGGGAAAAAGTCTGAGATAATCCAGACAGGTATCTTGCTTCCGATATACATATTTATATATTTACAGAAACTTGAATAACTCATTAGGAATAACCTGTAGAATTAAAATTGTTCATCTTAAACCTGTGCCACAGATAATGAATGCAGTTAGGGAAAAAAGTAATTTTAAATGATATGTTATTGGCCAAATTAAATATTCACTGTGAATTGTTCACTCCCCTAGCAATCAAGTGATAACCTGATGTTTCTTCAAAGATCAAGTCAGTAGAAGAAAGTAGATTTAACCTGTAGATTGATTCTTACGAGACGAGCATTTATGATGATGCAACTTGATACTGTTTTCTGTTTATTTGCAGAGAATTCATTTGAGAAACACCAAATCTAAAAAGCGGAAATGTTCAAAATCATATAAAATAGCAGAAAAAAAGTAGTTAATCTCTCGCAACAAATAGCAATATTCTGACTAAGCAGAACTCATTTTAAAAAGGATATGCTTTTGCTTTTGTTGTAGTGTTATAATCGTCTTTGTACTGTCAGTAATTCACTCAGATCATTTATGCAGCTTTAATTCTCTAGGTATTATACAGAATAAGTATTCTTTCTCAAGATTTTTTAGGGAAGAAATTTGATATTTGTTTATTTTAATTTCACCTTCACTTGGGGAAATAATTTGGAGGCTAATACAGAACAAGTTAAAAAAAGTAACTAAAATTATTTAGATACTCAGTATTCATATATGCATATATTCTCATCCACAGGTCCTCTGTGCCTCTCTGAGGAGAAAGACCTCTTACTTGTTAAAATGATGCTTTTCATGAAATCATACCAGAAATATGCTAGCATAAATGATATACATAGTCATGGTTAAGTCTTGCAACCTCACTCTGAAGCAGCTATATGGATTAGCAGACTTCTTTTGGTTCCTGTTTTCTATTACTCTGTATTAAAACTGAAACCAAGTGGATCTTTAGGGACTTCTACCCCAGCTGTAATACCTCTACTCCCTATTTCTCCTCTTTCTTCCCTACTGCAGTGACCCATGCTTTCATTTCACTTACTTTCTTTGTGTTCCAATATGCCTGTCTCCTGGCATATTCTCTATCTTTTCCCACTGGGAGATTCCTAACTCTCTACAACTCTCTCTCTCTACATTTCTCTCTCTCTCTTTCAGCCTCAGAAACTGCACTGATTCCTACTCTTCAGTAGGAAATGAAGTTCCTACTCTTATCCCTCTACCAAAAGAGTACTTCCAACTCCCTAAGAGGGCCAGCCCCTGGGCATACCAGAACATTAGTGACACAATCTTTCCAAAATAGTGGGCACAGGCATGTTGTTTGTGGCATGGTTCCAACTGCCCAAACCACTATATGTTCACTGGAGAAAGGGAGACCCTGGTACACACAAACCCTAAGTGATCCAGGCCACCATCCCCCTTCCAGCGCCTCCAGATCCTCTTGCAAAGGCTCTGGCTGCACTTCTCCCCTCAGTCCTCTTCTTACTCCTCTCTGGATAAAGCCCTCATTGCACCTCTCCATTCACCACGCTCTGCTCCACATCTGCTCCCTCAGCTCACATGGTCCATTTTTGAGACCACAACTCAGATTTTTTTTTCAGTGGTTGTTTCCCTGCATTGGTTACATACTCTTCTTATTTCTTTCTCTTCTAGCACTTTCTAATCTCAGAATATATATATTAGAACATGCTGTAAATCTTATACTATGCATCTTAATTGCACAGTTTCCTCAAAATACGGCAGTCTTCAAAGGAATCCAAAACTTTTCTAAACTTTACCTCTAACACTGAAGGCAGTGAGTTCTCATAACAAAATAGGGAGAAACAATAAAAGATTCATGCCTTGCTACCCTTCACTTCCTATCTCTGTTCAGAGCCTAACAGGTAATAATAGCGCTCTGGAGAAATGGACTATAAATTAAAGCTTAGAGCTATAGTAAATGTTTACCTGAAAATCAGATCCTACAAAGGGATCAACTCTAGATACAGATAATTCAGGAAGTTAGCACCATAAGCAAGTGGCAATTCCAACCAAACATTTCATTGTTGAGATTTAATTTACAGAAAAATAGAATTTTTGTTGAGAGGGTAGTACACCATTGCTGTAGTACACTATATATAACAAAAAAAAGCTTTCCCCCAAATAAATTGAGTTGTCTTTAACTGAGGGGACAGATTAAAAATTTACCTACACAGATAACAATAAAACGACACATTTTTTTCATAAAAACAGAATTAATTTAAATGAAAGAAAAAAATGTTAGTGTGCAGTGACACAATGTGTCTTGAAAAAGAAATACTTTTTGAGATGGAGTTGATTTCCAAAATGGCATGAAAGTAATCTAAAGGAAACAACACAACAGTTCATGCTTACATGAGTGTCCGAGTGGACCCATTTTACATTTCAAAAACAGTCCTCTTCTCTCTCAGGCTGTTGTTTTGCAATCCTGGCTTTTTGTGATGGCAGCTGAGGCTTCATGAGGACACAAGAGCCAAAACTTTGTATTCACCTTTCCCTACATAAAGAGCTGAAGTCCTTCACATAGTGTGTAGCACTCGTGGCACAGCTGCAGGCTCTCTCCCATTCCCTAATGACTGATCCAAGTGCCCTGCTGATTTCTTTGAGCAGCAAAAACACAGTGCCCACTGCGCTGTATTGCTCTGCTTCTTTTATGACAGTGATAAGTGAGGCCTTGCAGCAGCAGGACCATTCGTTCTGTGCTATGAGAGACAGCCCTTACTTGGTGCCTAATGTTCCATGGCCCATAAACATTAAAGGAACTGCTAAGAAATATTTGATCAGGTAAAAAGTATATTTCTGAACTACAGGCATGCAAAATGCAATACTTCAGAACAAAAATATTTCATATAATGAATAGAGCACAGTGCCATCAGGCAATCAAACAAAGCAAAACAAAACAAAATAGCATAGCCAGACTTATAGGCAAATGTTAAAAAACACACCCTCTTTGGCTAATCCATGGAGCCAGGCAGTCCCAGTCAGGAGATCAGCTGCCAGGCCAGGAAATGCTGATGGTTGCAACACCGATGCAGGATATAAGGATATAACCTCCTTTGAGCAGGAGGTTGCGCTAGAGACCTCCCAACTTCCCCATAGGTCCTTGTGGGCTGCTGTGAGGTCCCCAAACTGTCTCTTTTCCGGGGTGAACCAACTGCAGTTCCTCAGCCTCTCCTCACAGCATAAGTGCTCCAGCCCATAACCAATGTGGTGACACTGTGGTGTGCTCCAGTTTGTTGGTGTTTTTCTTTGGACTGGGGGTCCAAAACTGCATTCAGTATCTAGCTGCAGTCTAATGAGTGCTGAATAAAGGATGATGATTACATCTCTTGATAAGTTTGCTGTGCCCCTGCTGATGCAGATCAGGATGCTGTGGGCCTTCAAAATCACCAGGTCACATTCTTCATCTCACTGTCCGTTAGGGCCTTTTCCGCAGAGTTGCTGCCCAGCTGGCCCTTCCCAGGCTCTGCTGCTGCAGGAACTCTTCCTTCCCTGGGGCAGCGCAGTGCATTTGCCCTAGTTGAGGTAACATGGATCTAAACAGCTTGCTAAAATGTGTAATCAAGATCATCGGCAACAGGAGGAGCTGAAGACCCTGGGACTGGCTGCCCAACTGAGCAATCTGTTTGCACAACTGGGTCAGAGCTGCCATGCTGAGACATAAGTAGTGGCCCAGCTGCAGGCTCAGGGGCAGGACCCTGAGAGCCAGCTCCATGTGTGGTCACTACACCAGCCAACCCAGACTGAACGTGGATACAGACATCATCAACTCTAGGGTTTTCTTAAGACTATTTCATGGAATGGCAATGGAAATCTCAATGAGAACTCAGTGCAACCAATAGCTCAGGGAAAGAGGTCTCATCTTGTTATCCCCTAATCTGCCGAGAACGGCACAGAGCCCACCCTGAAAGCTGAACATGATTAACATTACCTCCGTGCAATGAGAAATACTTTGACAAGTATTGACAACAGCTCCAGGAGGGAATTAGGGTCTTTTCTTTGCCTGCAAAGTCATAAAGTCCTCCTTCAGTAAGCTCAATCACGGAAACACCTAGACAAGAGCTGGCCCTACTCACACTCTTAAGAGCATTCTCTAGAAAGAAGCTGTGGACAGAGTTTGCTTGATGCCGAATCTAGTTAATCGGCTCCCTGGAGAAAGGGGACACGTTGTCTGAAGTCTAGTGCTATGTTCTTCACACACATGCACAAAGCAAGCATGTGTCTGCTCACGGAGCAGGGAGTAAACAGTGAATGGACCTTCCATCTCCTTCATTACATGATGTCCCAAAAAGAGGCTTCTCTGTTGTGGTGAGGTTCATTGAAAAGAGGAAATCCACAAAGCAGAATCCTTTTAGATTTATACAAAATGTACAGACAAAGAGCTCCTAAAACCATATTAAAAAAAAAAAAATCAACATTGAACCTGGCAGAATCCATAAAGGAAAAGAGCACCTTGAACACAAGACACGGTTTATTTCGCTTTGAGCATTGTTTTCTCCGAAGGGAAATGCCACCTACTTTATCACCTGCACTATTCTAACAGAATTACAGCATCTCTTTTTCCCAGTATATTGCTATGCTAGCTGATGAAGCTAGTAACAGATTTCACTAGCAACATTTGCAAATGTGGTTTTATTTACCAGAGGTTGAAACTACACTATATAACTCCCAGCAACTGCAGTAATCATTTAATGTCTTTTACTTAATGATACCAACAAAACAGCCAATGTTAAAAGCCGACTTCATAAAAGTGTAGCAATTTGCTAATATGCAGCAAGTAAGAAAAGGCAAGAAAGAATACCCAAATGTGGTAATAAACAATTAATTTCAAAGAACCAATTATCAGTTTAGTAGGTTATGCAATAAAAAGATATGGTGATGCATTTACAGTGTAGCTGCATCTACAAGATGTGATTTAATTAGTCAATGAATCAGCTAAAGAAACAAGGGTAACAAGTCTGCATTTTTCAAGTTTAGGGAGAGGGTCTCCTTTCTGGTTTGTAATGGGAAATACTGTTGCATACTCTGCTTCCATTCTACCAAAAAATGTCCCTAATGTCCACTGGAAGTCTGTCAGGTTCCAAATATCCAACTAATTAATTTGCAGTACATTGATGCTTGACACTATTATTGTTCACAGAGTTTAAAAATCCTCTTCCACATATCACAAACACACACAGAATTTAAAGTTAGATCTCTCAAGAGATTACATTCTCCCGTCCTTTCCTCTGTTTCACTCTCTTGCCCAGTAAAAAAAAAAAAAAAAATGTGCCCTGGACTATACCTGTGGTTTGTAATGGAAATATTAAATTGGAATCAAGCAGGGATGGAAATAGGCCTGTGAAAACACCAGAGGAAATAGGGTTAAATGGAGATTTAAAAAAGACTAGTCAGTACTTACAACCAAGGACACAAATGGCAGCATGAAACACTCAGGTAGGTGTTGTTCTCATCAAGAACAGAGCACTCCAGTAAAACCACAGTACAAATGATTCAACAGTGGAAGATCCGGCACTTTGACAACAGGAGGAGGACAGCAAGGTTACAGCACATCACATGCACTGTTCCTCTTCCTGATGGCCCATCAGGAAGATATATTACAATTCTGAGATACCCAAAATGAGGAAACATAAACAATGTCCAACAAACTTGCCTAAAATTTATGGAAGCTGAAGTAAACAAAATTCTGAGACAAAAGGATCACAGAATAGCAAGTGCTGACTCCTAAAGGATATCAAAGACTTGTCCAAAACCCACTTTGTCATTGACAGCCAAGAGAACCTGAAGGGTATGGTGAGGATTCAGTAGCAAGCAACCTTTGTCCTCTGAGTAGTTCTGGCCAAAATACTTAGCTACGCACATCTCAGTGCCTGTGAGTATGTGTGTGTGAGAATAGGAATGAGTGAAATCTATGAGAGAATGACTGTCAATTAAGTCATTTTTGTTTAAAATAAAGTCATCTTATTTTACACGATCTACCACTGAATTCTTCTACATTAAATCTGCTACTATAGCTAGATAGGCTGACATGTGGTTTACCGGCAAGGATTAAAGAGAGCTGCCATTAGCTTGAAAATACCTGGATTAGCTTTCAATTACCTTCTGTCTTTGACAGATGATGCTTTGGGACACCAAGATCCAGGGGACTTCTCCCTTACTTATGTGTTCCAAAGAATCTTCCTGGTTACTGTTTCTCCTTGGAAGCCACTTTTGCCCCTCCAAATCCCTTATACGCAAATTCTGGTATTGAATGACGTAGCTCACAGGGAGTCATAGACAATTCCCTTTCAGATTCCCTGAAGCTGCACACACTGGGAAGTTCAGTGTTTCTTATTCTTGCAGCAGTTGAGCTTTAAGGACCACTGTCCTTTGGTTTTGGAAAATCCTGATGATTAAACAGATCCTGATGCTGTTCATCCTTGGGGGAAAAAAATCCACATACCTAACCTCAGTTTTCCACAATGTGTCTTGCATCCATTGCACCTCATCCTACCATTGTACATCTAGAAAAGCCTGGCTCTGTCTTCAGTATATGTACACACTAGTAAACCTTTCTCACACAGTGCTCAGGCCATATTCATGTTATCCACCCCTGAGACTTATTCACCTTTAGCAAGTTCAGAACAAAGCTTTTATGTTCCCCCAAGTTACAAACTATCCAGTACATAGAGCAAAACATTCCTTAGCGAACCAGAAACTAGGTGTGCATTAAATACACATCTGGACCACTTGGAGTAAAACTTTGTCCGTATTTCAGCATCAGCTGCTTCTGTTCAGTGAAGTTTCTATTTTATATCATCTTGTAATCCAGGAAATACAAACATATAGATGAGAATCATGTATACCCCATGTTGTTCTTCATTGAAATCGGACACTTGCTGATTTTTAGGATGATTGTGAGTTTGAGGTGATGACCCCCATTACATCCTTGAGGGGTACATAATAGTTTTTTATGCAGTTGAGTTAAAAATTCCAGTCCTGAACTATTACCATGTCTTTTAAGTTAGTGCTCTGGTCATTCAATTTTTGAAGATGTTTTCATTCATTTCAAACAGGGATTTGGTGCAGTGATGGCAGTACTTACCTCTCAAGTATATCCTTGCAAAGTGCCTTAACAAAGAAGATCTTGCGCTGGGGATAAGAGGGAAGTGAAATTTAAATGTCTGTTTAAGCCTTTGCCTATTTATTAAAGCTGCAAAGGCCATAATTAGTGCCAAATGTGATGGTAGTTTTATAACTTGAACAGCTATCTGCTAAAAAATTTAAGACTTTCAATGTCACATAGGCCAAACAAAACTCTCAAGTGGTAACTCCTTTCAGATGATGCCAACCTAGCCTGATACATAAATCAATGTCCTAGAGGTGAAAGTCTTCAAATCCTGTTACTATTTCACTAAACAGTCCATTCTCCCATCCTAAAGGATCCTTGGCAGTTGCAAGTACCACAGATTGGAAGAACACATTTTCACACATTTTAGTAGCCTTCTCTTGTCAGCGTATTAAGAGTATCTGCATGTGTCAGTACAGAAATCCAGCTGCAAGACTGGTCATCCAACTGCAAAAAGAGTTCACAAAAATTAATGGTAGCTATAAAAAACTCATCACTTTATTTAGACTGAGCCTTTTCTTACCATGAGCTCAGGAATGTGACAGCTCTGTGCACTGTACACAAGATGAAAAATGCACTGTAGCATAGCCACAGCTGCATGAAGCTTGTCAGAGTGTTTTTTTTTTTTTTGGCAGAAAATTGCATAAGTAGTTCAACCAATTTATTGATTCATATTGAGGCAATCAAAATATTTTAAAGAAGGATGTGCTTCATAATGAATATTTCATTGTTAAATTATTCTAAAAATTTGTTTTAGGTCTAAAAGACTCAAAAATCAAAATATTTCATTCTAATTCAAAACACAATAGTTTTTTTTTCTCCTTCCAAAACTCTGTATTTTTCCAGTAGCTCAAACAGAAAAAAGAGCATACTTGTGGCCATGTATTTCCCATTCCTCTGCATAGTCCAAATTACCAACCACCTCATTTCTTTTTGCTAAAAGAACTTTGACTCCACAGACTCAAGGAACAACAGTCATTAACCAAATAAAATAAAGCTAATAAAGAGCTGGTAACTTGTGAGTCTTGTAAAAAATAGAATCCTTGCTTATATTCATATCATTTGCATAATATTTAACGAAATTATTAATATTCTTTAGTGAAAAAAGAAAGGAAAATTGAAATGCTGCAAATTAATTCCAGAAATAGAATGTCAAATAAAATCGACTGCATGACAGAAGTTAGCCTTATGCCATTATGCAGTGCAGCATTTTTATTTATCAACCGAAGTTAGCAGCACCAGTCTGCTTTTAAAAGCATTGACATTTTCAGAACTCAAATGTACTGTCACTTGTGTGCTGCTGGCACACAAGAGTGCAGAGAAGCTAACAACAGACTTGCTAGCTTCCTGGCCATTCCTCTCCATTTTTCTGGACCACACAAAGAGATAAACATGGCATGGGACCATGGGCAGTGACTTTGCCAGGCCCCTAGCAAGCACCATGCCTGCTTGCAGTGCTCCGAGGCTGAACACTAGCGCTTTGTTCCACAACTTTAAATACTGCTTGGAGACATGGCAGTATTCCCAGACCTATGGACTGCTTAAAATGTATATACAAATGACTCCTTTTTATATATAAATACCTGCCATGCATATTGATAGATTATCTGTTAGGGCAATGTTCTAACAGACCTTCGAATAGATAAAATAGGATAAATCTTCAGAAAACATTCTAAAATGGCAGTACTTTCTAAAACAATACTATTACACAGAAGTCCTGGGGAGGATATGTGGATCTCAATTGTACCAATGCGTTATGAATATGGTAATATATTTTTAACAACCATTGACTTTCCAGTTATCAAGTTGTTAAAGAGGGAAAATAGGCATAACAAAAGAAAGAAAAGAAAGAAAGCTGCAAAAATTCTCAGACTTTAAATACTCATCTTTGAATTTCATATATTCTTCTGAAACTCTCTCAAACCACTCAAGAATTTTATAAACAAATCAGGGACATTCATAACATTTCAGTTTAATCCAAACCAAGTCCCTTAAGATTAAAAAAGGATAAGAAAAAGTTGCTGACTCTCTTGACTTTTGTTGAGAATTGTCTTTAATCTACAGATTAAGTGGTCCAGAAGACAAGAATTTTGGAAAATCTACAGAAAAAAATATACGTTTGGGGAAATATGCTTCTGAAATAATCCTACAGCTGATGTTATCTTTGTTTCATTGTATATATTTGCCTTATTAGCTGTTTTTCCCACATAATGCACTATCACAAAATTTTGCTGAATTTGCATATTAGGGAAGTTTTAATAATGCTGGGTGTTAAAAGGTTGGTCATTTGTTACTATGGATTAGCATATTGCTATCAGCTCACTTATTCCAGCTATGGAGGTGATCTTATGCTTTCACTATTTGAGTCAAACAAAAATATTAAAAGACTGAAAGAATGGGGAAAAAATGGAGAATATATTTTAAATGAATTAGTTGCACTGAGCTCATCTTCATCAGTGCATTTACATGTTCTATTAACATGAATCATAACACAAGCAGATGGATCAAACAGCAATCACCACACTATCAAATTCTTATGCACGGCATAATGAAGCTGACTAATGGAAGTTGCCTTTTATTCGCTAAATTTGGAAATGCTTTGTCAGCATTAATATGTTCTTTTTCATGGAAGAAAAAATGCAGTAAAAGGTCATCTAAACTGAGCCATCATTATTTTGGGATCATGTTTTGGGGCTAGGCTCCTCTGGCATGGATTGGCAGACCTCCACTCTTCAGAATGATGCAACATTAGTCTGTTATCTAGAATTCTGTTCAAAAATAAACCTGTTAATTATCTATTTTGGGTATATTTGTGTGTGTGTGTGTCTATACATATATATATGTGTGTTTGTATTCTCTATTCTATTCATATAGGCATCTCAAAATCCCTTTGCATTCCATCAGTTAACATATTGTTTCCAAACAACAAATACATAGACAAGCTAATAGAATAGAATTTCCTTAAATGTACCCTTTGCTCTTTAAATTGCTTGCCTGTATAGAATCATCTGGATACCTCTCAAACTAATGACTACAAATTTCCTTATATCAAATTCAATCTCATTTTTGAATTTTCCTTTCCAAAACACTACCAGAATAATCTAATCTCAATAGTGAAGTAGCAAAAAACTCAATGACATGGAATTCTGATCCAAATCCCACTGGAAAATGTACCATTTTTCACAAAATCACAGAGCTAGAAAAGACTTCAGGAAGAATATACAGATGCTCTGCCTGCCAAGAGAGGGAAGAAGCTATATGTCATTCTTCAGTGGCTCTATCTCAGTCCCTTCTTCAGTCTGTCTTACATAAGACTTATTGAAAATTATGAGAGAGTCCCCAACAAGTGCAAAATGTTCTTGAGAGCATGAAAAGATCCTTTAAGACTCTGCTCTGAATAAAGAGGATTGCAGCTTCACTGCAGAGTAGATTTGCAAGTATCCTCCTGCTGCAGGCAAACACTGCAGTAAATTTTTCCCAGTCAACAAAAGAGCTGCATACCCTTGACACAGGCACCCTTTTTTTTTTTTTATTAAAGTGTTGAAAATGAACTCCTCACCCAGGAGGTTGTTATGGCCCTATGATTAAAGATATGCATGTTCTGAAAGGAAATCTTTAGATTTTCTAAAGATGCTGTCAAGCACATTAAGCTTACTCTTGAATCTTTACATTTCACTGCCAGACATCTACCAGTTTCACTGAAACTAGGTGCTACAGATAGCAATGGAAACACAAAATAGTAAATTAAGGAAGATTACAATTTGTAAGGAAAAAAAAATCAAACTTTAAAAATTTTGAGGAAGATACATTCATCTCTAGGTACACAAAAGAAAATAAGATTCATATTCCCATCTATCTTTTATAAGATCCTCAAAATTCACCTTAAATAGTGGAACAAGAATTTTTCATGGTAAAGCATTTTTTTAAAGTTAATTCGTATGATAAATATAAAAAGACGAAATTAAAAAGGAGTTTCCATTGTCAAAAATGTACCATTCCACTCTAACATACATGAATAGGCAAAGAAATAGAGAAAAGTCAGATCTCTAATTTCTCTGGCAAAGACTGTAGTTTGATATCAATTCTACATAGGACTCTTCCTGAAATGATCACACAGTTTGTTACACTTTACAATTTTAAACAATATTATGAGCTTCAGTTTTATCTCAGCCCTGATAAGACCAGCTCCTTTCACACCATCAATTTTCAAACAGAATAGTACAAAGAAATCAATGGGGAGCTCTACTTACTAATTAATAAGAGCTATCAAAATTAAAGCACTAAATGTCATCAGATTCACTAAGATACGCAATAAATGGCTTATCCTTATGTTGAGTATTACAAAAGGCCCAATTTGCTATATTTATTATTATTTGTTTTAGATAATTTTCATGTCACAACCATTCCAAGCATAATGAGACAAAGCTTCTGCTATTTGTTTTCATCAATACTGATCTGCAACAGAAGAATTATTTCATTCCTTCATGCAAAATAACTACACGCATAATTAAATGTATGAAGATGAAAGATAGTTGATTGATATTACTTGAGTAGCTACAAGTTCAGAAATTGTTTCAGCATGAAATAGAATTAAATTAGCTATCATATATTTAATGCAGAACACTTGTTCACAAGATGCTACGTGGCTTGGAGGGTTAAATGCAAAAGCTCTTTTGTAGTGAGCTCAAATCAGAAATGAAAATGAGCTTTACTGTTCTCATCCAGCTAATCCAAAGGAAGTCCATGAGCTTCAGAAAAAAAAAAATCAGTTTAGCCTGTTCAATAGATATATTTTACTGAAATAGAAGAAGGTTACTTCAGGCCAAAATCATTGTACTTATGTAGGAGACTCCCACACTAAGGAAACACCTCAAAATTGTCCACAGACTACCTAATGAGGCAAAAAAAAAAAAAAAAAGAAAATTAAAACTGTGGTAAGGAATCTAAGATCAAATGAATGCATCTAACATTCTTTACACTTTTATATCTATATTGGGTCATTATGAAAAAATAAGGTTTATTGCCATGGATATTCAAAAATTTATAATTCAAGGGGGAAGTCTTGATTACTTTGCAACAGCCAATTTCCTGATAAAGAACAGTAAAAGTATGTATTTTTTAATTTAGATGAGAATTTGAATTGAGCAGAACTGGTTACTAATTAAATTAAAGATATTGTTTGATCAGGCAATAGAAACAAGGTACAACTTAGACTAACAATAGCAATGCATGCTGTAGTGAGGGAGATTCTCATGTATGCTTCTGCGCAGCATACTGTAAGTGACAGAGCTCTGATATTAAAAATAAAACTATTATATGTGCTCAACATTTACTGAAGCTAGCTGATCTCCTCTTATTCATCTGGATCTTTTGAAAGCTTTGCCCCTCAGCTTTGCAAGCCTGAAGCAACACAACACTGAGACTGTGCCAGTGCCACACAGGGTATGGCCAAGAAGCTGGAGAATGACTGTAGGCTTCCTCCCCTTCAAAAACCTCTGTTGAGATATTATTTTCTAACTGTTTTGATCCGGGATTCATCTATATTTTTTTCAGCAGCTAAAACATAGTTTTGAGCTTGTTTGGTCTATGGAAACTAAGGACTCATCTGCTGTGCCCATGTCTTCCTCATGAGCAGCAGCATTGTTTTGTGTTTTACACATACCTTCATGCAGAAACATACACATCAGCCTGAGGTAAACACCCAAGACAGTTAACATTTGTCACAGCTACAAGCAGCTGAAAATGGGGTCTTATTTATTAGAGCTTCTTAAAATAGGCAGAACTAGCAATCCGAGTTATAACATATATACACAATGTGTGATACATTCAGTACTTACTACGACTAAAACGTGTTTGTGGCAGCAGAGAGTCAAGCTTTTTAACTTGAAAACTTCTTTTCTGTTTTCCTTTCGTAGCTCTCCTAGAAATATTTAACTCTGCATGAGATGTGACATGTGAAATTTCACAGGGAATGGCTTGTTGATGGGAATTGTAGATCAGGCCTGTAATGCAGGCTAGCTTCAGCCTTAACTGTGAAATAGCTGTAACTGTTTCATAACAAGAAAAAGATTAAGCCTTGGCATATTGTTTTGTCACTTAGGCAACCTGGAGTTGGCAAGAATCATTTGCACAACCTAGCTGGGATGAGGCATGCTAAGAAAATTGAAAGAATACACGTTTCTAACCTTTCCAGGGCAAGGATTTGTCAGATGATTCTTTATTCTGGTTTTATTTTGGGAGAGGTACTTTAAACAAATGGGGAAAAATGCAATACACAGTGCCACAAAGTTGGCTTACACAAAGCCATCTCCATAAACACAGGGGAGACATTTGTAGCTTATGTAGAGATCATAGTGCATGGTCACAGAGAAGCAATACCAAAGATTGACTTCCATTGCATATTCTGCAAATGGCATATGGCATGTTTGTCTTAGTTATACTTCACCAGTGATTAAAGACTATTTTCTTAAATCTTTGACATCTTGAAAACAGCCAATGGGAGAATTCTGATTTGAGTTTGCTGCTGTGTAAATGAAAATAAAATGAAGAAAAAAGAAAAAGAAAAAAGGAACAGAATTAAAACAGCACAAGAGAGACCAGAGACATTCTCTGCAACACTGTGTTTTCTTAAGTGTTCGACAACCAGCAGTTTCCATTGTTCCTAAGAATGACCGAGAACAAGAAAACACTTCTGGAAACACGTAAGTATCAAGCTACAGCATTACAGGGTTGAGCTCTTTTGATAACATCTTTGACTAAAATGTACGCTGTTAATAAGAAGTCTGCATATATTCAAAACTGTGTAGGAAGACATGTATTAATATACAGTAATTATTACTTTACTGACAAAATCCTATTATTGATAGTAGTCTCTTAGTCTCTTAAGTATTTTGGCCATATAAATTTTATATGCGCAACACATGTTTTCCCGCTTCAGATCTCCTGTTAAGTCATACTGAATGCCCTATCCAAAAACAACTTCAAAATGGTCAAACAAGTGGGATATAGTCTTACAATAATCATAAAAATATTCTTAGGAGTATTTTCTTCTATGATTATTTTTAGGTGATGTGGAATGAACAAATACATCAGAAATGTAAGAGGCTATTTGTATTTATTACTAGCAAATAAGCTGCTGCTATTTCTTCAGACAACTTATGAAAGGTCTGTTTTCTGTACCATTACAATCAGTGTTTGGGAAATATGACCATTTTCTTTTTGTTGCAGACAGAAATGTGAATACAAACGATCAGGTCCTTATGTCTCCAATTGGTAAGTGTAACTTTTTTTTTTTCTTCTGAATGATATTTTTGCTCCATAAAATCAAGAGACAAGATAATTTATTTTCTCCTTCAAGAAACTGTGTGTGTCAAAATGCTTAAAAACAACATTCTTAAAAACTGCACTAAAAAGTAAAACTGAAGAGAAATCTGGTTTTACTAAATAAATTACTTTACATAAAAGCTGTGATTAAGCTTCATTCTTAAAACATAATGTTTATAGAGGTTCTTTCAAAACATTTTTTCCAGGAGCTATGATTTTTAGAATGCATTTTGCTTGCAGTACTTGGAAGGACTCACCCCCAAGATTTCATCTTTCTCATCTGTGTATTTAAACTGGGGTCAAAATAATGTGTAATTGTAGGCTTATACAGGAGGTCTAAGAGAAATAAATTTTGTTTTACTGTCAGGAGTTACCATACTAAAATGCACACCAAATCTGTACAGGCACCCTGTGTCCTTTAGAGGATAGATAGACTCCTTCTGTGAGCACCATATACTTTACTAACTGGCTGATCTTGAGATGTTACTTCTAGACCCTCAGTGCTTTTGCTGGAAGTGCAAGTCAATGTTTTTATTGGATTAGTCAGAAAGTATTGCAGAAAATACATATTTGTAGGAAAATACTTTTATAGAAGATGTCTTTTGAGTATAATGTTTCACACACACATGCAACTGGATCACAAAGGGTTCCATGTACTAACTCCCTTAGGAGCTGTCATGCATCCACATGAGATTTTAAGCAGGTTATGAACCTAAAAAATGCTTCAGTCTTCCAAAAGGACTGGTGACCATGTTAACAATAGGGCTTAGGCACCATTTAATCAGCTTAGTCAAAATGAGTCATCCCCAAAATCCCTGTTTCCAGGTTCCTGCCCATAATATATCCTTCAGTGAGTACATAATCTAGGAGTTCAAATTAAAATTCAAGTAACCAATAACCAATAAACAATAGCTCAATGAGGAGAGTCTTGGACTCCAACAAGTAGATCCAAAGACCCTAAGGTTTCCTCCAATTCAAGTACTTTGGGAATACGACTTTACATCACCTGACAAATACGAATGACTTCTGAGCAATATGATATGAAGTCGTATTCCCAAAGTACTTCAGATGTATTTTGTCCATTACCAAGACAGTGGATGTTTGCGTAATCTCCAAGATGCTCACTTTTCACCAAATTTCAAATGGTTTCCCAGCACTTTGTGGAAGACAGATATTTGATACGACAGTACAGCAGTATATAGCAATTGGACAAACTTTTATCTTTGATGGCGATAGGATTAGCAGTCATGGTGCCACTGGATGCAGAATTAAGGAGCACCCAGGTGTACAAAGCAATTGACAAAGACACTAATAGAGGGAGGCTTTGTCAACTCTGCCATGATAAGGGAAGGGAAACGGAGCATTACAAATACTAATAAGATACTATATTCATTGCACAGTGTAGAAATTACTCAGCAGGCATTTCACTGTGCATTTTTCCCTGCCTCTAGTTCAGATAATGCTTCTGGTATAGAAATGGGTAGCTCAAAGTCAGTTCAAGACTCACCTAGAGAAACAGAAGGAATGAAAGAGAAGGGATAGATGGAGAGGGGAGGACAAAGCAGAGCAGGGAAGGGAGTGCAAAGGTGAAATATTCTAACTTCAGAAGTAAAAGAGTAGAAGAAATTGAAAGGACAAGTTAGGGGAGGTTAACATGTTCCAGGAGAACTGGGACACAGATATTGTCTCAAAATGCCCTCTTTTTTTTATTATTATTTTTCAGATGTTTATCCTGTGTTTCATGGCACAATTGTGGAGAAGGCAATGTGGATTGCACTGTTTTCTCTCCTTGCAAATACTTTGGAAAGCACTTTTTAAATTATGGCAGAAGTTAAGGCAAGAGTCAGTAAGTTTGTATTTTTAGAACACAGCAACGAAAAATTGTAAACAAAAACCTTTGCTTAGTTCTTATGTATGCAGCACTAGTAGGTTCATGGTTTAACTTTCTGTCTAACAAGTGGAAGAGCAAGGAAAGAATCAATATTACTCTGGTAGCTAACCAAGCAGTAAGACAACAGCAAAACATTTATATTAGAAAATGTATGAATGTACCAAAGTGTTTTTTTAGTTTTCTTTACATTTCCTACAGCAACCACATTCTTTCAGGTTCCATAAATGAAAACAATATGCCTATATATAACCCTATTTTATATGATAGGTTTTTTTCCAGTTGTAATGAGAAGATTATTTTACCTCTCCATCTGTTAAAAGACTTTACCTCAACCTATAGAGAAGAGAAAAAATATACAGAAAACTCTAGAAAGAAGAGAAGCTCCCAGGCTTCTCTTAGAGCACAGTGTCTTCTTATTTCTGCGCTGGCCAGAGAGACTTTAAGAATATCAGCCCTGAAAGAACAAAGAATTTAATCAAATAATTAATAATCAAATAATGAGTAAAATAATATTTTACAGATTATTTGTCAATAGTGCAAAGAGGTCCCAAACAGCAAGAGGCTCTACTGAACCCTTTCCCACCAAATCTCACAGGCAAATGTAAGCAAATTTAAGCAATTTTTTTTTAAAAAAAAAAAGAGACAGAAAGAGAAAACGCAAGGAGGAGGTGACAAGTTGAAGCTCTGTGTCAGGATTTGAATTAGATACTTGCAGAAAGAAGTATGAAGTCAACTATACAGACAGATGTACAAAAGCTTTTAGATATCTAAATCTAACCTAGCTTCCTTCAGCTCCCTTCTAGCCAACACAGAAAAACAAACAACCCAGGAGAATAAATATTTCAAAAATAGGCCAGATGAATCATTCTCTGGAGCTGCCTGTTTATTTACCATTGATTAAGGAGAGGCTGGAATTACTTCTTTATCTCACTTTGACTGCAGTTAGGTGAGGTGAACCCCACCTTCTGAGTGCTGAGGCATTACTATAGTCACTACAACCAAGCTGCCTCCAGACTTTTTACACTTAATTATATATATCTCTTCAGATAATGTATCACTAGGCCACATGTTTTTCTACGCTTGCATCTCTGTTTTCACTCATACTTTACAACTCATCACAAAAAGATTTGCATAATTTTGTAATGTGCACTAATATCTTACTTCTGAGTCAAGAGAGTCTGGCTTGTCTGGGGGTAAAAAGAGGGAAGGAAAGATCTTGTATCTGTAATGCCTAAAATAATAGAAATACTAGTACAGTCGATATGTATGTGGTGGTTTGAAGCCTGAGGTTAGAATAAAGCTCCTTTCTGAGTGTTCCAGGTAGACAGAGGCCCACAGCACTGTGCTTTGTCACCAACTTCATAGCATTTTTAACAGATGACCATAAAGGGTCAATGTGCCAGCCCAAAAAGGCTGCTTGAGAGATGCATTGCCAACGGGGCCAATGCTCTCAAGTACAGCTGAAGATAAGTGCAAAATAATATTTATTATCATTGCTACAGATGATAGCAGAGACTAGCAGAGAAATGGGAGTATCTTCACAAAAGCACAATTAGTGGGATTCATGGTCTATAAACCCAGCCAGCAAGAACACCTACGAGAACCTAGCTCTTACGAAGCCACCAGCTGTGGCATCGCACCCTAAACAGCAGGAGGGAACAGTTATTTTACCCAGTGGTAACAAGCTGTAGAAAATTCAACACACTTATTCAACCGAGAAGATTTATGTGACCATTAGGTGGATTCATTTGCACCTAGGACAGCAGATGTCACTTAGGGACATGGCTTAGCAGGCATGGTGTTGAAGGGTTTACAGTTGGACTTGATGACCTTGAAGGTCTTTTCCAACCATAATGATTCTATGATTCTATGTCTGTAGGGTAGTGGGATCCTCACTCGGTAAGTCAGCAGCCACCTATACCTATGGAGGAGGAGAAGGCAGAATTATTGGCGGATGGAGAAGGAGAAGCAATTAGATTCAGTTTATCTTTTGGGACATTCCCAGGGAATATGATGTTAGGTTTTCTTTTTCTCTCTAACCAATAACATGCTGACTGTATACGCCTGTTTAATTGGATGAGAGAGGAAGTATGTCTCACCAAGCACCTGAGGTAGAGTTATTCCCAAGTCACACCATAGCACAATGTTCTAGAGCTCACTGCAGTTCAGTGATTTAATAATCCCTAGAATCTGGTCTTTGCTATGGCCAAGCAGTACTGGCAGAACAGATATATAAGTAATTTCAATAATGATGTTGATAATTAATTTTTAATTATGCCGTAAATTTCATGTTGTCAGTTTTCTTACCACTTCTGGGACTAGAAGAGAAACCACACTAAAATACCATTGCATTTTAACATTATCACAATCTTTTTTTTGTTTTTTTCTTAATACGACTGGCAACACAGGACTTCCAGCTATGACATGCCTTCCATAGCAATGGTAAGATATATCTTTAAGGGAGGAAATTGTTCCAGCCATGCATAGTGTAAGACTGAGCTCTTTTGCATTAGTCTCCCAGTTAAAACTCCTTACAGAAAAGGCAAATTATAGGATATAGTGATATCAGCAACTACTATAATGATATGAAATTTCAGAAATATCTTAACGTCAGTAAAGTAAAAATATTATTTCTAGAATATACTCATTTTTGAAGATTTTACAGCTCTGGTGACAAAAATTTATTTGGTAAAATTTTTAAAATGAAGGGAAGCAAAACCTACTAGAGTCATCTGCCTACTCTCCTTTTCCAGAATCAAACAGAAATGAAGTTATTTAGCTAAACCTCTCCATATAGTCTATTGATCAGAATATGGTAAAAAGCCAAAGTACTTCAGTTACAAAACAGCAGAAGACTAAGAACACTGTAAATAGACAGACAGAAAAATCAATTTCCCATTGCTAAAGATAAGCAGTTATTTATTGAGTTTGCTCTTCAGAGAACAAGCTATCTGCACTTTTTAAATGCATTTATTTTACTTTATTTGATAGATAATTGATAGATAGCTGATCTTATTAATGTATTTTGTTCCTTGAAACCATTTTTATACTTCATCATTTTATCTCTAATATATTAAAAACTTACTTTGTGGGACATACAGCATACAAGTTTATCCTTGTGTGACTCTCCTTTCAACACATATCACTAAAACTGCCCTCAGCAAAATCCCGAATGACCTCCTCAAAGTCTGTACTTCAAACCCAGTCAATCCCCATCCTCCTTGATTTATCAAATGACTTCAAAGTATATACATCCTTTTATTCTTCTTAAAACAATCAGTGGGAAAATCTTAATTGATGGAAGGATTGAAATTTGTGTCGGAGGAATTAAAGACAAAAAGTTATGTTTAAAAAAAAATTATTTCTTGACAGAACCCAGACACCATCTAGCTCAAGCAGAATGTATATAGTCTTTTTGCAGAAAGGAAAATCCAATAAATAAATAAATAAATAAAAGATTTAAGCTATTCTGACCCAGCTAATAAAAACAGATTTGACTGAGAAAAATTATAGCCCTTTGAGAAACACAGGAGGGAAAAAATGGCAAAACTCCACAGACCTATGAACTTGCTTTCTCCCAAAGGACGTATTGCCTGGAGGGGCAGATATTAGCAAATAAAAGACCATTGAAGTGACAGTATTGAGACAGTGCTTGTGAAGTCCCTCCAAAAGGAGAGCCCTGCAGTGCCCTTCATTAGAGTCTTCTCTCTAAAGCCCAAGAGCCTGAACTGAATGTGACAGAAGCACCTCTATGCTAAAAGGACAAGGACAAGTTGACATTTGTGCCTCTTATATATGCTTTTAACCATTAGCTTACTCAAGTTGGGAATCCAGAGCCTTTTCTTAAATTCTTAAACTAATAAGCATTATGTTTTTTAAACAGGGTTGTCCTAGAAGGCTTTAAGGGCATGTCAAGTCTGTGCTGAGAACACAGATTTTTCTTTCTTTCTTTGGAGATTGAGAGAAGCAAGGAAATACTACACTGTGATTCAAATAGGAAGGAAACAGGACTTCAGAAATTAAACTGGAAGATACTGCAGCATGATAGGGAAAAACTCAAATAAAGTACCTCTGTATTTTGTGCCTGGTCACTTTTTTTTTCCTGTTTTTTTCCAAGAGCTACCATTTTTATCAGTCAAATCTGTTTTTATTAATTGCAGAGCAGAAAGCACTGGAGTTGGGTTTATTTAACTCTCTCCACCAGCTATATAAGGAACCTGAGGTGTGAGAAGTCCAATGAGATAAGTAACTTGCCAGAGGTTTTAACCTCGTTCAATCCAATCTCCTTCTCGCAGCCAGGTACACAAAGCAGAGGTCTATGAACACCATTTTCTTTATTGATCAAGCTGCTATTTCAGCTATTATCACAGTATGAACAGTTCATTTCAGCCAACTTCTCATATATAGAGATTCTTTAGTATTTCCTTATGAGCTGACGACCAAAATTGATAAATGATAGTGCTATCTAATAATACTAAGGAGTCATTAGATCAGTCATCTTCTGCTGAACAATGTTCCTTGCATGTGTCTGTTCTCTAAATGTCAGGCTGATGTGGGACTTCTATGCTTTTTTTCTATGCGTATTACCTTGAAAGGGACAATAATGTTTAACAGACAGAAGCTCTTCTCTGATCCTGTGAGAATCAAGAACTCCTCCAAAAAGAAGACGGCAAACAGCTTTCCCTTTCCTGATATCAAGTATAAATGTTACCAAAAATACCCCTCAGCAGACTGAAAAAAGAAACACTTTAAGTGTTTAAAAAGTATTTAATATGGACATTTAAAAAATATTTCTTGTTTTTTTTTCCATCAAAGACCAATGAGGCCAATGCTACTACCAGTAGTCAAAAACCTACAAAAAACTGTGACTATAAAAACTGAAAAACAACGAAGAGTCTTTATAAAATTAAAGAAACAAAAAAATGATACATTATTGCCATAATTTTTAATCTGGAAGAACCAACCCAGTTAACGGAAAGGTAAAACACTGGAATGTTTTTGCTTCCTGGATCCAACAACCACACACAAAAAAACCCATAATAACTTCACAAGATTTTTCTCTTATTTATAAAGGAAGACTCTCAGCTCTTACAACAGCCCTACACAGAGACATTGTCATAAAGAAGAACGCTTGTTTCATACACAAAATTACACATTACAAGGCAGAATTATTTGTTTGGGGGTTTTACACTGATTATCTATGTTACGAAAATATTCATACAAAAATATTTTCAGCAAATAACCTTGAAAGCTCTAAGTTATTTTGTGTTTTATAACCAAATGTATGGAAACTACATGTATGTACTACATTAAATGTACATGGACTAATGAAAATGTATGGAAAAACACACCTCTGAAGAAAAAAAAAATCATACTTAAAAAATCTGAATTTAAATGCTAGACTACAGGGGTTTCAGTTATGAGGCAACCTCTAGCAGCAGGAGATAAATCAGAGCACAGCAAGAAATTATAGTCTTAAATCATCTGATTACATAATTTTAGTCTCTCTCTTTCTTCCTCTCCCTCTCTCTCTCTCTCTTTAAATCAGAGCTTGAAGGAATGAATTTACTGCAGAGACTTCTCTTCCTGTTCTGAATGATGGATTTCACATTATTCTTGGAATATCATATAAACAGAATTCAGCACTCAACAACAATTATTCATTGTTTTATAATTTAGCAAAAAATTATCTATCGTATTTATTACTGAAATATTAGAAAGTCATTGAACTGAAAGAATAACATAAAATATGCAAATGTTACCTTTTTTTGATTAAAAGATCTCATTTATTGAACAAAGCTTCTGTAAAAAAAATGTGATGCGAGAATCTGAAAGTAAACAGCAATACCGTACTCAGTTGCTTGATTATAATGAGACTGTAGTTTTCAGCCAAACCCCAATGTTTAGACTAAAACTACAGAGAGTTCAGACCCCCCAGGTAACAGAAGGAGTCCAGAGCTAAGGGCACTGGCACGAGACTGAATCACTGCAGACACAACTTAATTTTGCCATTAGTGCGAAGCAGGTAAATGCAAAAATGCTGAGAAGTGGATGCAGCTCAGAGAGGGAGGCAGGCGGATGCCTTGGTGGGAATATCCTTCCTTTTGCTCCTTTTAGAAAAGGGTAGCAAGAGGCATTTTGAGCCCTGCCCCTCCCAGGGCAGATGTAGTTGGAAAGGCTATAAGCCATCTTTCCCTCCAGCCCTTCTTTCCTTCCACAGGCATTTTAAACCCCCTCCTGCTGGACACTTTATTTTGCTCTAGCCATGACCTTTAGCTCTATAATACCCATCCTTCTCTCTCTCTCTCTCTCTTCAGCTTACTCCCCACAAAACATCTATCAGAAAGGAAAGATATATATATGCGTGTGTGTGTGTATGTGTGTGTATGTGTGTATATAATATACAATGTTGTAGCTTTGAGAGCCAATTCTTGTTTAAGAGTCTAGTGAGGAAGGTGCCAAGTCTTTTTAAACATTTGCCATTTGGCCTTACAGTTTATGTGCTAGGAGGGACTGCAGTATTTTGAGTAATAACTATCTCAATATTTTTGCCTCAAGCTGTTGGTTCATTCAGTTTTCTCCCTTGCTTCAATACAGTAGTTTTGCTACTGAACTTGCTGTTCCTTAAACTCCATCTGTGCTTTCAAACTATTACCCATCTGTGCAGCATGAACTTCAAAGTACTAAGTGCTGAGTGAGCAAATTGCATTGAGCAAAAAAAAAAAAAAAGAAATACTTGAAATATTTTTGTGTTTAATATATATTGGTGGGTTTTACTGCTAAAATGGGACTTCTTCATAAAGTGATTAAAACATTTCAGTTTGTACTTGTGCTTATGTATTTGACCTATAGTATATAGTAAGAGCTTTTCCATTTACTAAGTTTTAGCTAAAGACACAGCGAACGTCACTTTTAAAGAGGCACTCTAATAGTTTGGTCATATGTCAGCCCAGGCTTCATAGAGTGATAGACAACAAGACTACAAAGTAAAATGTTCCCTGGATCACAGAGTATGTAAAATATGTTTTGCAAGATTACTCAGGATCCCATTTCTACTGGTACCTAGCGGGCCTATTCTTGAAAATCTGCAGTGATGATTCCTCAGGAAAATGAGATACGATTATTTGCAAATGCAATGCTATTAATAAAGCAAATGGGTTGTAATACTAATTAAGGAATCACTAAGCAACCATGCATGACCTATTCCTGATTTGTGCCATGAGACTCTGCAAATAGAAAGCAAATGAGAAAACTCAGAAAAGAGAATGGTGATGATGAGTTAAATGAATCCATCATTCCTTATTAAATTAGCATTTATATTCTAAGTTTTGTTGTTAATAACATTTGGTTCACTTAATACTGAATCTGAATTAAAGTTAGTCATTACTGCAAAGCTGAGTTGTGCAAATCCATAGCATGAATTCTACGAAATTCTACAGAAAAATGTAATATCATATTACATTAATCACTCCTATTATGATATTCATAATTTGGGGAAAAAAAAACTACTTATCATTGTTTCAAGGCAAAACCATTTTGGTGCAATTACAGATCCATTTGTTCTGAATTTTTATGATAATAAAGAAAAGACTTGCTTGTGTTCCAAAAGCTGCAATATTTTTTTTCCTTAATTTATACCTTTTTGAGATAGAATGTAGAATATTTCAACACAAGATAAAAAATTGCTAAAGCTTTGAGAGGCAATTCTCTAGGTGCAGACTGGAGACTTTTGCTCAGTCATAGTATAAGTAAGACATTTCATATATTTCGGCTCGTATATGTGCACAGGGACTGAATCTACACTTTTTGCCCCCAGAATTTTGTCTTATAATGATGGAAAGTGGGAAGCTGACCATCTCCAAATGAGATGCCAGACATCTCTAAATTAACTTAGAAACAGTTAACAATAAAGGCAGCAAAAGTATACATATAGGCTACTAAAAGTGCCACAATAGCCAAAATGTACAATATACAAAAAAAAAAGCTGGCTACACCATAAAAACAAATAATATAAAGCAAGTTCTACATAACAAATCCCTTTCGAGAATGCAAAGAAAAAATGCAGACACATTGCTTGAGGTGTTTTCAGAAAGCTGAAAAATTATTTCTTTAAATAAAGATGAAAAATTTGGTTAAAAAGTAAATGTTTGGAAAATAATTGTACACCTCCCATTGAAAGCAAAAGGGCTCCTTGGGAACTCTCATGTTGTCAAAGTCTGGCTGTGAGGAAGGTTTATTAACAACAAAGCAGCTTTGGTTTCACTGGGACTCTAGGAGATGACCGTACTGAGAATTATAGTAGTTCTTTTGGAATTTATAAATAAAAAGAGAAAAAAATCTACTGACATTTTAACGGCACTTGCATTAACTTAAAACCTGCCATATCAATGCAAATGTATGTAACCTTTCAACTAAAAAGAAACAAATGCTTCACGGGTGAGATTTTCAGTTTATATATTCTCTGAACTTGATGCACTGACCTGGCACTACCAGGAATTTTACACGGGCTGCTGGAATTTAATTTTGCTGTATATTATACTCTTTAAAAGTTAAGAAGAAATAAACACTGAGAGCAATAATTTTCATCTGTTCTCAGGTCAAAGTAAATCAGTGGCCATTCTGGATTTCTGAGCAATACCTGCACACAAGATAGCTCTCTAAATATCTAGATACACAGGGGCAAAGCAAAGTGCTACAGATTGGGCTGTCAACCTTTCAATGTAAATTTAATTTGATGTAAAAGCTGTCCTTGAGTTTGATATCTCAAGATCAAGCTTCTAGGAAGATGGCTATGTTCTGCATTATACTCGGATTCGAACTCATTCTCAAGAATAAGTCCCACTGCCAAGCAAAGAAACCCACTCAGAACAATGTGTAGACAGCAAGAACCTAAATACAGCTAGAATGGATTTGGGTTCTCTGCAGAGATCAGAAAGGGTCATGACCAAGGGTTCGAAGCTTCAACCCAAGAGAAGAGGGTAGACCCTCTGAGGCCAAGACACAGATCTGCAGCATGCACACAACGCAGGAGGCCAGCCAAGGTTAACAGCTCTTTCAAATGCAGTCTTCACTTCTCAGCAAAGATGTGTCCCAAAAGGCTACCTCACAGCAAGCCAAAGCTGAATAACAAAAATGACCTTCAAGACTAATCAATTTGTGATTAGTTTTAAATAATTTTTCTCATCAGAACTGCCACAGGATTGCCTGGGATACGTTCAACCAACATGTCCATTTCCTGGCCAGAGATAGCCCACCTTATGGCTGTCTTTTGCCTCTGATTTGAGTAAAAATACTAAAAACTTAGAATGATTGCAGGTCTACAATGGACACCTTTTTCCACTGTGGAAACCTTCCCTGCTAACTGTGTCAGCTTTCAACCAGGCAAGGAGGTTTCATAACATTTTTACTACACCTGTAGTCTATGTAATGTATAAAAATGTAATATTTTTCAAGTATTATTAGCTATTGATAGCAAATCAATAGCTTATATGTCAAACAGAGTACACCCATATGAGTTCTTTGTTGGCAAAGAATGAAATAGAATGTCAAATATGTGAAATCTACTGTTCTAACAGTAATAGTCAGAGTAACCTGTTTAAATATTTCTCAAATACATTGGTCTGACCATAGAATAAATTTGTCATGTTACACTTAGATGAAGTGGTAAAAAAAAAACAACAGGAGATACAATGAACTGTATTGACTGCTGATGGTCCAGCATTTTGTATAATTGTGAGAAAAATAATATTGAAATACTAAAAGCATGATGATAAAATATTTTAGAATGTAGTAGGAAAATGTGAAATATAGAAGAGGTCTTTTTCTGTGGAACAATGCTACTACAGCCATTTTTTAACCTAACATTATAGCAGCACAAAATTCTACTGATTAATATGTGACTGATGTAAAATACCATGCAAATGATATGCAAATCACAATGATTGATAGCAGGTCAAAACCAGGCTCCATTAATATTCCACTAGTGGTACTAGAATTACTGTAAAATACTGTCTGCACACCACCAAGACAATGACACTCTCCCCACACATACTAACTCATATTACATTTTTCTTAATCTCCTTTATTTCAGACACAGTGAAAAGAAACCTAGTCACTATTTCAGCCTTTTAGCTTTCATCGGGACATACAGAACACTCTAGCTGATATGCACTAGCCCTTCTAGCATAAAAGAGTTTCCAAATACCGGCCTCACACATTACCCAAGGGATGTACATTTTAATTTCACTCTTAACACATTTGTGTTACAATGAGAAGGAATTTTACGGCAGGATGATTAAGCAAAAAGTATAATTTTTGTTTCATTTTCCCTTTCAAAGCATATTATCTGTACTAAAATTAAGACATCAGTACACTAGCAATACATAGTCACCTGTGAAGCGAGATCCAGGTATTTAGTGAGCTCCAAGCATACCAGCACTTCTTTAACAATCATCTCATATGGGCTTGCTAGTGCCATTTATACAGAATGAAATCTGATGTGTTGGATGGAAAACTGTTGTTTTGTTGTAACAAAATTTGTTGTTAAACCAACAAATTAACATCTCTAATTCTATAACTAAAACAGCTCCATGAAAATAAAGATACTCAAAAAATAATAGAAGAGTCTACCTAAATTTGAATCTTTTCAATAGCTAGGTAAATCTCAAGTATTTTCCCTGAATTACATAAAATGACAAGGAACTGACACCAAAGTAACAGTGCTGGTCACAAAGCATGGGCACCACAATGGTTCACCACAGCCTTTTTATTGATTCACATTTCCCATCTTATCCCAGTTCTTGCAAACATCTTCCTCTTCTCCCCATCAGATAGGTATGTAAAAGGAAAAATCATCCTTCGATTCTTTCAGGCACAAGCTAGGCCCTTGCTGAAAAGAGCAGGCCAAATCTCTTTATTCAGATCCCCATTATTAATAATCTTATAGCTATTTTTAAGAGTCTGCCTAAGCTAAATATCATGGGCCTTCGTGTCAGATTTGTGCATTTTTAATAGATTCTATTTTGGGAGAGTTTAACATTTTGGGAAGTCTTTAGGGATTTACCTTTTCTGAAAAAAAAAATGTTTGACATGGAACCAAAGCATGTTTTGAGATCCCAAAATATTGCCACACAGACATTTCCTTACATGATGACTACTTTTCCCTTTAAGAGTAACAAATCTCCATGTTTTTAGTCATTAATATAATAATCCAGGAAAGCTTTTGTTTTTCCCTTGCTCTTAAACTTTCATTTTTTTGATCCGGGGTTTACTATTACAAGTCATCTTCTCAAGTATGTGCCAGAAGAAGTGATGTGAAATCAATTCTCACTCAAAGATCCCACTGGCTATAAACAAGGTAATCAATTCCATGAGTGCCAGTTAATCCTGCCACAACTCCAGTAGTTTTTTAGCTTGATTCACAACATGATATTTGTAGAACAGCTGCCAAGTCTTCTATACATGCATGCATAAAATGTGGTATTGTGAGGCCAGATTCTAACATTGGAATTGCCTTCAGGAAGCCAAAAAGATGGATCAGAAGGATAGGTTAATGTTTGCAGAACTCTTTATAGCATTTAAGCATGTATAAAGTGAAATGTTATTATCCATGTGAGCTTTCTCTGGCTGAACTAAAACAGCAAGGCAGCAGAACTGGCTTAGTTTATTGGCAAAAGTAGCTGGCCCTTGATATATACTCATTGCTTCTGTCATCTGTCTGTCCAGATTTGTGCATCTCCCTTGTTGTTTTGTTTTCTGTTTTAAGTATTAGAAAGAACAAGGTTAAAAAATTACTACATTTGTGGAAAGGGAAGGACAGTGGACATAATTTACATCAACTTCAGCAAGGGTCTCAACACTTCCTCTCAAAAATTCTCCTGGATCCTTACTAAGACATTACACTCTGGAGGGATGGACAACCAGATTGGTAAAATGCTAGTGGGATGACTGGTCTCAAAGGATAGTGGTTAATGGGTGATACTCTACCGTAAGGCCAGTAAGAACTGAAGAACTCTAGAGGTCTGTCCTGACACCTATCCTGCTTAACATCTGTATCGCTCATCTGGTGGAGGAGGCAATGGACACTCACTTAGAATCATAGAATCATAGAATCATAGAATGCTTAGGGTTGGAAGGGACCTCTAGAGATCATCTAGTCCAACCCCCCTGCATATGCAGGGACACCTAGAGCACGTGGCACAGGACTGCATCCAAGCGGGTTTTGAAGATCTCCAGAGAAGGAGACTCTACAACCTCTCTGGGCAGCCTGTTCCAGTGCTCTGTCACCCTCACTGTTAAGAAATTTTTCCTTAAGTTCCTATGGAATTTTTGATGCTTCAGTTTCCGGCCATTTCCTCTAGTCCTATCAGTGGCCACCACTGAAAAGAGACCATGACCGTCCTCTGCACTCCCTCCCTTGAGGTATTTATATACACTGATTAGATCCCCTCTCAGCCTTCTCTTCTCCAGGCTGAACAGGCCCAGCTCCCTCAGCCTCTCCTCATAGGGCAGATGTTCCAGGCCCCTGATCATCCTTGTAGCCCTGCGCTGGACTCTCTCCATCAGCTCCACATCCCTCTTGTACTGTGGAGCCCAGAACTGGACACAGTACTCCAGATGCGGCCTCACCAGGGCTGAGTAGAGGGGCAGGATCACCTCCCTCGACCTGCTGGAGACGCTCTTCTTAATGCACCCCAGGATCCCATTGGCCTTTTTGGCCACAAGGGCACACTGCTGCCTCATGGTCAACTTGTCGTCCACCATGACACCCAGGTCTTTCTCCGCAGAGCTGCTCTCCACAAGCTCGGTCCCCAGCCTGTACTGGTGTCTGGGGTTATTCCTCCCCAGGTGCAGGACCTTGCACTTGGCCTTGTTGAATTGCATGAGGTTTTTCACCGCCCAGTTGTCCAGTCTGTCCAGGTCCCTCTGGATGGCAGCGCAGCCCTCTGGGGTATCGGCTACTCCTCCCAGTTTGGTATCATCAGCAAACTTGCTGAGGGAGCACTCTGTGCCTTCATCCAGGTCATTGATGAATAAATTGAACAGGACTGGACCAAGGACTGACCCCTGGGGGACCCCACTAGCCACAGGCCTCCAACTAGACTCTGCACCGCTGATCACCACCCTCTGAGCTCTGCCATCCAGCCAGTTCCTAATCCATCTCACTGTCCACTCATCTATCCCACACTTCCGGAGCTTGCTCAGGAGGATGTTGTGAGGGACGGTGTCAAAAGCCTTGGTGAAGTCGAGATAGACGACATCCACCGCTCTCCCCTCGTCTATCCAGCCGGTCATTTCATCATAGAAGGCTATCAGGTTAGTCAGGCAAGATTTTCCCTTGGTGAATCCATGCTGACTACTCTTGAGCACCTTCTTGTCCTCCATGTGCCTGGAGACAACAGCCAGTATGAGCCGTTCCATCACTTTTCCGGGGACGGAGGTGAGGCTGACTGGCCTGTAGTTGCCTGGGTCCTCCTTCTTGCCTTTTTTGAAGACTGGCGTGACATTGGCCTTCTTCCAGTCTTCCGGCACCTCCCCCGTTCTCCAGGATCTTTCAAAGATGATGGAGAGCGGCTTAGCTATGGCATCTGCCAGCTCCCGCAGCACTCTGGGGTGCATCCCATCAGGGCCCATGGATTTATGGGTATCGAGGTTCCTTAGGTGCTCTCTGACCCAATCTTCCTCTACCCAGGGCAAGTCTTCCTCTCCACCCGCTTCTTCTCTTGCCTCTAGGGCCTGGGGCTCTAAAGGGCTGCCCTTGGTAAACACCGAAGCAAAGAAGGCATTGAGCAACTCTGCTTTTTCTGTGTTATTTGTAACCAAGGTGCCCATCCCGTCCTCCAGCGGACCCACGTTCTCCCTGATCTTCCTTTTGCTGTTAATGTATTTGAAGAATTTTTTGTTGTTGTTTTAACGTCCCTTGCCAGCTTGCCTTCCAGTCGTGCCTTAGCTTTCCTTGTCGCATCTCTGCACTCCCTGACTATGTTCCTGTATTTCTCCCAGGGGGCCTGTCCTTTTTTCCACATTCTGTATACCGCTGCCTTCTGCTTGAGCATTGCCACAAGCTCCCGGCTCATCCACGCAGGTCGCCTGCCCCCTCTGCCTCCCTTCCTACACACAGGGATGCACTGTTGCTGGACGTGGAGGAAGTGTCGCTTGAAAACTAACCAGCTCTCTTGGGCCCCCCTGCCTTCTAGAGCACTAGCCCATGGGATTCTTCCGAGGAGGTCTCTGAAGAGGCTAAAGTTGGCCCTCCTGAAGTCCATCGTCGCAAGGCTACTTACAGCCCTGCCTCCTCCTCGTTGAATCCTGAACTCCACCAACTCATGGTCACTGCAGCCGAGTGAATCACTTCATGATTCTAAGGGATGTGATTATATCCCATTTCTCAGCACTCATTAGATTGACCTCAATATTGCATGCAGTCTTGGTCCCCAAGTACAAGGAAAACATGAACAAACTGGAGTGAGTTCAGCAGACGGCCACCATAATGATTGGGTGTAGGAGCACCAGACTTGCAAGGAGAAGTTAAGGGATGAGGGCTTGTTCAGCTTGTTCTCCGGGGGGAACCTGTCAGCAGCCTTCCAGTACATATGGCGGGAGGAAGGAGGGAAGGAGGGAAGGAGGGAAGGAGGGAAGGAGGGAAGGAGGGAAGGAGGGAAGGAGGGAAGGAAGGAAGGAAGGAAGGAAGGAAGGAAGGAAGGAAGGAAGGAAGGAAGGAAGGAAGGAAGGAAGGAAGGAAGGAAGGAAGGAAGGAAGGAAGGAAGGAAGGAAGGAAGGAAGGAAGGAAGGAAGGAAGGAAGGAAGGAAGGAAGGAAGGAAGGAAAAGACGGAGACAGACTCTTCACAGCAGGACAGGGCAGAGAGCACAACAGGAATGCACATAAATGCAAGTATATAAGGAAAAGGATATCTGTATATAAGGAATTACTTTTTCCCCATGAGGACAGTCGTGCAGTGGTGTAGATTGCCAGGGAGGCTGTACAGTCTCCATCTTTGGAGGTTTTCAACATCCAACTGGGGAAAGCCTAGGGCAATCTGGCTTGACCTCAGAGCTCACCTCACTTTGAGCAGGGAGTTGCACTAATAGACCTCCTGAGGTCCCTTCCAACGTGAATTATGCCAAGATCCAGTGATCCTGACAGCAACATGATTCTTTTCAATACGTATTCTACAACGCTGTCTTATCTGAAGGTGAAACAATAACAGAACAACTGCAATGTTTTAATTAAGTGTATCACTGCACCTAACAATTTAATTTTCTCCTTCTCATATATCCATACATACATCTCATGTCACCCATACATATACACAAACCCCTTTCCAAGTCACTATACCTTTGCAGTCTATATCAAGGACATTATTCCCCCCAAAATCACTAATTTTGACTGAAATTCAGATCTTTGATAGAATTCTCTTTTACTCTATTTGAAGACTGAAGATTGCTCAGGACTTTTCAGCAAGATATTTTGCAAATTCCAGCCACCTCATTTCTCATCTTGGGAAACGTCCTTTTCCTTCACATAGAGAAGAGTTCACTATTCATGCATTTTCAGAGGTACTGGATGCCTGATGTGTTCTTGCATGCCTGAAAGGAAATTCCTTATTTGTATTTCAGCAGTCTTTAATCAAAGGTAAGAATACTTTTTATCCTTGTGAACGTGAGGTGTAGATAAAGCAAGAATTAGATTCACATATCATGCATCATCTCCTGTGAATTAATTTCAGTAAAACACAGTGGTGGTTTGTAACAGCTATGTCATTTCACAGTTTCCTTTATTCTGAGCAACAAACATAATTTCGGATAAAAAGAAAAGATCGTCCAGGCCATAACTAGATTATCTGTAAATTTAGAGAAATCTGCCTAAGTTCTCTGAACTATTACAGGTTTTCTAGGGACCAGACAGAACTCAGTTGATCTCATTATAATAAGGCTAACTGTTATGGAGACATAATAAGATAAATAATCTTCTTATAGAATAAGGAAAAACTGTGAAACACTCAGATACTGTGTTAACAAAGGTGAGTCATATAAGTACCATTAACTTATAAACTTCTAATGAAGTTATGATGTGACTGTGACACACTGCACTGCAGACTCATGAATCAGACTCTTGCAGAGATCAGGAAAAAAAAACAACACTGTTGTTATTGGGGAATTGAGTCTGCTGCAAAGCAAGTCTCAAATAAGTACAAATGCAGCAAAGCTCCTGAAGCCAAACAGAAATAGCTTCTTAGTATTGCAGAACATGGCTCATTTTTTTCCCTGCCTATTTGTTTTATGTGTTTTCCTGACATTCAAAATATCAGGGGCTGCGTTCCCTGTGGTGCTTGTGTTTGTTCCGAGATGTTTGCCGAAGGACTAGTGTTGTTTAAAGAACTCATGTGAATAAGGACATCATGGCTTGAGCAAGATATCTAGTTTAGGGTTTGTCTGTGTCTGATGCCGTTCAAAAATATATCCCCCTTTTCATCAGAAAGATCCTAATACTGCTGAGCAACACTTAGGATTGGAAAACCAGGCAGAGGCTAATTAAAGAAATCCTTAATAAATATGTAACAGAAAGGATACTTCCAAGCAGTGAATTCTGGGGCTCCCAGTGAATTCTGTAGGAGTGAGTGCTGCTGTTACTTTGGAGAGACCACCAATCAGACATAACATGCTCCCATTCCTACATACTCCTGATGGTCCCTACTTGAAAGCACAAGAAAAGCAGCTCTGTTCCTTTGAGAGGCCCATCTTAACAGCCATTAATGGGGCAGTTAGTGCTTTGCAGTTGGAGGTGCTGGGGGATGACAGTTTTGGCTGCTGGTCTTGTATGCAATCGTATTTTAAAGAGGCTTGTCCCAAGTTCCAGCCAAAACCTCAAAGTTTCTAAGGAAATTGACCCCTATGTCTTACTTTTATCTTTCCAAGTGCATTTCTGGAAGGTTAGAAAGCTCTCCCAGCTTAGTTCTACCACTAGGGATTTCAGCTATAAATATAAGCTCAAGTTAAAGACCATCTCATAGTTATTTCCATAACAAGTATTTTTTTTCACAAAAGCACTTTCAACTATCACTATCTATTTAACCACCGAAGAGCTCTAAGAAACAGAGTACAGCTGTCTGCCTGTTAAGAGCAATCTGATTGCATTGCTCCGTGACCCGCCAGCAACAGGACTTTTGAGGAGTCTCTTCATAGTAAGCAGTTGCTCATGGTAATAAATGACACTGTTGCTCGCTTTCTGATCAGCTGCACAATGGCAAGGTAGGAAGCAACACGTCTTTCCCTCCAAAGCCTGCAAGGGAGGTATCTCACAGTCCAAAGACCCTGCAGGGCTGGAGGATCTCATTGGGGCCTCAGGGAAGAACAGGCAGGTGGCAGCACCTCCGTTCCTTCCTCGGGAATTGAAGAATTGTGGCTTAGCCACGTTTCCGAGGCAGTTGCTTTCCGATGCTCCTGCAAGCCATAGTGCAGCATTACCAATGTAAAAGTGTGTCTGTTAGACGAGAACTTTCATTGCTTAACTGAGTCTGAGGTGGGCATAAATAGTTGCTTCCTGTTGCTTCCACTGGGGTACTTACTCCGCAAATTACATATTCTTTAGTGGTATATAAGAATAGTGTGTAAACCTTTCTCTATAGCTGACAAATGTCATGCAACTGTTTAAATTGTCAATTTTGTCAGTCCTATCTCCTGAATGGTATTCCTTTCTTCTGAAAATCCATCCTTCTATGAATTTATTTTAATTTCCTACAAAAAGCAAATCAGCAAAAATCAGACTCACTAGCATCTGCACAACCTCTATCATATTTCTTTGCACTACAGGATGTTTATTGGGTATCATCTTCAGGATGATTTCAGCTGAGAAGCTATCCTAAAGCCAAAGAACTAAAGTTTCTGACATGATCTTTTCACTCTGGGTGTTTATAAGGGGAGGTTACTTTTGCATTCCTGAAAAATCACTTTATTTTATGAAGCAATCCACATCAGAGATTTTATGCATTGTCAACACATTCTCATCATTGTTTGCTTATACTCTTTGAACTATCTCATTTTAGCTCTTGAAATATTAAAACTGCACTTGACTATGTTGTGCCAAAAAATAAGCAGTTTAACTGGACAGTGTCCTGCTGTTCCTGAATGTTTGCTTCTCTCTAGTGAAAATGAAAATGGATATTAAATGTTTAATTTTCCGAAAATAATAGTAAAATATAACATAGACAGACATACAGTGGCATGGACAAATACATAGGGCTTTATCATCCATTGTTTTTTCAGAATAAATTATAAATACTAATTAAGAAATATCAGATGAAATTATTAGACAGCAAGTTAAAAGCAAATATAAACAACTGCTTTTGGAAAGAGCATGTAGTTACAGAAAACATTGCCACAAGATACATAGATACTTCATATGGGAGGAAGTCATGAAGGAAAACTTCCATCAGAGTCTATTAAACACAAAGATGCAGCTTTGGTCATCAGAAAGCCCCTAAATGTAGTCTGTTGCAAGAGTGTAGCAGCAGGAAGGCTCTCTCAAAGCCTGCCCAATTTCTCCAGTCCCTGCAGGAGACAAGAAAGAGGAAGCTTTGATGGGCAGACACAGTGAAGCTGTCCTTATTCTCCCATTGCATAGCATTGCGGATGGATTTAAAATTACCAGTGTTTCAGTGGTAAGCATAGAAAATAGCAGTGCGACAGTCAGTCATGCCATGCCAGGCATTTAAATTGTTTAAACTTAGTTCTTATGGCCAACAGGTCTTACTAATTTGCTTATTGGATTGAGTTTCATCATTTTTCTACTGAGCATTCCTATAAGGTAAGAGAATGTTAGTCTCATTTGCAGCTGAGCAGCTAAAGTAAAGGAAAATTAGTGAAAGGAGTTAATTTATGGAAATTGTGTTATAATATAAAGCTTGTCTGATGATCCAGTAGGTACCCTCATGTACTGTTTTCCTACTGTATGGACTGTACAATAAATTAATAGGAGAGGCAGGGGATTTGAGCTTGGTTCCTGAGTCCCAGTCCAGTGCTTTAGCCAAAGAGTATCTTATGCACTCAACTAAAAGAGGTTACTTCATCACAAAAATCAACTTACTGTCATTTTATTCGTGATTTCTTCCCTTCTTTCCTAAGACACTCTGCAGTAAATCACAGTATGATTTTAGCTTATTTGGCCAAAGCAAAGACTTTGTCATATAAGATACTTGCCTTCACACTTTTGACAGCAATGGAGTAAATAATAACGACTTAAAAATCGTAACACAAACTTTCTGTAGTCTCTTGAACATTCACTGATATGTATGATGGCAAAAGATTACTGAGCTATAAAAATAGATTATTCTTCTGCCCTTCCGTCTCTCTCACACAGATTCAGAGGCATTGTCTTAGTATAAGATTCATTTGGTGAAAGATTTGAGTGTGCTGAAAGAATAATTAAGGAACTGTAAATTACTGAAGATATCTGAACTGAATTTGAAACATGATTATTATTCTAAAAATTGACTAAAAATCTTTTTAGAAAGCTAAGTATAAGCTGATCACTGGGCATGAGAAACTGCACCTTTAAAAACGTAATTGTTGTTATATCACCCGTTCAGATGGCAACTCCTCTAACAAGTCAGAAGTTCTTCCAGGGATGATCCAAATGAAGGATTTCATGTGAGATAAACAAAATTAAACTCCAACCATAAAGTTAAAATCAGATTTACAAACGAATTCCTTAGAAAAGATAGACTCATACTCATCATAGACTCTCATACTATGCATGTTCTTTGTTTGGTCATATTTTCAGCATATGCTTTGAAATCATATCCTACCCATTGAATTATAGTTATTAGCTTCACAGAGTCAAACTGTAGGAAGTATTTAGAAGATAATTTTTAGAAGACAATTTTTTAATGGATTCCTCCCACCAAATTCTTTGAACAGCTTTTATTTTTGATAGCATAGCTTTTCTAATCATTTGATCTCCAGGCGCTCATAAAGCAACAGATGTTTAATGAGGTATATTAATTTTAAGAATTATATAGCAGTTATATTTGTGATCCTAAAAATATTTCGAAAGAAAATAAAGTCTATGAATGCTGCTGACCAGAAGGAGGCAAATTAAAACATTCAGGGTGATTTCTACAGAAGCAGTTGGGAGCTCCTATTGGGCTTGGTCCAGTGTCAAGTGACATGAAGTTAGTGGCAAGACTTATATGCCCTGTGATTTGTTGCCTGTGATTTGTCCTCCATTCAAAGAGCAATACATTATATTGATCTAAACCTGTTTCTCTTAATTGCTCTCATTCATTTATAGGATATTTATATAAAGTTTATAAGTTACTGTATATTTTTAGTAGCGGGTCCAGTTAACTCTGAAGCTTGACGTCTTTGTCTACTCCCAATTTTTTCCATGCCATAGCTTTCATCACTGTCATTATCTGAGTAATAAATCAATGTATTATATCTCTGCTTCCTGAAAAGTCAAAGGAACTTTGATACATCAGCTATTTTTGTTAGTACTTACTTCACAATAGACAGTGCTAGTGAATCCAATATGATCAATAAAAGAATTAACTACTGTGTTTTCCCAGGCTGCTTTATATAAGATATATAAACTGAAATATGAATATTCAAATAAGTGGTTCAGTAATTCCCGCTCAAAAATGGTGGTTCAGTAACACCCCCTCAAAAACAAAACCGATAGGATATTATGCTGCTCTGTTTTGGGGGATCTATATCCCCCCAAATTAGCACCCTTTTTCTCAAAGAACATCCCCAGGGATACCCACTTTTACAAATTCTAAAACAAACCTGGAATGTCATTAAATAAAGACCAGTCTGATGATATAAAGATCATCTTCAAAGAGGAAAGTGAGAAACTTTTGGAGTTCTGGCCCTAGCAAAAATCCATGTTACTCATGGTTTACCCCATAGCACCAGGACATTTAACATTAGCAAGTATTTTATACCCAGTTTCATTTAATAGTTTACAATCACAATCCTAGTCACACAACATGTCAATGTCATTTTTTTTCATTGTGAGCAAAAATTAAAACCCATTACAATTCTAAGCTTCATAACTCCATTGTCTCATCTACGGTGCTTGATTACAGCCCAAGCCCTCAAGCTGCCAAGGTTCAACTATAGATCCTTGTATGTAATAAATGGCAGAAATGAATGATGGAAAAACTTCTTTCTTCAAGGAAGTTAGAATACAAACAATTCTCCCATGTATTAGAAAACACTATAAAGTTTTTAAATATTGTTAGCATTTTAGCAGATTCCATTTCATAATTCTATAACAATAGTGACACTTAATTCCTGTGGCATGTAATTCACTTTGAGGATAGAAAAAGGGATATTTCAAAGCTGTATTTACTCGATGGGAATATTCAGAGGGCATTAGAGACACATGGTAATTTTAAACCCTGTTTATTATAAAATAAGGTGCCTTATTGTAAATATCAGAATAGAAAGACATCCGTCCTGTTAGCCTCTATCCATGACAAAATAAATAAAACCCATACTGTCATGGAAACATGGTTTGCTCCTGTCCTCTCCTTTCCATACTGATACAAGCAGCTAGACTTCCCTGAATACCCTGAAATTCAACAATTTCAGATGACTAGAAAACATATGATAACCACATTCAAGATACCTGGACACCTTTGCTGAGGAAAGTCCTTCCAACAGCACTGTGCCATCTAAACACAGGAGGATCCAGCTTCTCTGCAATAGCCAGTCCCAAAGAGGTGACTTTTTCATAATGATTAAAAAGTATTATTTTGAATATACCTATCCCAGACCATACAATCTCATGCAACAAAACCAATAGCTGACAAATGTTAAATTGTCTCATATGATATATGCTGAAAGCGGCGCTGTGTTAAAGAAGGGTTTTGCTGCACGCAATGCTTTCCAACCTGAGGCTTTCCAACTTGAGGATAGTGATTATCCTCAACTAATCACTAAGTATTGACTGAACCATAGCAGCCTCCTAACAAACAGATTTACAAAGGCCCAGGTGGCTCCTGAAAAAATCACTGTATGACCAGAAGTAAAAACAATCTTTTGATGAGTAAGAGAACTGTGGAAACAGTTCAGGCACTGGTTGCTCCCCAGTATATAGAATTAGCTCCTGGTTTAGCCAGTCTTCCCAAGCCATCATCTCCATAAAAAGTAGCTGAGCATCATAGGCCACCCTGACTCTCCTCAGTACCTCTCCAACCAGGAATCATCCCCTCTGTCAATAAGCAACCACTTTCTCCGTTATTACTGACACACCGTTGGTGCTGTATAAACTAGAGAGGGATTTTAGTTGGCTGCCTTGCAGCTCCAGACATACCTTTTCTGTGATTATCATGCTTTACCCAATTTTCTACTATTCAGAGCAGTGAGATCCAGCTTAGCAGAGCAGAGTCTTATCTCCTCCATTCAGTGCTATAAGCTACAATACAGAAGGAGAGTCCTGTCAAGACTAAGACAATAAAAAAGCTGGACGTGCTGAAGAAAAGTTAACAGCCTCAATCCTCTGCTCTTTCTTCGGCTGCCTCGTTCAGTTACATGAGGAGCTTCACTGGCACATATAGATCCAGTGCTACCATGGACAGGAAACAAGGCCCTGCTTTCGGCACTGAAAGCACCCGCTACTGTCTAAAGAACTGAAACCCAGATTAAGCAGCTTAGTAGGGAGAGCTGTTATCTCCAAGAAGAGTTTATTTGAACAGACCTACAAATTGTCTGTTTAAAAAGACATGTTTCAGCTAGCTCTAAAACTACTATCTTGCTAAATTTTCATTCCAAGTCAAAGAAATAACTATTAGCTACAGTACAACTATTTTATACCTGCTATTTGACAAAGTGTAAAAACAAATGAAACCATTGAAGCTCTAGCTGCTACACAGATTGCTACACACCCATCCAGAAATTTGTAATAAACTTTGAACAGGTCATACATTTTTGTCAGACATGTTCATACATGTCTGGACTTTTGATGGAAAAAAAAATTCTCATTTGGCATATTCAAATCCCTTAAGCTAAAATGCTATCTTTTCTTAGATTACATTTATAGAATAAAAGAATAAGCAGTTTGCAATAATGATGTCAGATATTTTATATAAATATTTCCCAGAATTTTGATGAAACATCAAAACAGAGTTTAACAAGTCTATTAAATTAATTGTAATAAATATCTTGAAATCTGACAGGTCTGTTGAGGACTTGTAGACATTGGTTTTCAAGTTTATAACTTAGAAAAATGAATGCTATAATGCATAAACTCTTTAAATTTTTAAACCTGTTCTTTTAAGCAGTAGTTAAAATTAAAAAAAAAAAAAAAGAAAAAAACAAGAGTTGTGCAAGAGGCTGGAGACAAGGGACCTGTTTCAACCCTGTTTCAACCCCTTCTGATGGTATCAGGAAAGCTATTAACTGAGCAAACACATTAAAATAAAACATCCAAAGATATTGACTTCCCAAAATAGCTAATGATCAAGGAGGATATGAGATCAATAATTTATATCACTAAGCTATAATAATAATAAATCTTGATGTTCGCTAAAGTGAGTCAGCAAATCAAATCCCGCAGCTGGAAAACATGCCTCCCTAGTGAACAGAGGACTCCTTAAAAATATCACAAGCAAACTCTAGAAAAAGCACAAAGCACTCTACAAAATGTAAATTAGGGCGATCTCTCTCCTAAAGAACTTACAGAGGCAAAATATAAAGGCAGGCGGGCAGGCATCAAAGCCCCAGCCACCCCATCAAAGCCTGCCACAGCCCCACAAAAAGTCTCTTTATCATCCTCAGTAAGTTTTAAGTTTGATAAAAGAGAAGAAAATCCCTCTATTGTGCTTGGAGGATTATGTGTTTTGAAGTAAGTTATTTTGCCTTTCCTCCCTGTGATGGCTAAGGATTTGTTGCCTGCTGCCTGCTTCTTACAGGACACATATTAGCAAGAGCTGCTCCTGCCCCACAGCTCCTGGGCCTGGGGGTGCCCCTAGTTGCTGCCTGTTTGATCCTGTGGGTCCACTGGGACAGATTTCTGAAGCTTTTCCAAAGTTTTTTAGAGACCTTTATTTTTTAAGTGACCAAAAAAAAAAGGTACACTAGAATCCCCTTGAAATAGAAAGCTTTTGTTTAATTGTTTTATTTCGGAGGTTCAACAATTTCTTTTTTAAATCAATTATTTAAAATGACCTTGTAGAAGTTCAGGTTTTCTCTTAAAGAGAAAAGGCTTCATAACGTTAGCTTGTTAATTAGGCAGTGTTGGTTGGCATATATAAACTGGTTAACATTATTACCCATGCTGATCATACTAAAACCACTCTGATGATTTTTCTTAGGATAGATAAAATCCAGAGCTGTCTCACTCATAGAGTAATGAAAAAGGGATTTACTCAGAAAAAGAATTATTTGTCCTTTTTCTGTCAAAATTTGAAATGGCTGAAGTTTCAACTAAAAATGTAAAAATAACACTTCTTATGTCTTTCATTAAATTTTAATATTCAAAAAATATCATCCAGTCTGTAGCGTGTAATCTGAACTGTCATGTGGTGAACTGCAATATCTATTTTGTCATAAGCAGAGTTCAGGAAGACTCATCCAAGCCCGTAATTATACACGCACAAATTAAAACCAGGAATAGGTAAACCTGTAATTCAGACATTCGGATAAACACAAAGCATTTCCATGTTGATTAAAAAACACCACAGATTCAGAGTCTATCAGTAGAAAATCTGCTCTACTGGTGATGCACAAATCTGAATAGAATTCATTAAGACAACTCAGTAATTTCCATGATCCATATGAAAGATGAGAGTATCAAAATGATTACCCATGTCATGGGCTCCTACTAGAAATATTCTAATGATTGCCCAAATAGATGTTATTATAAGTTACGTGTTATTAATATGAAATTTCTCTACTTACTAAACAAATTCTGATTTTTTTTGAAATGTTATAACTAAGGCAACACATTCAAATAATCTCATTTTGAAGAGAACTCTTGTGGCAGCACAGTATGTCTGTTGCAATATCCTAATAGCATGGGCTGGAAGTTCCTAAAAGAGTGAATTACAGTAATCAGCCTTTGTGATAACAAAAGCATTAATCAGTATCACTGTATCGTTACTGATGATCAAGGTCTCAATCTGGCAACATTACAAAGACAGTAAGAAGGAGCCTTTGTAACAGATGCAAATACTTATCAAATGGTAAATCTAAAAACGATATGACACTGTGACCAAATGTATCAAATGATGCTAAAAGAACCACAGAGAGTAATAGCAAAGGAGAAAGAAGAGAAAATAATACAAAAAAAAATTTCTGAGACATAATTTGTGCTCTGTGAAGCATACCATTAGAACTGGTATTTTTTCAAATAGATTAAACTTCAACAAATGAGAACATAATTAAGAATAAATGTAATAAGTTCTAAAATGACTTAAATACTTGGTCACCAAAAATGGATTATTGTTGTTGGCAGATTTCACTGTTCCTCTAATTAAAGTCAACCATTTAAAACACTTTCTTCCTATTAATCTGACAGATTTGATGAAGGAACTATAAAATTTAACATCCTCTGATGAAATTATTTCCACACTGTACTCCTTCGTAAATGGAGACATTCTGTTTCCCAAGCAAATCAAACAGTCCCAAGGATTTCTTGGGTGCTGAGGCCATAAGCAATGTTTGGCAAGTCAAAATGCAAATTAAACACTGACTGCCCTTCAGCAACTTCACAGACATCACCTTTGCTGTGGATGCAAAAATATTGTATATTTTTTGGGAGAAGGTCCTTCCTGGTCAAATCACCAATATTAAGAAAATGTGAGCTAACCATAGATCACTTTTGATCACCATAAATAACAGGGAAGAGAAAATTCAAAATTTAAATAGGAAAAAAAAAAAAAAAGAACAGTAGAACGTTCATACTGACAGCATTCTTGCTCCTATCATCTGAGGCGTGATCTGGGAAATGCCAATAGCAAGCCTAGTACACAATTACTGGACAAAATTTAGAAGCAAAAAAAAAAATCGTAACTATTTTTATCTAAAAGTTGCAGTCTGGATGGGGAAAGACTCATAATGCCTCATTTATTTGGACAGGAAGAGTGTGTTTCCACGTGTGCTCATACGTGTGAGAATAAATGGTCAACAGCTAAAAGTCAGAAGCGGCATTAGAAAAACTGGTCCCACTAGTCTGGAACCCAGACCTAGACCAATACAGACCATTTCTGCAAAATCAATTCACTATGAACCAACCTGTCTTGCTTTTTCTCTGACTCAAGGACTTTGGGTTCTTGACTGCACAGTTACACAGTAACTTCAAGAAGAGAGAAGGTCCATGGTACACCCAGATTATGACCTGGAAGTTAAGGGTGCTCTGCTGGGAGGATGGAAGGATTTGAACCTCCTCAAGCTTGCTCTTCAGTCCCTAATCTTTTCCAGCATTGTACATGGATATTCCTAAAATAGCATAGTTAATTGCTATGTATGGATGTCTGTGTTATCTTTTGTCAGTTTTGAAATGACATTATCACAGCATTGAACTCTGGATAATAAACTCCATTCAGTGGTCATGGTCAGCTCAGAGTACGGCGCCATAGGCACACCCAGGCATTAACATAGACGATGGCAGCATATTTGGGCTGACCAGATATTTGTCTGAAAAAAAGAGGGGTATGTTGCACCACATGACAAGTGACATGATCCCCAGTATTGCAACAAATTAAAAGGGACACAACTTTGTATCAACTTGTGTGACCTGGCACAAAGACAGGAGACCAGGGGCATTTCTCTGACATGTCAAGAGATACAACAGTGACACTTGGAGCCCTCTTTCACATATAAGCATTGAAAACGCAACTAATGGGTTAACTACCCATGCTTGAGGAAGAAGAGGCAAAGAAAATCTCACATCTTTCCTGCAACTCTGGGACAAAACAGCATCCCAAAGCTTTATTGAATACACTAGGCAACCTAAATTCACTGAAGCATGTAGCTTGTCTGTCCACTTGGAACTGGAGAATAAAAAGCCCTTTCTGAATTTGGCCTTAACAGTCTTGTTGTTCAAGTTTTGTATACTGCCTCCTACACTTTATATCAGACTTTTAAGAACATCACAATTAATTATTTATGGGGACTTTTAATATTTAGCATCGGCTGAGATGAGGACAAAAACCTGCCATATAAACAATGCATTTCTGGGAAATCCCAAAAACAACTCCTGATAAAATCCTCTGTTAAAATTTATGAATTCCCCAAGACTCTGCTTTTCCTCCTGTAAATTATGCACTAATTAATGTTTGCTTACTACTATGGAGTGGCATTAACATAGCGAGAAGGAAGAACACAAACAGTATAAAAAATACATACAAAACATCACCAAAAAGAAATCCAATGCATAATTAGTTATTTTTACTATTTTTAGATATTCCTACATCTTATGGGAGGCCTTGCATTACTGCAGTTTCTATTTTTATGCTAGAATATAATCTGAGGACCTGGACAAAGCATTGTATTACATTTTTAACCAGAATTGTCATTTCTAAATCCAGTCCAGAAAGAGGTAGCCATATTACCTGAATCTCATTTCATTTATTATGTCGGCAGCCTGAAAACTCTTCCTTTTGCTGACTTGTCAAACAGAAATGAATCCCAGATTTTGAAAACAAACTTAGAATCTCTTCACTTCTCTTAAGAGAACGCAATAAGATCCAGCCACTGAATTATAATTTTAATTATCTACTTGAGTGTATACATTATAAGAAATCCTCCTCATTTTTTTTTAAACTTTCAGAAGACCTTAATGAACAAAATCAGACACAATTCTTTTAATATGCTATTTAGTTTCTATGGAAAAGAAGAACTCCCTGGACACAGAACCAAGCATTATGTTAAATGACATGCAGCATATGGAATTATGTATATGCAGCAGTCTCCTAGTTCATCGAGGAAAAAAAAGGGGGGGCGGGGTGGTTACATATGAGTATTTCCTACATTTCTTCTAAATTGTTTTCTTAAAATACCTTTCTATGAGTGGAATTTTGTGTATGTAGCTATTCAATTTTATAGGAAAAACATAAACAAGGAATAAACAAATGAGAGTGCTGACATTATCGGCAAATTTTTCTCATTTCATTAACAAGGATCTGGAATTGGAACAACAGTATAAAAAGAAAAGCTGGTATTAGTGATTTCTCAAATGAAATTGTGCTGCCAGGTAATTTTGACAGCTTTCAACCACAGGTAGTTCACACTAATGAAGATGGATGGTCTATTAGGAGATAGAAGGTGGGAAGTTAAAACATTGTGCACCGAGGGGGCTGGGTCCTACTCTTGTATGACTTTGGACTCATTCTGAGGGAGAACTTCTTCCCCAGTGCTACCAGAAAGCAGCCAAAATAAAGTAAATTTCTGTATTCTCTTCTTTTCTGTACGGCACCAGACACAGGCAATACATGGGAAACAAAAATAATAATTAATAAATAAGAGCAACTGGTAGAGCTTTGGGAATTTTATCACACCATCATTCACTTGCATCATACCCTATTCCTGGAGCCCCAGATAAGAATGAAATGGTAATAATGGATTTATAGCAAGACTTAAAAGTAGGAAGGTAGATCTGAGTCTGTTTTTCACATTAGTATCTAGAGTCAAACAGAACTGAAGTAGAGACTTTCACCTCACCACTAGATCATTAGAGCTACATCCACTGCAATCCATTCCCAAATGTGGACAAAAACTAACAGCCCCCAGCCTGTGGCAAACGGGTTGGGAGGCTGAGCCCTCAGCAAGCCCATAGCTGTCTCCGGCAGCACTGACGCTGGAACATCAGCATAAGGATATATTGTAATTTTCCCCATCTGCAGTACTCATTACTTAAGTAAGACAAATTCATTTGCCAGGCAGTATGTTTTTTCTATGTTTCCCCCTGACCACCCATTTATTTGTTTTTGCATGAATAATGCAATTCATTTCAAAGCATGAGGAAATGGTTTGTCGATGCTGACTGCATCAAAGTAATGAAATCATACGCTCAATGCTACCGTAACAACTTCGCTGCAGAAAGCAAACCAGATCACCGCAATGGTCAGGAGGTGGTTTTGTTTAGTTGGTGGTTTGGGACTTTTGTTTTGCAGGGAGCAGCTGTTCCTTTTGCAAGTCAAACTCTTTACTGTTGAAGGAGGGCTGGATGAGCAACACTTTGGAAAGCAGCAGTGCAAAGACCCTCACATTTAAAGCAAACAATATTTGAGAGTGGGGAGGTTTGCTCTGATGTTCTGCATACTTGCACCAAGATAAAGCAAAGTCTCCTTTCCACACATGAAAATGGATCTTCTAGGGCAAAGGTAAGTCCTTGTCACAGGTCAAACTCCTCCATTAACTTCTTTCACTGTGCTGGAGGACAAACATCCAGAGGGAATGTAAAAGAGAGAAATAAAACAAAAGATTCTCCTGGGGACAACACAGAATTCAGCCAGTGCCCCAGGGACTTCCTCGCAGAATCCGCAGGTAATGCTTTTTCTTTGTAACTAAAAGCACTAATGTTTAAAATTATTCTGTATGATTAACTTCATTATATATGGAATCATGATGGAATCTTGAGAATATATGTTACAGCTTTTTTTTTTTCTCATGAAACCTTTGTCTAGCAGGTAGATCACAATAAGAGACAGAAAAAAATGTCTTTACTGTATCTGGGATGAAATGGAAATATGCAGTTTCTCAGTGTTACACAAAACCCTGCATTATCAGCAAATTCTGTTTCATTCTTAAATTTGATCTGTACTTAGTATCACTTGAAGGATTTAGAAGACTGAGAGGAGATCTGATCAATATGTATAAGTACCTGAGAGGTGAATGTAGGGAGGATGGGGCCCAACTCCTCTCAGTGGCGGCCAGTGATAGGACAAGGGGTAATGGATACAAATTGAAACACAGAAAGTTCCATCTCCATGTGAGGAAGAGCTTCTTTACAGTGAGGGTGGCAGAGCCCTGGAACAGGCTGCCCAGAGAGGTTGTGGAGATCTTCAAAATGCACCTGGACGTGACCCTGTGCCATGTGCTCTAGGCGTCCCTGCTGGGGCAGCGGGGTTGGATCTCTAGAGGTCCCTTCCAACCTCAATCATTCTGTGATTCTGTGATTCTATATAACTGTTAATACAGGCCTTTGAGGAAAATACTCTTACTGTCACCAAAAGGAGTATCTATTTTAAGAATGTTGGTCCATCCCAGGTGTAATCTATAGATAGTATCAATCATGAAAAAGGTACTGTCGGAGGTAGCACTCTGTGCCATCTGAAAACATCTCGGACCCCTGTCAAACAGTAGTAGCAATGCTCCCTACTCGTAGTCCTGACCCTAATCTCTTTGCCATAAATATTACGTTCAAATGTCTTCCCCGTAGATTTAGAAAACTCCTTGTGTATCCTAGATCCTGAAGGAAAATGAAGTAGGATGAAAAAGTTTGGTCACATTTACCAGTACTAGGGAAAAAAATCTTGCATAAAATGTCAGAGAAACTACACTACGCATTCTGCAGTGACCTAATTCCAGTTGTTACTACAGAATGACTCCAAAGGAAAGGACTCAGCTAGTGCTACCCACCAGGAAAGACATCAAAGAGAAAGCTGAATTCTCAGAATACTGATGATGTTCTAGTACTTAAAAGGAAATGTGATTGATGTATGGCTCGGTACTGTCAAAACCTAAATTCTGCGAAGACAAAAAGACAGAGGAGAAGATTAGTTTTGTTAAAAAATGAATTAGCTGGGGAGCACCAGCCATGGTAAGAAACAAATGAGAACACACTCTTGCCCTGTCCACTGCTAAACCTTGACCTGGTTGTTGTCAGAACTATCTTTAGACTGAACTGTCAAAGTATTTTTTTCTCTACTTTTAATATGTGGCCAGGATGGCCCGCATGACCACAGAATGGCTGCATGCAGAGAGACTCCAGGGCACCAGCAATGCTTTAGAAATATAATATTTCTACAGGAGGAGTAGTTGTTCCTGCCATTGTACAAGAAGCTTATTTTAAGAATTACCTAGCTCTGTTTTGCAGTCTGAAAAAATATGTATTCATTTCAGATAACTCTTCAGTGCTCTGCGGCTGATCCTGACCAAACCTTTTTGCAGTTAATCAGTCTTCTAGATATAACATAACCTCATTGGTCATCCAGACTACTAATTACCTGACCTACATAACCACAAGAAATGTCATTATTTCTGATTAGACATTTAGAGGCAACATATTCTCTTCCCTTGCTCCTCTTACTTTTATTTAACATTATTTCTGAGGAAGCACACTGACACTGTAAGTCTTACATATTCAGCATCAGATTGACATTGTGGTATTTCACCTCACATTCTTCCACCATGAGAGAAACACCTCACACACTTATGTAGTGCAACAGCAGCATCTCCCCTTCGACAGCATGAAGATGCCTTCTTGGCAAATACCACTGACTAGTTGCAAGTTCCACCAGAATGCTAGAAAGAGGTCATGATACTCAGCTTCGATTCCCAGCAGGTCTGTTTCCTAGGAGAATTTCTTGCTCAAAGAAACGTAGCATCGTTCCTTCTGCTTTTCTGTGATTTAATACAGAATTGTCTTATGTGGTAGAGAAGAAAGAACTACCGAGGTTACAGAAATCTGTAAGATCACACCTAATTTTTCAAGGTGCTATATAAACATGCAGCACTGTCCTGTGTTAGAAAGAAAGAGATAAGAGAAATGTGAAGACAAATAAAGAATCCCTTCTCTTGCTGAAAAGTTTTAAGTCTGCAATTTCAGAGCTGTAGATCAGCCAGCCACAAGAAAATTCTGAAAAATAGAATGACTCAGGTTTATTTCACTTTTGGGTCTGTGAATCCTTTTGACATGGAATATTCCTATATGAATGCAGTTAGCAAAATCATATAATTAAGCTTTGAAAGGCTAAAAAAATCAGCCAATAAATACAATAAAGCCATACCATTTTGGTAAATATGATGTGCTACCAGCATTATGATAAATAGCAGCTAATTACAAATTGAATTTGTCTTACTTTCATACAGAATTCCTATTTACCATAATGGTTATTTTGCCTTCTTTACAGTAGAAAAGATTATAAGGTCTTTATCTGAGGAACTCTTAGTGTGTCACAGAGATACTTTTTTTTTCTTGTCTTTTTTTTGCACTTTTTAGCATTTTGTGCCAGAGATGTGATAAACATGTTCTGTAAGGCTCCATTCCTTCACTGAGAGGCACACAGAAATCCAGGCTTCCCGTGAAGCCACCAAAACTAATAGGTAGATTGTCTTCACAGAATGATTTGCAAAAGCAATGCTTGAATGTTTACCATAACTCCCTTTTGGCTATCTTTATATTTTCCTAAGGTATCATCCTTCTCCTGTGCCCTGACAAGTGATGAGGAAAAGTACGCATCTGAAAAAACAAGCTGAGTGAAATTAAGAGGAGTAAACAGTGTGCTCACTAGGAAGTAATTAAAATCCATGAAGCAGGAAGAAAGCTGGAGGATCCTAAAAGGCATTATAATTAAAACCTAATACACGTTAACTGTGGGTGAAGGATTGAAGTCATTGACATAAGTGACAAAACTCCCACTGAATTCAATAGCGACAGGATTTTATTCCATAAATGCTCAGCAAGAAGGCCAGCTCAGCTTCACAGAGATTGATTGGAGGTTTGAGGATAAAACTGATGGGAACTGGTGATTTATCTTGATAATGATATACACAATTGTGAAATATCCACAAGAGAATTGAGAGAATTGAAAGCAAATGAGTTAATCCTTGAGGAAGAAGAAGAAAATAAAATATGATTAGAAAAAAAAGAAAGACTAATAAAAGGAGATAGAATCAAGACAAATCCTAGAGGTGGAACAATGGAGCAACTTTATACCAACCAATAACTAGAAAGAAAGTGATGAAGCAGCTAAAAAGCAGTGTTAACTTTGTAGAGCGCAGCTATTGAAAAAAAGCATATTGGGAATACTTGGAAACCTGAACTGGTTCAGATAGCAGGTAGGCTCTTTGAAAGTGAATCAGAAATGAACAAAGGAACAGAAAAAGAATTTGCCATTCAGTATATCCAATCTCCAGGGGCCAGTTAAGTAACGGAACCATTCGTAAGAAACAGTCAACACAATTCCAGTGACTTTAACACCATGCTGTCAAAAATGGACGACATAATTTAAGCTGGCCCAGACGCACTTAATGGATTTAGATAAATGCCCAGAAATTTAAAACTCAATTGGATATCACTACAAATCCTACAACGAACATACCACCAAAACTCATTCCTTTATAGGAAGACTAGTGGGCTAACAAAGTGGAAAACTCAGTGATTAATTTTTCAAGGGGAAGGAATTTTTATACTAGAAATATGACATGTGAGTAGCAAGAAAAAAACATGCAGAAAAATTTAGATGTGTCTTTTAAATACTTGGAATTCAATTCTTGAAAGCAGGGTGGTCTGCTAACTAGGCTACTATATCCAAGACTGAGACCAACGGTGGTTGGCTATCAAGGGGCAGAAAGCAAATGCTGGTAGCATATTAGCCCACTGGGGAATGATCTTCTCCCTGTCTGGAGACAATGTCATTTCTAACCAGATTGTTCTTCCCAGCAGAACAGTCTTTACGTTCAGTATTAATTCGCAAAAAATATATATGATCTGGCATTTTGAACATGTAACTTGTAGAAAGGATATAAGAAGATCCTGGAAAACTTCAGAAACTTGCATATTTTTAACAATGGCAGAAAAGAGGTTTAGGATCTTCTAAAACACTTTGCAACTTTTCATTTTCTGATCCTGCAAATCAGTAACTAAAAATATAAATTTAATTACTCATGTCCTTTCTATGTGAAAGAAAAAAAAAGGGCACAGAGCCAACTGAATAACTGGACAGATCTGTGCTCTGAGGTGATGACTCAGAAGAGTCCCAGGTGGACCTTCAGCTCTGATGAGAACTAAACAGCAAAAGGGAGGAGCTTCTGAAGCAGAGAGAGGGCTCTCTCTGTGCATCCTTCATTCAATCAAGATGCCCCAGAAAAAATAGGGCTTAGGTAGACTGTTCCTGGTGTTGTTCTATTTCAAGTATAACTTCTCTATCTTCTCTCAAAGGGCTCTTTACCCTGGCACTTTGAGAAAAGACATTCCCAGCTGCTCACTTCTGGAGACCTTGTCATGCAGTATCCCCATGAGACACATTTGGCGCTTCAGCAGCGCAATGCAAAGACCTGGTAAGAATATGTTCTCCTGAGACATCATTCCTAGATTTTCCCCAAACTATGTAGCTTATTCCTACAGTACTCCCTGGAGACCTGCTTCATATTCTCACAAATATGCTGCAGGAGGCTCTCTCCCCTCCTTTGCATGCCCATACACAGAATATAAAGTGCAAAGCCTCCAAAAAGCGCATGCTGCCTGTTTATTCATGATTGTAGCTCCACAAAGATGTAAGAAAAAGACAGCCCCCGCAGCAACTGTCCTTCATCTTAATTTGTCCTACATCTTCTACCCACTGATTCACGTTTAAAAGTGGCAATCATTTTTAGCCCAGTTATTTCTGCATACTAGGTCACTCTAGATATGTCACTGAGACTCTTATTTGCAAATATCAGGGGAAAAGATCTCTTTAAACATTATAATTTCATATGTCCCTGAGAAAGAGCAATCTACTAATAAAAAAAAAAAAGTAATAATTTTGCATTTCCACTAATAGTGGAGAAGTAAAACAGAAATAACAGTCTTCCTTTTAAGAAGGCACTTGGTCCCTGTTCCTGTGCAGAGGAGATAGCTTAAGGTATGACTAGAATGACGCTTACTCCTCTTCGGGTTTGCTCAGAAGTTTTATCACATACAGTGTCTAACGTTGCACACTGTTTTAGATCTGTGAAAATCAGACATCATTCTTGTTTCACAAGGATGTTTTAATGCATTTAAGGCCCTTTTACTCTGCTGTAACTACATAATTGAAAACTAAGTGCTAAAAGTGTTTAAACATGAGGCTCAATGGCTTAAAATGAATGCTACTGAACCCAAAATAGATTCCTTGAGAGAATTAACTAAACATTAATAACTAAAATTGACAAAGGCAGCTCTAATCAAGTTCTGGCTTCGTAATAATTCTTATAAGAATTAGTAGGAGGGGAGAGACAGCTAATGAAATGAAAATAATTTCTACAAAAATAGTAATGATTCTACAGCACATTAATTCATTACAGAATTATATTTTAACTTCAACATTTCTTTTCCAGGTCAAGAATAATACAGGCCACTTAGGACAGGCTGATCAGGGAAAAGCTAATGCTTTTTATTACTGTCACCACCTACATCATATGAGACAATATCAGAAAAAGATGACTTTTATGTTAAAAATCAAGCACCTGAAAGGTGCTGACCAGAAAAAAAGTGATCCAGTTAAAGAAATAAATGTGTGCGCTGTGTTGAATACTATGTCTCTGAAAACAATATTTGTAAGCTGAGTGTCCAGCATTGGACTGGGCACTGGATTGTAGCATTGGACTGCCATGCCACTCAAATTAAAGACCAACCTAAAAAATGCATTTCTGTCCAGGAAAGGTACCATACTTTCAACATGATCCTCAAAGTTGACAACAATATATAAAGATTTTGATAGGAACATCTACAGACTTTCACAGGCTGAAAAGTGTATGTGCTATAAAGTACATGCACATTAAGCCTCAGGCTTCAGAGCTGCATCAAAATTACTGCACGTCCAAAAACCAGCAGGATAGCATGGGCCCAGCAGACCTTCCACAAGTGTCAAACTTAAGATGCATGGCTATGCAACACACAGTCAGAGGTTCTACTTTAGAGTGTTTCCTTATCTAGGGTCCCAGATGTGGTACTGTGAAATACTGATACACACACAGCACCTGGATCAGGAGCATCTGGGCAACGGATACCAGGTGCCCCTAAATCCCAGCCACATTTATAAATGTGCTCAGACAAGATTTCTGGAGAATACATCCAAGAAAATCCAGACATATGTATGCCCTAGCTCTCCATGAGAGCATGTCTGAACAAATTTTGCAAACATCCACAATTCCCAGTGGTTCTTTTGCTGAGGTGATAATGGGTAAAATACTGCTACCTATGTACTGCACATGCACACACTGAGAGTTCAAATTACTTCATGAACCTCCTAGCCAGCTTCAATTTAAAATGTTCACCTAAAAACTTCGTTTAGCTTCTGCAGATGCTTCAGTCAGTGGGAGTCTGACTGGCTCTGAGCTCAGGTCAGGCGAGAAAGCAAGCAAAAGCAGTTTGTAGAAACTTTGTTCTTTAAATTTTTACTTCTGCGTGAGTAAAGACAGCTGCATTTATTTTCCTTGAAATAAATCTTATTTGACACAGTTATTCTTTCTGACTCTCTACAAGACAGTATTTTTTTGCCTGGAATAAAGACTGTGATCACTGTAAAATTCTGAAAAAATCAATGTTCTATAAAATAAATGGTTACTGTATATATAGGCACAAACACCACACACTCACATAGTGTGGAACCTGATCCTCTGATCATGCAAATGGGCAAAGCATCATGGACTTGGTGATAAATTTGTTACACTTGGTAGGATGTCTTCCTACTATCTAATGCCACTGCTGGGTATTTTTTAGAGGTAGGGATGAAAGGAAGAACCAACACAAGTTAATCGGAACTTGCTTTCTTCTCAATATAAACAAAACTAGGTTTTTGTGATCCTCCTGCTAATTTGAAAATCCACTGTAGCACAAAATCTGCTAATGGTTTTCCACTTACACTTTAGCAGATCAGGATGTGTCCTTTCAATTTGCTAATCATAAGTCTGCTTCACCCAATGCTAATTTTAATTTAAAGCTACTTTCTCCTTCGTACTTTTTTAAAAATGAAATATTTTCTTTTTATACATAAATGATAAATTTTGGTTCTCCTAACTAATATGCTGGACTTCTCTGTATTCAGTTTTTTACTTTTCTTACTTAGGGTTTCTTTAAGTTGACAATGTACTGCCTTCTGTTAGTGCAATTCTCTCCACAGAACTAGAAATAAACATCAAAAGAAAAAGTCATAATTTTTCAGTGCCTTTAGAAACAAAATATTGCTGTACCATGCCATCCTACTTTAGGCTTTAGGCACCTAATGCCCACATGGTACAAGGGTTTTTCAGCCAACTAGAAAAGACAGTAGCTAAAGAGAGGAGCGAGAGACTGGTTGCTGTTATGTTTTCCTCTCTAAACTGACACATTGGTTCCGTGCATGAGCAAACTGGAGGATTTGACTATTTATCTCCCACTCTCTCCCTCCAGAAAAAAGAAAAAGAAAAAAAAGAAAAAGAAAAAGAAAAAAAAAAAAAGCAAAGGATCATTGAGATCCTCCTCAGCGTGGACGGAACTATCCATGGAGGAGCAAGATGAAGAGACACGACGCTCATTTAAAGAAAAGTCTCAGAAGGAGTAGCTTTACATTGAATAGCTTTTATTTGGACAGACTACTGAGTTCTGCCCTCACTATATACAGTCACATAAGGTTGACACTAGAATAAATCTCAGCTCTATAAAAATTTACTGACAATGCAGACCGTAAGAGAAGAGCTCACTTACCCTCCTCCAACAGCTCTCCCTTCCTGCAAAGCTTGACAGTTTAGGGCTGCATAAATTTGTTTAACATTGCCCGTGTTTTCATCAGCCAGCTGACTTCTTTGGAGAGCTAGAGACCACTGGCCTTTCCAGGAAAGCTGGGCAATTGCTCCCTTGCTGTGTCAAAGAAGCCATCAGGAGAAATCCAGGCCAGCAGGGCAGCAGCAACCACATTCTGTTCCAGTGCACCACTCATGGCAGTGACATGCAGACATCGCATTAATCCTGCTGGCTTTTTAATTCTCAGTAGCAGGAAGCTCTCATTGTGACTCGACTAAGGTCACAATGGGTGCTACTCTGGACTTCTGCTCACATGTTAAGGGGATGCTTTTATTTGTACAAATAACTCAGTGCCCATCAAAATGTTTCGGATCTAAGGCCAGATGGTGGAAGTTTTTAAGATCAAACAGGCTATACAAACATAGTCCCAGATTAGGATAACCCTGTCTTGGGTCAGGAAGGTCTTCTCAAGATCTCTTGAGAAAACCTTTTCTCTTGAAATCTCTGATGGTGCCATTTGCTACTAAGCTATCAACCATCTTGTCTCCTTTGCCATACACTGCATATCACAGTAATCTTCAAATCTATTTCAAAATAGAGGTTAAGCCCATAACCTCAAAAGGTCAGGAGCAAGTGTATTTTTATGACAAAGGAAATTCAGAAATAAGACGTGTTAGATTAGCCATGCTGAATGGATCCTATGGAAAAATGCCACACACTGGACTAACACTGACACTAGCCAGAACAACCAGATTCATAACAGACTTGGTGGCACTGCTCCCTCTGTTCACTGCCACAATCCCCACAGCCCTATTCATGAGGTCCCATCACACCACAGAGTGACAGGCATGAGATTAAAGTGGACAGTGGCGGAATAAGCAGGAAGAACAACGTCTATTCCATGCCCAGCAGGAACTGGCTGCAATTAGTGAGAAATGCTAATGCCGCCTTGGGCACTGCTCACGCACTGCTCATCCCTACTGAAACAGCTCTCTGAAACAGGTGATTTGGTAGATGATCTACAGTGAAAAATGAGACTCATGGAAAGGGCAAGATAAACATGTGGAAGAGGCCAAAACTTGTGACAGATCCTCTACCAAATGTCCACGACGGTCATGTGAAATGCCATTTGAGGGCAGGGCCCCTGGTCCTAGCGCAAACCTGGGAAATCTCAGGAGTGGATGGAGGAAATCTCCACACCGTCTTCCCAGAAAAGGGCATTCTGGGCCATGCCAAAAATACTAGCAGGGTGTGTTTCCATGCTGCTGCCTTGATGGTCTGATCATTGTTCACTGTTCTGACTGTTCTGACAGGGCGAAAAAGAGTCAGTGAAAAAAATGTCAGTTACATTTTATTTGGAGACTTATTTGACAAAAGTTTCATGAAACTGTGTGAAGTTTTCCCTGGTGTGGGACTAAGACATTCACTGAACTGGAAGGAGGCCAAAGGGCAGAAATCAGAAGGACTGTAAAAGATTCAAGTGGAAATATCTCTGAGCAAAAGACCTTTCACAGTTTATATCCATTCTTGTTCTCAGGTGTTTAAAATACCTTCCTAGAAATGAAGGATAAGTATCATCATGCCTGCGGTGTGGAGCATTTCATTCAGCAAACCTCTTTTTAACCCTCTGTGTTAAGAAAGATAACACTTCTAAGCAGCTAGAAATTACCATGAGTTTTTTGCATTTCTAACTAGCATGGCTCTGGCAAAAGGCGCTGCATCAGCATTAAAGAGCAAGCACGGATTTATCTTTGTAAACCAAAAACCAAAAGAGCATCTTAGCTCCTACCTTTTCATCTTCTGCCTCCCATGCTGCTATATATCCCTCAGAATCTCACTGTCTGGCAGAAGAAAGAGATTTTTTTCTCTGGAAGAGGTTGGTGCCAAGGCTGAGAGAGCCCAGGACCTCTTGCCCTGACTGCAGCATCCCCATGAACAGGAGGGCTCAGTGGGGCCTTTCTGGGCCTTTGTCAGGACTGGATCTGTCCAATTCCCTGCTGCTAGAGCAGCTCCAGCACAGGAATTAACACCCTTGGGGCACAGCTTTGGGTTACACCAACTAACAGTGTGCGAGACAGTGTCCCTGCATGGCACCTGGGGATGGCAGAAGCCAGTCAATGTCCAGGCCAGTGTGCCCAACAGGAAGGAAAATAAGAAAATCCTGTTTAAGAGGAAAGGATGAGTTTAACCATGCCACGTGTCTTCTGGCCCACAAAATGGACTCCAGTCCATTCTACCTATTAGTGAAAATACAGCATGGGCAACACACTGCCTGGGATCCTGTTTGGGCTGCTGCTCTGCCACACTGGGCCATCTCGGAGCCTCTTGTCCCAAAAGGTGATGTGGCACGGGCAGGATGGCCTGAGATATCCACATCTGTCCCCACCATGGCTGCATGCTGCCTCCTTTTAACAGGCCTCAGATAAGGCACCACAAGGATCCATCCTTAGGCAAATGTTCACCTTTTTTAACCAAGTGCATGTATTCTATGGAATTCAAGAAATGTTAAACACTTATAAGCATTTTAGTTCATTAGGATCCTCAATGTTCTGTTGAATTAGGATGTAAAAAAACCCCATAAGACTTGTTCCAATAAAGGAAATCATCTTTAAAGTGAAGGACAAGAGGCATAAAAATAAATAGTAGATGATCTAGTGAACTATGAGAATCAGGAAGATTTGCTTAACAAGAACATAACAATTTTAAGATTTGGTCAAAGTTTGGACATAAACATGCAAACAAAGGAATACAGCAAAAAAATGCTAAAAAGTTCAGTGATGTGTCCCCAAAACACCTTATTTTTTCCTCCCTTTTTTTTTTTTATTTTTCTCTTGTGTTAAAAGACCTGAACAACTGTGTTAAATGGAAGATTTCGAAGCCTGTAAGTGTTACTAGATGAGGAGCCCCAGCATATCTTACAGAAACTGGAACTGAAGAGTAAAAGATTTGTATCATTTAAGACCCTGGTCTTGCCAAAAGCAAATGTAGACAAAGGCAGACTGACAAGCCCTGGAACAAAGAACCAAACTGACAGACTACCACCAGCTAAAAAGAAAGATTCTGCAGCATAAAGAAAGATTGGAAGTTATTACATAAAAATCCTTTAAAGCTTTTAACCAAGTATCCAGTTGTAGTAAAGAAAGCAAACAAGAAGTTAGGTGGTATTGCTGAAGGAATATAAATCAAAGCTTTTGATATTATCACTATAATAGCACAGTAGCTAAACTTGCAGAGGGAATAGATGGTATAGTTTAAGTGCACATGCACTTGGGAAAATACAACTTGCTTTTTGGCAGGTCGAGCAAAGAGAGTTACGAAATACTAAAAATATAAGCTAGTTTGGAATTAAACTGCAAGTCAGAGGCACTATTTGAGGTCCTTCATCCAGTCTGATTATTCAGATGATGGATTATTTGAATTACTAATAATAGTTCTAAAATCAGTTTAACTCTTGGTTGTGCACAGCTTAGCACCAACAATGATAAAACAGAAAGCGGTGGTGACCTGAAAATGAATTGAAAAATTGTTATACCTTTTATAGTGAGCATCCTCCAAGGCTCTGGACAAGTGGGGTCATAACGATTTCTTCTAAGGTTCAGGCTAAATGAACTACGTCCAAAAACTCTGCTGGTTACAAAACACCCATCAGAAAACGTATCTGTAGAATAGACTAGATATGGCTAGATAGGAGTTTTCCTTTCCTCTGAATAGTATTTTTTAACAATTGCTGTCCTTCTTCATCATTGTCTCCATCACTTTCTAGGAAATTGCAGAATATTGAGGTAAATATGCCTCTCATATTTCAGTCTTAATTAAGCCAGCAAAAAATTGCTGGATTTTTCCTTACTGCCTTTGATAATGTCACTGCAGGTCATTGAAGACCAAATTCACAACTACCAGGACTACCCCTGTCTGGGATATATCTGTTGAAAAAAAATATTGGTTATATACAAGTTATATTGTTTATTTTAGTATTTTCTTAACATAAAAATATTGCACTTGTGAATTAATATAAGCCAATGCTGTGTGTTGTTATATCATTTTTTTATAAGTTTCATGCTTGACATGTGCAACTGCCATGACTGTCTAACTTAGTTAAGGAGAAGAGATTGAAAAAATAACTTTTTTTCTGTCAATATATTTAAAATAATAATTTTCTTGAAAGTCTTTTGGTAAAACTGAATTGTTCTATTAATCATAAGTGCAATCATTCAGTGTTTTCACTATTACAATTTCTTATCACAAACAAAGTTAAAAGTCAAGAATCTGTCAAACCAAAAATTGCTCATTTGAAACACAAACACATTACTCTCCAACCCCGGTCTAGCTCTTACACGAAATAGTGGAAGAAAATCTGGAAAAAGTGAGTTTCCTCGCTGAAAACAAAACAGCTCTGCCAGTTTCCAGGGGTTCAGGCCTGGGAACTGTTAGAGAAATTACATGCCAGCTAGTATAAGAATCTGGTAAAAAGAGAAAAGATGTGGATTTCACAGTTGCTCTCAAGCATTTAGAAAGCTTATCAGGAAGATAACTGGAACAAGAAGCAAAATGAAGTCCTGCAGAAGGGAGGAAATAACGCCCGGTCTGTGGAAAACTATATAATGAGGAAAATGCAGGAAGATGAAACTGATGTAGGAAACAAATAGGATGATATTTCACATCCCCAGTAGACTTCATGTTCTTTTAAAATATTCATAATGACTTTTTGTAGGAAAGATATTTTGGTGTTACGGGTTAGTTGGCAGCATTTTGTGATGCAGCAGTTTTATTTAGTTCTTTGCTATCTGTAAGTGATCTGAGCCTTGTAATTTTTCTGAGCTTGACATCACATTGCCTGGGCCAGGTCCTGCAGCAGGATAGGAGCTAGGGTTACTCCAACTTGCTGGGAATCATGTTTTGATGCATGTATGATATATGAGGCATCTACGCTACTTCTAAGAGCTTTACATAGATCATAAAATACCAAATGTCTGTTTAAAACTGAGAAGCAAGTATCAAGAGTTTCATTTTCTCCCTGTGACAGTGCAAGTCCTGCACATGTATCTTGCCTAAGATTACAGTGAGCTGACGATGGTTTGGGAAGACACTGGGAGCAGTGAGCACGGTTAAAAAATTGTCATTTGACTGCTACTACTCTGTACCAAAACCTGCTTCTGAATACAGGGGCAAATATGTCTGGGAGGTAGCTTATTTTGTGCTGAGTTTGTACAGTGCACAGGAAACGGCTTGGTCTGGGGCTGCGGCACTGTAGCAGTACCCCAGCAACAACATGGGAAAACTCAAATGTCAATCACTGCAGAGATCCCACCATGCATCTGCCTGTGCCTCCAACAGGAAAGCAGCAGATTTTCAAACAAAGCCTGACATGAAAATATGAGTTAAGCGCTGAATCAGCTGTAGTAAAATGCTTTTTCTCAGTATTTTTAAGAATGCAAAACTGTGAGAGAGTGTCAAAATCATTACCAGAAACACAAAATGTTTCTCCCCTTTTTTTTTTTTTTTTTTTTAAGTTTTTCCAACAAAGGCAGCATTCAGTTTTGCTGCTTCTGAATTGCAAGCTAAGACATTAATATCGACCTACAGTTTTTGTGCTTGGTACTTCACAGAATGGAGCATCCTAAGAGCCCAAACAATTAAGCACTGGTAATTCTAACTATCTTTTTCTCCAAAAAATAGCATGCAAATTGCCCAATGAGTGCAATATGTCACACATTGCTGATTCATTGAGATGTTAAGAAGTTGCAATGCCGTGGCAGAAGTACAGCCTGTGAGTATCACTGCCTAGCATGGGGTGAGAGGCACTCACACAGGTATCTGCCCTCTCCGACCTTTCCTGAAGGAATAAATATTCTCACTGTGCTCCAGCAGAGGAGACGTGTTTGCTGAATCAAATCATGCATGGAGCTGAGTGTATATAATTTTGTGAAATATAGTGATAGCATTTGAAGAAATTTCCCACTTTATTTTGTCAGCAGATGCACTGAGTTTAGTCACTTGCAAGGATGTATGTTATTCAAGGAATCTTCCAAATTAAAAAAGAAAAAAGAAAAGAAAAAGAAAAAGACAAGAAAAAGAAAGAAAGAAAAAGGAAAAAAATAAACAGTTATGGTTAATTAATGCTAAACACTGTTTCCCATGGCACCTGTGGAGGACTCAGGCAGCAGCCAGGGGCACCTTCTCGCTTGACTCACAGCCATGACGTGTCCACCTCCTTGTCACGCTGTCCTACAAAGCGAACACTTAATCTCATATAACATCACCATCTCGTGGCCAATCGTGCCCATTACACTGAGATTTTCCCTCCCGCTCGCTCTTTTCCCCTAAGAGCCCCGCGCACGAGCAGCAAGGACGGGGCTGACAGAAAGCATCTCTTCAAGCAGCCTGAACACACACATCGCAGCCCAAATTCTTACATTTAAGCACATTCACAGCCCGAAGCCCATGAACGGCTGAAATGCAACCGATGAGGCTGTACGCCCTAAAGGACTTTGGGCGTAGATGCCATGAGGAGGCTGCTGGAGCGAAGGCAAAGCACCAGGCTGGGAGACATCGCAAAGGGCAACACCAGCGCTCACTGCGCACGGGCCGGGCACACGTCTGGCACGAACGGGTGCTGGCAGTGCCAGGGTGCCGTGCCGTCCTGGCCTAAATAGAGCTAACGGGGGGAAATAATAATAATAATTTTAAAAATATTGCTTACTCTTCTCTGTCTAAAGACAAAAGCAGTAGGCAGGTGGTATTCTGAATCAGCCCTCTCTGCATAACTCCATATATGCAGTGTTACTAAAAAAAAAATGGGAAAAAAAGTGATAATTGAACATAAAGGTAAATGGCTACATTTAGCTGCAACCCCTTTAGGAGAGTGTGAGTGATTTGAGACGCGAGACGCAAGACTACAGTGAGTCAGCAAGGCAGAAAGATGGCAAAAGGGAAACAGCGATGACTTGTTCTACGAAACAATAAATACAAGTTATATTGATGATGCAGAGCTAAAAAGCTATTTGACATGAAATAAAATTATTCAAAGTTAGAACCCTGTACTAATGAAATGGGACAATTTGCTCTACTTCAGTGGGCTTTGTGGGAACATTAGTACCTTGTAAACAACACATTAACAGAGAGTGCATGTTTGTGAAGGGTGAATTAAGTCAACACTCAAGCTGTAGGAACAATTTAGCACAAAAAAAGAGATGCCATGTGCAATTCTGGCTTTTCATCTGCTTGGCCTATGCAATTTTTCTCTCAGCCAAGAACCAGCTTTGTCCCAAAACACCTTTATACCCTAGAAAAACATAAAAGAGTAAACACAAAATAAACATAAAAAATAAGTCATTAAAGATATTAACATTAAATAATAAACATGCCAACTTGCATAGAAATCAGCTTGCAGCAAGTTTATAGGAAAACAAGAGATTGTACAAAAAACTATGAATTTAAATACGTTCTTGCAAAATCAGCTAAATTACTCCCACAAAACATAACACTCTAGAGAGACCCTCAAACTTTCACTGGGGCTGTTGCTATTCTTCCATCATCTAAGAATCCTGAAAACTACTTGCTTTCCTCCCACTCAAAAATCCTTATATAATTAATTAGGCAACCATCATCCTGTGAAAAACTCATGTTCATCAGAACCACCTTTAAGTAGCCACTGAACCTGGTGAAAAAATCAGCAAAAAAAAGCAAATTTTTGAGCATGAAATATTTATTAGCCAGCAATTATAACTCCCTATTAACAAATGTCAAATTAGCAACAACAATGAAACCAACTATTGTTTATAAAGGTATCATACATAATGATATTATGAGTTAGGATGTTAACAGGGAAAAACAGTGACAATCTCTTGAATAAAAAAGGACGGACAATACTACATTTTAAGAGATTATGAAGGGAAATGCCATTTGCCTTGGCTATTCATGCAGCTCATCTACGATGTGTATTTCTGCAATGTTCATTTTCTCAAAT